>NC_091469.1:146757714-147061881 GCF_036971445.1 Narcine bancroftii
TTTTGATATCCTTCCTTTAGCTGGGCAACCAGAATGGCACACAGTTGTGGTCTCACCAATGCCTTATACAGCTGAATCAAGAAATCTTAACTTTTGTACTGTATGCCCTGCATAATGAAGTTTTCACCACCTTGTCCACCTGAGTTGCCTTTTTCATCGAAATGTGCACCTGTACACTTTGGTCTCTCTGTTCTATGACACTCTCCAGGTCCCTACCTTTCAGCATGTATGTTCTGCCCTGAGATGATGAACCAAAGTGTGACACCTCACTTTTGTCGGAGTTAAATTGCTTTTGCCACACTTTAGACCACCTGTCCAATTGATCCAAATCACAGATGCTGTTGTAAACTTAGATATCCTTCCTCATTGTCCACTACACCACCAATTTTGGCGTCTTCTGCAAATTTACTAATCAAATTAACTATGTTACTATCCAAATGATTAATATAGATGATAAACTGCTGTAGGCCCAGTACTGACCCCTCCAGCACAGCACTGGACACAGACCTCCAGTCAGAACAATATCCTTCCATTATAACCCTCTGCCTCCTTCTATTAAGCCACTTTAAATCATGTAAATATCTTACCAAGAGCCTCCACAATTTATTTCCTAGTTTTCCCCCAAAGTGTGCAGATGCCCTTCATTAGGCCCTGGGCATGTTAAGGGCACCAAGGTTGCCAAGAATGGCTGTCTGCTATCTCTCTAAAGATTTGCACCTCCAATTCTTGCTGACTATTGGGCCATCTATAATACAACCCCATGAGTGTGGTCATACCTTTCCCACTCCTCAGCTCCCACATAGCCTCAGTAAAGGAGACCTCATATCTGTCCTGCCTGAGCACAGCTGTGATATTTTTCCTGATGAGTAATGCCACTCCTTCCCCTTTCTATTATGTCTAATCAATGGAGGAGGAGCTTGCTGAAAGTGAGGAGAAGGTAAGCTATTAAAGTCGGGGGCTTACCAGGGCTTGGTTCAGCTGGGAGTCGGAGGAGGAGCTTGCTGAAAGTGACAGGGTTAATTGGTTAAGGGGCCAATAAAAGGAGTGAAAGGGGAGGGAGCGACCAGCGAGGAATGGCAGTGAAGGAGTGAGACTTCCTGGCTTTGGCTTACCAGGCTTCGGCGAAAGCAGTCAAGGAGAAAAGGTAAGCTGAGTTATTTGTCTTCGTATTCAGAGTCATGCCAATAGCGTTAGTGCTCTGTACTGGGTGTCAGATGTGGGAACAATGGGTGACCTCCACCCTCCCAAATGGCCACATCTGCACCAGGTGTACCGAGATGCAGTAACTAAGGGAGCGAATTAGGGATATGGAGTTGTGGATTGATGACCTGCGGCTTGTAAGGGAACCTGTGTCAGGTAAGTGGGAAACCGTCAGGGGAGGGGGGGGGAAATAAAAAAGTGAGAAAAATGGAGAGCACACCAGTGACTATCCCACTCAGCAACAGTTATGTTGTGTTGGATTCTGTTGAGGGAGATGACCGGACAGAAGATGGCCACGGGCACCAGGTCAATGGCAATGAGCCTGGCAGAGTGGTGCAAATGAAAAAGAAAAGGAGAAATGCAGTAGTTATTGGGGACTCCATTGTCAGGGGTACCGACAGGAGGTTCTGTGAGCCAGATAAGTATACCTGCATGGTGTGCTGCCTCCCTGGTGCAAGGGTACAAGATATCACAAATCAGGTCCAAAATATTCTGAGAGGAGAGGGAGAGCAGCCTGATGTCTTCGTACATGTGGGTACAAATGACCTTGACAAGGAAAGGGAGGAGGTAATGAAAAGGGATTACAGTGAGCTGGGACGAAAGCTGAAAGACAGGAACACTAGGGTGGTGATCTCGGGATTACTACCTGTTCCAAATGCAAGTGATGAAAAGAATGTAAGGATAAGGAAAATGAACGTGGGGCTGAGGTGCTGGTGTACAAGGCAAGGATTTGGCTTCTTGGATCATTGGGATCTCTTTTGGGGAAGGCATGATCTTTACAAGAGGGACAGGTTGCACCTAAATCCAAAAGGTGTCAACATTTTGGCAAGTATGTTTGGTACAGCAGTGGGGCAAGGTTTAAACTAATTTGGCAGGGGTATGGGAACCAGAGTGATAGGGAAAAGGGTAGGGAAGATAAAGTAATGGCCAGGAAAAGTAAAATAGGAAAAGTAATGTTGGGAGGAGAAAGTAAAAAATCAGATGGTGCAGTGAGTTTTCGGGTCAATTATAGTGTTAAGAAAATTACAAAGAAAAATAGTGGGCAGAAAAATCAAAAGAAAAGGTTACAGAAGTCACTAGATATTAAAGGGACAAAGAGCATAAGGGCACTTTATCTGAATGCCCGCAGTATTAGAAATAAGGTTAGTGAACTTGAGGCACAAATCGGTAGCCATGCCTATGATTGGGTAGCCATCACGGAAACATGGCTACAAGGTGTCCCTAAATGGGAATTAAACTTTCAAGGGTATCAGGTGGTGCAAAGAGATAGACAGGATGATAAGGGAGGTGGAGTTGGACTCTTAATCAAAGATGAGCTCCAGGCAGTAGTGAGGAATGATATAAGATCTAAAGAGCATAATGTTGAGTCCATTTGGGTAGAGATAAAGAATAACAAAGGGAAAAAATTATTGGTGGGTGTTATCTATCGCCCACCATATAACAATAGTTTAGTGGCACAGGAAATAAATAGAGAGATAAGTGAGGCATGTAATAATGATATGGCAGTCGTCATGGGGGACTTTAACTTCCACATAGATGGGGAAAATCAAGTTGGTCTTGGGAGTCTGTAAGAGGACATCATAGAATGCATCCGCGATAGCTTTCTTGAGCAGCATGTTAAGGAACCCACAAGAGAAAATGCTCTCCTGGATCTAGTGTTGTGCAATGAGATAGGTAGAGTAAATTATGTAATAGTCAGAGACCATCTGGGAAATAGCGATCATAGTATGATTGAATTTCTCATTCAGATGGAAGGGGAAATAGTTAGATCCAAATCTATTATATTATACTTAAACAGGGGTGACTACCATAGGATGAGGGAGGAATTGGGCAGAGTGGACTGGGAGCACAGGCTAATTGATGAAAGAGTTGAGGAACAGTGGAAGATTTTCAAAGAAATATTTTGTAATGCTCAACAAAAATATATTCCGGTCAGGAAAAAGGGCAGCAAGAGAGGGAAAAATCAACCGTGGTTAACAAAGGAAATAAAGGAGAGTATAAAATTGAAGGCGCAGGTGTACAAAGCTCCAAAGAGCAGTAGGAAGATTGGGAAAACTTTAAGAGACAACAAGGGGTTACAAAGAGGGTAATAAGAAATGGAGGAAAAGGATTATGAAAGTAAATTGACACAAAATATAAAAACAGAAAGCAAAAAATTTTATAAATATATAAAACTGGAGAGGGTGTCCAGAGTTAACATAGGACCCTTGGAGGATGAGAAAGGAAAATTGGTAGCAAAAAATGAGGAAATGGCCGAAGCATTAAACAAATATTTTGTGTCAATTTTCACAGTGGAAGACACGTCCAGCATGCCCAAGTGCAGAGTTAAGGATGCGAATGTTGGGGAGGGCCTAGTTGTTACAAAGGAAGTAGTGATGGAGAAACTAATGGGTCTAAAGCCAGACAAATCACCTGGTCCTGATGATATGCATCCAAGGGTTCTGAAGGAAATGGCAGAAGTTATAGTTGATGCATTGGTGGTCATATACCAAAATTCCTTGGATTCTGGGCAGTCTCGGCAGACTGGAAGACAGCAAATATCACGCCACTTTTTAAGAAGGAATGTTGGCAGAAGACTGGAAATTATCGGCCAATTAGCTTGACGTCTGTAGTTGGAAAAATGCTTGAAGCCGTCATTAAAGATGAAATAGTGAAACTAATTTATGACCTAACTCCACCTACCTGCCTTCTCCCCATATCCCCTAATTCCTCTATCATGTAAAAATTTATCTAACCAAATTTTAAATATGTTTAATGAGGCAGCCTCAACCACTTCCCTGGTTAGAGAATTCCAAACATTCACTACTCTCTGGGAAAAACTATTTTTCCTCATCTCTGTCCTAAATCTACTCCCCCGAATCTTGAGACTGTATTCTCTCATTTTAGTTTCCCCGGCCAGCTCAAAAAACCTTCCTACATCTATCCTATCCATACCCTTCATAATCTTGTATGTTTCTATAAGATCTCCTCTCATTCTTCTGAACTCGAGCGAATACAATCCTAGACGATTTAATCTTTCATCATAAGTCAACCCCTTCATCCCAGGGATCAACCTAGTAAACCTCCTCTGGACCGTCTCCAAAGCCAGTATATCCTTCCTCAAATATGGAGACCAGAACTGGACACAGTACTCCAGGTGCAGTCTCACCAGTACCTTATACAGTTGCAACATTACCTCCCTACTCCTGAATTCAATTCCTCTAGCGATGAAGGCCAACATTCCATTTGCCCTCAAAATGCACTCCCAAGTCCCTCTGTACAATAGCATGCTGTAGTTTTTCACCCTTTAAATAATATTCAACTCTTTTATTTTTCTTGCCAAAGTGGATAACCTCACACTTACTAACATTGTACTCCATCTGCCAGACCTTTGCCCACTCATCCAGCTTAACTCTATCCCTCTGCAGACTCTCCACATCCTCATTACAATTTGCTCTTCCACTCAATTTGATGTCATCCGCAAACTTGGCTACACCACATTTTGTCCCCTCCTCCAAGTCATCAATGTAAATGATGAACAGTTGTGGGCCTAACACCGACCCCTGCGGCACCCCACTTACCACTCTCTGCCAACCTGAAAAACTCCCATTTACCCCGACTCTCTGCCTCCTGTCAGACAACCAATTTTCAATCCAGGCCAATAGACTTCCCCGGACTCCACTTTCCTGTAACTTACTGAGAAGTCTCTTATGCGGCACCTTATCAAACGCTTTCTGGAAATCCAAAAATACAACATCAACCTGTTCCCCTCTATCCACCGCACCCATTATATCCTCAAAGAATCCTAACAAGTTTGTCAAGCAAGATCTTCCCTAGTGCCTAACTCCCTGAACTTTCCTTGCAGGATCTTCCTACCCATGTCATGGACCATGACATCTGGCTGCTCACCTAGGTGGTATTCAGAGTTGAAGTTTTGTTTGCTTATAGAAAGAATATCTTTTTCTATACAAGATAAGATGTCTTTTTATGAGTTAAAGGGGATCCCATTTATTGATTATATACAATTTAAATAAGTTTGAATTAATCATTTTTTTTCTTTAAAAAAACTTTTTTTATTATATATTTTTTCTATATATATGTTTTCTTTTTTTCTTTTTTTTTAGTTTTTTATTATTAGTTGGTTTTTTTTCATTTAAGTTCTTTTTGTTTTTGTATTTTCATGTATATTCTTATATAATAAAATTTTTTGGATTAATAATTAATAATTAATTTTTTTTGTTTTTATATATATCGATCTTTTTTTTTTAAGATATCTATTTTTTATTTTTTTAAATTATACTAATAGTATTAATTCTTCACTCTTTATCATGGGGGGGGGGTTTAGGGGTTAAAAATAGTTTTTTTTTTAGTCTTAGTTTTAGTTGTTAGGGGGAGATGCCGAGATTGGTATTGTATTAACTATGTTACTTTGTACTTGTATTACTTTATTTTGTATTTTTTCTGTACGTGAATTACTTACTTTCTTTATATGTTAAAATGGAAAAATAAAGTTTTGAAAAAAAAAAATCTGGCTGCTCACCCTCCCTCCTGAGAATGCCGTGAACTCAATCTGAGATATCTCAGACCCTGGCAGCAGGGAGGCACATGCCTTCCAGGACACTAAATTTCTTCCACAGATCCTCTTATCTGTCCCTCTAATTATGGAATCTTCTATCACTACAACTCACCTCTTCACCTCCTTTCGCTTGTTAGCCACAGGTCTAGACTCTGTGCCAGAGACCTGTTCTCCCTGGCTTGACCCTATCTCCTTCCCTCAGAGGAGGTCCAGTAAAGGACCCTCAGTAAAGATAAAGGTTCCATTATTGTCATGTAATACTACATTTAGAATGTAACATAATGAAATTCGTTTACTTTGTCTACTGCAAGGAAGACAGAGAATCGCCACTTTGTCCAGCGCCTCTGACAGAAATGAAGTCCCAGTGAGGAATGAACTCACGACCCCCTGGTTCACAAGACCAGTGCTCTAACCACTGAGCGATCAGATGATTGAGAAAGCTCTCTTGGAGATCTGACATTGTAGGAATCTATTCATACTATTCTGAGGAAGATCAGAATGGTTTTTTTTAAATTTTTTAAATTTTTTACACAATAAACCATATTGACTAAAATACATACAGACATTATTCTCTTGAATATATAGTGTCATTTTCTCCCCTTTCCCCCCTCCCTTCCATCTCTCCATCATCCCCCCCTCCCCATTTATTCAAAGTTCAATCTATAAGATGCATTAAATCCGTTAAACAATGTCGTAACTTAACAAAATAAACAAGAGATTTTTGTCTTTTACTTTAACACACTGAGTCAGTTCATTTCGTTGTCTTCTCCTTCTGTCATTTGAGGTGGTGGAGGTCCATGGTAAGATTTCTCTATTGTGTTTCATGTACGGTTCCCATATTTGTTAGAATATTGTGATGTTATTTCTTAAATTATATGTTATTTTTTCTAATGGAATACATTTATTCATTTCTATGTACCATTGTTGTATTCTCAAGTTGTCTTCTAATTTCCAGGTTGACATAATACATTTTTTTTGCTACAGCTAGGGCTATCATAACAAATCTTTTTTGTGCTCCATCCAAATCGAGTCCAAATTCTTTACTTCTTATATCACTTAGAAGGAAGATCTCTGGGTTTTTTGGTATATTGCTTTTTGTGATTTTATTTAATATCTGGTTTAGATCTTCCCAAAACTTTTCCACTTTCTCACATGTCCAAGTTGCCTGTATTGTTGTTCCCGTTTCCTTTTTACAGCGAAAACATCTGTCCGATACTGTTGGGTCCCATTTATTTAACTTCTGGGGTGTGATGTATAGCCTGTGTAACCAATTATATTGTATCATGCGTAACCTCGTGTTTATTGTATTTCTCATGGTTCCGGAGCATAGCTTTTCCCATGTTTCATCCTTTATCTTTATGTTTAGATCTTGTTCCCATTTTTGTTTAGGTTTACAGCTTGTTTCCTCATTCTCTTTCTCTTGCAGTTTGATGTACATGTTTGTTATAAATTTTTAAATTATCATTGTG
The DNA here is from genome assembly GCF_036971445.1 of Narcine bancroftii. NCBI lineage: Eukaryota > Metazoa > Chordata > Chondrichthyes > Torpediniformes > Narcinidae > Narcine > Narcine bancroftii. Next base: position 146,764,939 of record NC_091469.1, read on the forward strand.
TCTGTAATCACATATTCAAAATTGCTTCCTTCTGGTAACCTCAGACTGTTTCCCAATTTGTCCTTCAAGTAGGTTTTCAGTTGGTGCTATGCAAACATTGTACCGTGAGTTATATTATATTTGTCCTTCATTTGTTCAAAAGATATTAATTTATTTCCCGAAAAACAATTTTCTATTCTTTTGATCACTTTTCTGTCCCATTCTCTGAAGGGAAGGTTATTTATTGTGAAAGGGATTAGTTGATTTTGTGTCAGTATTAATTTTGGTAGTTGATAATTTATTTTATTCCTTTCTACGTGAATCTTCTTCCAATGTTGAGCAGATGCTGCAGCACTGATGAATGGTTTTCACAAGAGTTCTGCTCCATAAAAACACAATGGTGGAGAAAATCAGATAGCAAAGATAAAGATACATAAAAATGTTTCGCATTTGAGCCCTTCATCAAGGCATGAGCAAAATGTAGGCAGGTATCTGAACTTATTCAATTTATTCAGGTGCCTGCCTACATTTTGCTCATTAATTGATGAAGGGCTCAAGCCTGAATCTTTGGTTATCTTTGCCATCTAATGTATGCTGTTTGACCAGCTAAGTTTCTCTTGCATTGTATTTTTACTTCAATCACTACGTTTGCAGACTTTTGTGTTATACTCTACTCTCTCTGGCCCATAGATAATGAGTTTATTGTCTCACACATTGTACAATGTAAATATCCCCAAAATTTTTAATAGCTGAAGCCGAACATGTTCAGTGCAATTAATTATAAATGGATACATTGGATGATAAACCCATGTGCAAAATGGGCTTATAATAGAGCAGGCTTTTCTTTTCTTATTTTGTTGTCAGACTCTATGATCAGTGTAATAAGGGGAGGTTCAAGAGTCATTAGGTCTTGGAAACAAAATGTCATTGGGTCCAGAGGTGCTGGGAAGGGATGCATGTGTATTTCTGGTCACTTCATTATTGCATAAATGAGATCCAACTGGAAAGGTTGGAGAAAGATTCACAATAGTTATTGGGACATGGGGTGGGGGGGGGGGTTGAGTTATAAGGAGAGATTGGGCAAGCTGGAACCGTTTTTCCCTTGGAGAGTAGGAGGCTTGAAGGATGGCTTTGTAGAAGTTTATAAAATCTGAATGGTGTGAGTAGTCACAGGTTTAAAATGTAATGAGAAGGATTTAAGAGAAATCTGAGGAGAAACTTCTCAGAGAGGATGGTTACATATATGAAACAACTTGTCCAGATGGAGTGATAGAGGTAGGCTGCAGAGCCTTGGTCCTCACTGTCGTCGACAAGACCAGGTCATGGATCATCTGTTGTGTCCTTTATTACACACCTCACACGCAAGTCTAAGTCAATGCAATATAGCATGGAGTATTGACTCATGTGGAACTGAGTTGGTAACATCTTTCTACCATTGAACCAATTTTGAGTCAGAACGCTTCCAGGGATTTCTTGAAAGCACTATGATTGAGGTGATTCACGTGCCAAGAATATTTTTTGTGCTCTTTCTTGTTTACTTTGTAGCTTTCTAACAAAACTGCCCCACACTGTTATTGAATCCTCCCCTCCCATCCAGAAGTGGGAACACAGCAAAAATCGAGAGGGAACAGTCCAGATATTTGTTTGTGTTGGCTTTTTTCTTCTCTAATGAAATGCTTTAAGAGGTTGGTCATGGCCAGGATTAACATGTACCTAAGTAAAGATCTGGACCCACTGCAATTTACCATCCCCAGCAAGGCATTCCAGGCACCCACAACTCTCTGTGGAAAAAAAAAGTACTCCTGATCTCCCCTAAACTTCTCTCCCTTAACGTTGTACAGATGTCTTCTGGTGTTTGCTATTCCTGCCCTGGGATATGTCTCTCATAATCTAGTAGATCTCTAACAAGCTTCCTCTCATCCTTCTATGCCCCGAGAAAAGTCCCAGCTCTGCTAACCTTGGCTCATCAGACTTGTTTTCCAATCCAGGCAACATCCTGGCAAATCTCCTCTGCATCCTCTCCATAGCTTCCACATCCTATAATGAGGTGACAAAACCTTGCACTTAAGGTTAGCAAATTCACGGAGCTGAGATTGGACTTCAGGAGGAAATCAGGAGAACATGAACCTGTCCTCATTGAGGGATCAGCAGTGGAGAAGGTCAAGAACTTCAAATTGCTGGACGTCAAAATCTCTGTCCATCTGTCCTGGGGCCTCCATGCCGATGCAATCGTGAAGAAGGCTCACCAGCATCTGTACTTTGTAAGGAATCTGAGGAGATTCGGTAGGTCACCAAATACTCTTGAAAATTTCTACTGGCATTCCCTGGAGAGCATTCTATCTTTTTGTATCACTATCTGGTATGGAGGTGCCAAGGCACAGGTCAGGAAAAAAACACCAGGAAGATGTTAACTTGGCCAGCAACATCATAGGTGCCAGACTTCACTCCGTCAAATATATCTAGAAGATGCAGTGTCATAAGAAAGCAGCCTCTATCTTCAAGGACCCCACCACCACTGAGGCCATGCCCTTTCCATGCTGCTACCATCAGGAAAAAGGTACAGGAGCTTGAAGTTGAACACCCAGCGGCACAAGGACAGGTTCTTCCCCTCTGCCGTCAGATTTCTGAATGGACAATGAACCACAGACCCAACATCACTTCGTTCTATTTTCTTCCTTTATTTATTTTTGAAATGTGATGTATCACAATATTTGCAATTTGATGCTGCCACAAAATAATGAATTCCATGGCATGTTCACAACAATACATTCTGATTCTGAGAATATCTTCATCAATGCCCACTTCAATCCTGCACAGGGATCAGCTACTTAGAATCTCTGAACCCATGCATTAAATTATCTTTATCAGCTGGAACACATTTACTACTGTAGGAAATGAGACAAAGATGTATTAAAACTGACTGCTTTGCAATGTGCAAATAGATTGTCAACTGGAACCACGCAAGACAAAATATTTAGTTCAAACACAAAATAGATACAAAAATTAACTTCAACAGGTTTAAGTTTTTTTTTGCTGGGTTGTTCACAAAGAGAATTGATAATGGTGTCAGTCAACAAAGTGAAATATGATTCTAAAGCAATCTTGATAGCATTATGCAAAGCATTAGATTAAGCCACATTCGGTGCTCTGAAAACTTTTGTGGGCTCGGTATCGAAAGAAGGGTATTAAAGCCAGAGTAAAACTACTGATCCACTCTAATCTCCAATGCATGAGGCCTGGAGCAAATAATGGTAACCTCTAATGACAATTTATGGTCTGTCAAAGGGCCATGAGTTCTAGGGCAGCTTGGTTATTGTGGCGCAACACCATTACAACGGCAGCAACCCAGGTATGATTCTGCCCACTGTCTGTGAGGTGTTTGTATGTCCTCCCCATGAACTGTGTGGGTTTACTCCAGTTTCCTCCAAAATATGCAAAGTTTTGAAGCCAATTGGGCAGCATCGGTTTTATTGGCCAGGATGGGTGCTCACTGTGCTGAATTGTTAAAATTTTCCATATGGAGTGAAGAATGAACTCTGTACAGAGACAGATATAAGAATTGGAAGCAGGATTAGGACAGACATAGGGACAAACAACACAGAGACAGATCCTTCACTCCTCCTGGTCCATGATGACTCAACCACCTATTTACACTCATCTTTCACCTTGATACAATTTTCATTACCTCATATTCTCTCAATTTCCTCCCCAGTGACCACCACTCATTTACATCTGGGGGGAATTTTACAATAGTTAATTAACCACCCACCCTATCTTCGGGATGAGGGAGGAAACCCATGGAGAATATGCTAACTCCATACAAGGGTGCTAAGTGGTTGGGATTGAACTCGGCCCTTGGCACGGTAAGGCAATGACTCTACCAGCTGTGCTAGTGTGGCCCTCAAGCCTATCCATCATTAGATAAGATAACAGGGGATTGAATCTTAACCTGAACACCACTTTTATTTTAAAGTTGAAATTTAGAGATACAGCACGGTTGGTAACAGGCCCTTCCAGCCCACACTTGATTGGCGCCAGAACAAGTACACCCACACTGGATTGGTGCCAGAACAAGTCTTAATGGGGGAATTAGGGTAATCATGGGGGGAACAATCTGATACTCAAAAACTCAGTCAGCTGGCGGGGGGGGGGTGGGTGCTGAAGGGAGTGGTGGTGCATACCTACCTCCATGAGGTGACAATGCCACCGCCATCCCTCCAACATAGCAGAGGAACATGCTGCTTATATTGCATGGATAGTTACACTATTGATGCTTGACGCAAGCCAGTGACACTGGTGCTGCGGGTGGGGGCAGGGGATCACAACACCTCATTTGGGGAGAGCAAAGGGCAGGGGAGCCACAACTCCTTGTTTGGGCTGGCAATACCCACAAATGCCCCCATTTGCCTTGACCCTACATCCACATGACTAACTAACCTACCAACCCTGCATGGAATGTTTTGGAATGTAGGAGAAAAACTAGAGGAAACCCAGGCAGACAAGTGTAGAACATACAAACTTTCCTACTCTCCCGATATATCCTGAGAACCAGAGAACTCTTCATCACACAGAAGCCCGGCCAATCAAGTCTCTTCCTAACTATTTTTCTGTCTAGTCCTATTGACCAGGTCATAGTCCTCCATACCCCCTCCCATCATGTACCTGACCAAACTTGTCTTAAATGTTGAAATGGCACGCACATCCACCTCCTCCACTGGCAACTCATTCTACTCTCTGATTGAAGTCCCCCTAATGTTCCTTTTAAATATTTCACCTTTTACTCTGCATCTATGTCCTCTCGTCCGAGATGCCCCAATGAGGGGAGGCATCCTCTCAGTATTAATCCTGTTGATTTCCCTCAAATAACAAGAGCACTGTTATGGCACAAGCAATTAGCCAAGAGATAACTGAGGCAGGTAGGAACGGAATGACTGTTGTTGCGAGAGACTTTAAATCAAGTTGGTCGAGGAAGTCTGGAGGATGACTTCATAGAATGCATCCATGATAGCTTTCTTGAGCAGCATGTTAAGGAACCAACATGAGAGAATGCTATTTTAGATCTAGTGTTGTGAAATGAGATGGGTAAAATTAATGATCTACTAGTTAGGGACCCTCTTGGAAAAAGTAATCATAGTTTGATTGAATTTCTCATACAGATGAAGGGTCCTTGAACAGGTCCTTGAACAGACTACAACAGGGTGAGGGAGGAATTGGTCAGTGTGGACTTGGAGAACAGGCTAAATGGCAGAACATTTGAGGAACAGTGGAAGACTTTCAAAGAGATTTTTCACAGTGCTCAACAAAAATAGATTCCCATTAAAAATAAAGGCAATAAGAGAGGGAAGCATCAGCCTTGGTTAACTAGGGAATTAAAGGAAAGTATCAAATTAAAAGCTCATGTATACAAAGTAGCCAAGAGTAGTGGGAAAATAAAAGATTGAGAAAACTTTAAAAAGGAACAAAGGACAACTTAAAGGGAAATAAGGAAAGGGAAGAAGGATTAGAAAGGTAAATTAGCACAAAATATAAAAACAGATAGCAAAAATTTTATAAATATATAAAACGGAAGAGGGTGGCTGGAATCAACGTAGGTCCCTTGGAAGATGAGAAAGGGCAATTGATATTGAGTAATGAGGAAATGGCCAAGGCATTGAACGGATATTTTGTGTCAATCTTCACGGTGGAAGACAAGTCCAGCATGCCAAAGAGTGGTGACTAGGATGTGAAGGGAGGTGAGGGCCTCGATAAAATAATTGTTACAGAAGAGATAATGATGAGCAAACTAATGGACTGAAAGTGGACAAATCTCCTGGTCCTGATGGGAAATGGTGGGAGTTATAGTCAATGCGTTGGTAGTCATTTACTAAAATTCTCTGGATTCTGGACAGGTCCCGGCAGATTGGAAGACAGCAAAGGTCACACCACTTTTTAAGAAGATAGGAGATAGGTAACTATCAACCAGTTAGCTTAACGTCTGTAGTCAGGAAAATGCTTGAAGCTGTCATAAGGATAAAATAGTGAAGCATTTAGAACAAAGTGGTTCCATCAGGCAGACACAGCATGGATTCAGAAAGGACAAGTCTTGTTTGACAAACTTGCTGGAGTTCTTTGAGGATATAATGGGTGCGGTAGATAGTGTGGAACAGGTTGATGATTTGTATTTTTGGATTTGGATTTCCAGAAGGTGTTTGATAAGGTGACACACAATAGACTTATCAATAAGATGCTGATGAATAGAGTGGGGGAAGTATATTGGCATGAATTGGGGATTAGTTAACTAATAGAAGGCAGAGAGTCAGGATAAATGAGTGTTTTTCTGATTGGCAGATAGTGGTAAGTGGGGGGCTGCAGGGGTCGGTGCTGGGCCCGCAGCTGTTCACCATTTACGATGATGGTTTGGAAGAGGGGACAGAGTGTCGTGTAGCCAAGTTTGGGGATGATACTGAATTGAATGGAAAAGCAAATTGTACAGAGGGTGTGGAGAGGCTGCAGAAAGATATATTTAAGTTAGGTGAGTGGGCAAAGGTCTGGAGATGGAGTACAATGTTAGCAAATGTGGGGTCATCCACTTTGGTAGGAAAAATAGAAGAGCAGATTATTATTTCAATGGTGAAAAACTGCAGCACATTATAGTGCAGAAGGACTTTGGAGTGCCTGTGCATGAATCACAAAAAGTTGGGTTGCAGGTACAGCAGGTTATTCAGAAGGCAAATCGAATGTTGGCCTTCATCGCTGGAGGAATTGAATTCAAGAGCAGGGAGGTCATGCTGCAACTCTACAAGATACTGGTGAGGCCACATCTGGAGTACGGTGTGCAGTTCTGGTCTCCATACTTGGGGAAGGATATACTGGCCTTGGAGGCACTCCAAAGGAGGTTCACCAAGTTGATCCCTAAGATGAGGGGGTTGACCTACGAGGAGAGACTAAATTGCCTGGGGTTATACTCACTCAAATTCGGAAGAACGAGAGGAAATCTTATAAGAGAGATATAAAATCATGAAAGGGATAAATAAGACAGAGGCAGGAAAACTGTTTTCACTGGTAGGTGAGACCAGAACTAGGGGACATAGCCTCAAGATTCATGGAAGTAGATTTAAGATGAAGATGAGGAAAAACTATTTTTCCCCGAGAGTTGTGAATCTGTGGAATTCTCTGCCCAGGGAAGCAGTTGAGGCTACTTCATTAAACATATTTAATGTTCAGTTAGATAGATTTTTACATAAAAAAAGGAATTAATGGATATGGGGAAAAGGCAGGTGGGTGGAGTCGAGTCAATGATCAGATCAGCCATGATCTAATTGAATGGTGGAGCAGACTCGATGGGCCAAATGGCCTACTCATGCTCCTATTTCTTATGTTCTTAATTAATAAATGTGTTTCAGTAAGATTGTTCTTCTAAACTATTTTCAAATTTAGTTTGGCTATGGTTCCCCCAAGGATTCTGCTCAAAGTTTAAGGGCCCCTTACATGTGTTATTCTGTGGTTCTCTCCTTCCGACTACATATATAAAAAAAATAAAATATTTATGGTTCGTGGCGAAAAGAAAACAAGGGTTTAATTTAAATGTGCTGTGGTTCCACCGGGGGTGGGGATTGGAATAGGGCCCTTGTTGTGAAGGGCTGTTCGAAACTAGAATGAACATAGAGCAACTTTTCATCATGTGCCAACCCCTTCATCCCAGAAATCAACCCAATAACCTTTTCTGCATTGCCTTCTTCCTTAAATACGGAGCTAACTCCACCACCTTGCAATAATGGCCAACTTCCCATTAGCTCTAATTACTTGCATGTAAATCCTTTGTGTTTCATGCATCAGAACCTCCAAATGGAGACCAGTTTTATACGGAGACCAGTTTTATACAGATGCAGAGAACACCTGCACAGGGCTAAGAATATTAAGTATACAGTATGTTTCCAATTATCCAAGATGCTTGGGAGTGGATGTTTCTCGGTAACCTCATTTTTTGGATACTGAATATTGGATTTAAGTAGCCCAGTAGTATTAGCAGAATACTCTTGTTGGCCGTTGCTGATCCCCGACACTTCCCCACACCAACCATCTAGGGATCCTAAGGTCACCACTCCTGCCTACGTCGCTGATCCCTGACACCTCTCCATCGCCGTCACTGATCCTGTCCAGGAACCCAAGGTCTCCACTCTTGTCGCCATTGCCAGTCCCTGACACTTTCTCACTGCCGTCACCAATCCTGCCTGGGAGCCCAAGGTCCCCACTCTTGTTGCCATTGCCAATCCCCAACACTTTCTCACTGCCATCACCAATCTTACCCGGGAGCCAAATATCCCCACCCCATTCCTGTCACTATCGCTGATCCTTAACACCTCCTCATCGCCATTGCCAACCCTGCCCTGGAGCCCAAGGTCCCCTCTCCTGCCCAGTAGCCCGAGGTCCTTGCTCCTGCCGCTGTCATCGATCCCTGACACCTCCCCACTGCCGTCGCCAATCCGGTCTGGGAGCCTGAGGTCCCTACTCCTGCTGCCGTCACTGATCCCCGACATGTCCCCACTGCCATCGCCGATCTTGCCCAGAAGCTTGAGGATCGGAGACAGTGGAGAACCAAGTGCAGTGGAGGTAAAGTAGAAATGGAAAGAGAGAGGGGAGGGGGTTACCTGAAATGAGGACAATCTCCCCATGTGCTGCCTGACCTATCGACTTCCTACAGTCGCTCACTGATGGCTCGAGATTCCAGCTGCTTTATCGGCAAATTTGTAGATGATATTTGAATTTTGCCTGGCCACACAGTCATGGGTGCAGAGCGGGTAGAGCAGTGGGCCAAGCACACATCCTTGAGGTGTGCCTGTGTTGATTTTCAATGAGGAAGAGATTCAGTTGCAGAGGGGGAGGTTCTTGAACTTGTTGACAAGTAATGAGAGTATGATGGTGTGGAAATCTGAACTGTAGAGGATGAAGTGTAGCCTGATGTACATGTTGCTGTTTTCCAGGTGATCTAGGGCTGAGTGGAGAGCCATTGAGAATGCATCTGCTGTGGAGTGATAGACACATGTTTGTAAGATAAATAGGTTATGTGTGTGAAGCAGGGAAAAAATTAATTATTGTGGACCAGGTTTACATAGGTTCTGTAATGTTCCCTGTTCTAATTGGTCTTTTACTCTTTATGGAACTGTTTTACAATGCAGAACTGTTCTCTTTCTCAGTGCAGAAGTGCTATCTGCCAATACAGAATGCTTCTGATTATCCAAACTTTCTCAGTGGCAACATAACGTCACCCGATGTGCTCATGTGGTGCACTGATGCACTGCTAATGCCAGTTTGTTAACAACGGAGCTCAGAATCAGCTGGGAAGACAGACGCAGAATAATTGACGGCAATGAGGAAGCATACAGGAGTAAGATAGATCAGCTAGTTGAGTGGTGTCACACCAGCAAACTTGCGATCATATTAGCAAAACAAAATAACTGATTGTGGACTTCAGGAGGGGAAAATCAGGAAAATGCAATCCACTCTTCATTGAGCAGTTACTAGGGGAAAGGGTGGAAAAAAAAGAACATCAAATTCCTGGGTGTCAACATCTCCAAAGATCTATCCTAGGGCCCTCCATGTCAATGCAATCACGAAGAAGGCTGGCCACTGGCTATTATCAGGAGTTCGAGGAGATCTGGCATGTTCCCAAAGGCTCTTGCAAATTTCTACAGGAAAGCATTCTGACTGGTGGCATCACTGTCTGGTACGAAGGTGCCAATAGACAGGACAGGAAAAGATGACAGAGAGTGGTGACACCATGGGCATCAGTCTTCAGTCTAGTGAGGACGTTTACAAGAGGTGGCGTCTGAAGAAAGCAGCCTCTATTCTCAAGGACCCACCCCATGATCTCTTCACACCACTACCATCAGGATCTAGTGAGGACATTTACAAGAGGTGGCATCTGAAGAAAGCAGCCTCTATTCTCAAGGACCCGCCCCATGATCTCTTCACACTACTACCATCAGGATCTAGTGAGGACGTTTACAAGAGGTGGTGTCTGAAGAAAGCAGCCTCTATTCTCAAGGACCCGCCCCATGATCTCTTCACATTACTACCATCAGGATCTAGTGAGGACGTTTACAAGAGGTGGCGTCTGAAGAAAGCAGCCTCTATTCTCAAGGACCCGCCCCATGATCTCTTCACACTACTACCATCAGGATCTAGTGAGGACGTTTACAAGAGGTGGTGTCTGAAGAAAGCAGCCTCTATTCTCAAGGACCCGCCCCATGATCTCTTCACATTACTACCATCAGGATCTAGTGAGGACGTTTACAAGAGGTGGCGTCTGAAGAAAGCAGCCTCTATTCTCAAGGACCCGCCCCATGATCTCTTCACACTACTACCATCAGGATCTAGTGAGGATGTTTACAAGAGGTGGCGTCTGAAGAAAGCAGCCTCTATTCTCAAGGACCCGCCCCATGATCTCTTCACACTACTACCATCAGGATCTAGTGAGGACGTTTACAAGAGGTGGTGTCTGAAGAAAGCAGCCTCTATTCTCAAGGACCCGCCCCATGATCTCTTCACACTACTACCATCAGGATGGAGGTACAGAACCCTGAAGATGAACACCTACCTAATGGTACAAAAAGACGCTTCTTCTCCTCTGCCATCAAATTTCTGAATGGGCAATGAACAACAGGCATTAGGTTACTTTCTCTTCTTTCTTTGCACTAATGAATTTATCTTTTTTTATAGCAATATTTGTCCATGTAATGTTGTGGCAAAACGACATAGGACTATAAAAAGCATTAGGTCAGAGATTGACGTAGTATAATCATGGATCAAGCTGAAATTACAATTATTGCAGTTCAGCAAAGTATTCAGATTCCTCGAGACAATTAATCTCTGTATGATTTTACATAATTTATACCTCAGCCAATAATCACCATGTTCTGCTGGGTTGTATAAGATAGCAGGCTTGCTAAAAAATAGAAACATAGATTTAATTTTCTCCACTGAGGCAGAGCTAATAGATTCACGTCACAATGTTATAATTGAATTATGCTATGTCCCGCGAGTGAGAATCAGAATCCTTAACTCTGATCCAAAGCTTAATCCAATTCCAACACTTGTGCATGCTTTCATAATTAATCAAATTTAGCATTCATCTCAGCTTAATTTAGTTATAACGAGGACTCAACCTGAAGTGTATCCTACATTCTGTTATGCCATCGAGGCAGTATCTTGACAATCTCTCCTCAGACAGGCTTGCCTTCAAGTCTTCATCAAATGTCAAGCTGTGGAGCTATCAAGTCACTTCATTATTGGCTCACATATGTGGGGATTGAAATCGCAGATGGAAGGAAGTTGCGGAAGGAAGGAAGGAAGAAAGGTATGTTATGTAGGACTAGATGTTAATATCCCCTATTGCACTCCTGAGACTAGCTGCCAAAACTCTGCGGGGTAGCCAAGTGAGTGGTGGCATCTTCTGGATTATCAAGTGGGTGCCCTCCTTTTCTCAGTGTTTCATTGATAGACCCACAACACCTCCGGAAGGTTCAGCAATATATCCTGGCATCTTGGGCTCACCCCCTAGATGCCATTCACTCCCTTAGGTGCCCAGCTGGAATCCTTTCTCCTCATTCAGAGCCACTAACTAACCCTTTACAGCAGCTCTGGAGAGATCTTTGCTTGCCAGTGTGTCTGTCCTCACACTCCCAACTCCTGGGGTAGCCTTGATGTCGATGTGGCTACAAATCCTCTGCAGCCTATTTCAGCCGGTCAAACCCTTCCCTTCCAGCCAAGTTGCTGCACATCATCTGCAAGCTCAGTGAACCTCAGTTTCTTACACTCCACTGCATCCTAAGAACTTAATGGGTCAAGCAGCATCTGTAGAGAAAAATGTTTGACTAAAATTTGATTTGGCTGGTGTGAGGAGTCCACACATTTCACGCATGTGCAGCCTATGTTAGAAAGAAGAGGAAAATGGGCAAAACATTAATAAATGCAATGCTATTACTGAGCCAGAGACCCAGGTTCAAATCCAGTGCTGTCTTTAACGAATCTGGACATTCTTCCTGTGACTTGCATGGGTTTCATCCTGGTGTTCAGGTTTCGTCCGAACCTTCTAAAATGTAAGGGGATGGTAGATGAATTGGTGTAATTGAGCAGCATGTGTCCTATCTCCAACATTAAAAAAATAAATTTTTGCATTAGCTTATTCTGCACTGTTACCCAAGATGAATCTCACCCCTTTATGTCTGCAGTTACCTCCTCAGTGTGTGCAGAACCTCACCTATGTAGCGGTCATGATCATAATCAGCGGCCAGGGGTGGCACGGTTGGCGTAGTGGTTAGCGCAACACCTTTACAGCGCCAGCAATCGGGACTGGGGTTTGAATCCCACGCTGTCTGTAAGGAGCTTGTACATTTTCCCCATGTCTGCGTGGATTTTCCCTGGGGGTTTCTGGTTTCCTCCCACCTTTCAAAAATGTACCGGGAGTTGAAGGTCAATCAGGTGTAATTGGGCGCTATGGGATCATGGGCTGAAATAGCCTGTTAGCGAGCTGTAAAAATTTAAATTAAAAAAAAAATTAACATCATCTATGCACGGCTTGATGAGAAGAACAGGCTGAAAGCAAAGAAAACTCTTTGTCCCCCGATTGAACAGGCCCCCTGTATCGCTGTAGCTGAGGTGAGGAGCACCCTATCCAATGTGAATTCGCACAAGGCAACATTCCTGGTTGTGTACTCAATGAACGACTGAACAGTTGTCCTACGGACATCTTCAACACGTCACTGCAACAGACTATTGTCCCTGTTGGACACCATCATCCAAAGAGGGTGACAGTAACAGGACACAATGACTACCACCCCATGGCCCTGACCTCCACCATTATGAAATGCTTTGAGCGTCTAGTGACGGAACGTATCGAAGCACACCACCAAGAGATACTAAACACATTTCAAATTGTCAGGAAAGAGATACAGGAGTATCAGAGCCATTGAACCAGGCGGAGAAATAATTTTTTCACATGAGTAAATGTGACTGCTGAATGACTCAATGAACTGCTCACATTAACCCTCTGGAACTCACTTTCTGGTACCAGTGCAAAATACACAAACACACAACCAGACACAGGACACATATGTGCAGCACCCATTAGTATATATACATATAGCTGGTCTGCATGTTTATTGCTGTGTCTGGTTGTGTGTTTGTGTATTTTGGACTAGGACTGACAAACAATGTTTCATTTGGTTATACTTGTGCAATCGGATGATACATAAACTTGAACTTAATGCATTTCCTGGAAGTGTGATGTACAGACTGAATTGTGAATTTCAAAGTGGAATTGAACAGACTGATAAAAGCAAAGCATTTTCAGGACTGTGGGGAAAAAGAGTGGGAAGGGTGGGACATTTCATTGTTCAACAAAGTGCTGTTTATTGTTTTAATGTAAAAAACAAAGAAATGCTTGAGGAACTCAGCAAGTCTTGCAGTGTTCACAGGAGGTAAAGATATATGAGTGACGTTTTGGGCCTGAGCCCTTGCTCAAACCAAAACATCGGTTGTACATCTTTACCTGCTATGGATACCTGGAGACCTGCTGAGTTCCGTCAGCATTTCTGTGTTTTTACTACCATCACAGCAGCTGGCAGACTTTTGTGTTTTACTCCTTTGCTTTAACGTGGTTGCAAATGGTTTGCAAGAAACGGCTGCAAATCTTCATGCAGTAATGAGTTTAATGAACTTCTCTTCTGCAAGTGGAGTGGTTGCATTTTCACTGTGCATCATAGCTTGTGTAAAGGTGGCATGGCTGACAGAAGAGCAGTGCTCCCGCAATATTAAAAGATCAGATGATGTGTGCTTCTAAAAATAGGTGCTATATGTCAATTGGAGAGGAACACGTGGCTTCCCTCTCTGGAACATTGTGGATTGCGGAGGGTCGCATGACTTCCCTGTCTGAAACTTACTCAGAAGTCACATCACCTGCCAATCAAGGTGGGACTCCAGCCACCCATTAGTGCACACCTTGCCACTGGCTCATTTAAATGATACAATGTAATCATTGCCCAGACATAAAGCTCAGAGCAATATGAAATATCAATCCATGCCACATTTCTTTCTCTCTGCCTCTTGGACATAGTTCCACGCCAGGTCACTACTGTGGACGTCACTGGAGGAATTGCAGGTAAGGTGTGCACAACACTTAAGTTGATCCATAGTACTGCGGTAGATCAGTGCTTGCAGAGAGCCGCACTCACATTGGTGCAGGGAATTGGGTGTGTGTTTGAAAATCCCTGTCTGAGAAGTGTGTACATGTGCAGGAGAGTGTGGTAAGGAAAGCAGCCACCAGTATCGGAGTCCCTTTGTGCCGATGTGCTTGCTAATACCATTATTGATTTTGCTCATACCGTGTAGAAAATAGATGACTACTGGTATCAGATTCCAACCTGAGTCCAATGTGAATGTCTCCCTAGTTATTTGGTAGTAGACTAATTAAGTATTGTTTGACATCTTCTCCTGTTTATCTCTCATGCCTTCAAAAAAGTTAACTTTGCTTGTAAAAGTGTATGTTCAAACTTATCTCTCTATGAACACACCAAAGCGGATACCTTCCAAATACAACAATAGGTTGCATCAGAAAACACACAACCCTTGATTATATGTTTAAGGAGGGGCAATGGCGTGCTGGGTGTGATCCTGACCTCTAGTGGAGTTTGCATGTTCTTCATAGATTTCATTCCACATGCTAAAATCGTGCAGCCTGATCAGTAAATTGGCCCCCATGCATAGGGAAGTGATAGAATTTGTGAGAATATGCAGAAAATCAAAGGGGATAAATACAAGATCAGTATGAGTGGATGACTAATGGTCGACATGAACTAAATTAGCCAAATGCCCTATTTCCAGGGTCTTCGACCAAGACTCATGTCTAATTAATGCCATAAGAACTATTTGTTTGGTATTTATACCTTCAGATTTGGGCTGGCATATGGGTATGGGTTAAAACACTCAAAAATGCTGGAGGAACTCAGCAGGTCTCGTAGCGTCCATAGGAGATAAAGATATATTATCAACCTTAAAGACGGGCTCAGGCCCAAATCATTGGTAATATATCCATGGACTTTGCGAGTCTGTCTGAGTTCCTCCAGCATTTACTGTGCGTTTTTACTGCAATCACAGCGTATGCAGGCTTTTGTGTTTCACTAGCTTATCAGTTCGCACAGTCGGGAGAGGAGAGGAGAGAGGAGAAGGACAGAGAAGAAAAGAGTCGGGGGCAGGTAAGAAAGCTTTTTAAAAGTCTCTTACCGGAACCTGCGGAGAGGAGTCAGCATCGGAGGCGGCCATTGGTCGGGCGGGCGTACAGGAGAGCATGTAGGGGTTAATTGGTAAAAGGCCAATAAATAAGAGGGACAACGAGCGGGTGGCCCAGCGAGCGGGTGGCCCAGCGAGCGGGTGGCCCAGCGAGCGGGTGGCCCAGCGAGCGGGTGGCCCAGTGAAGGAGTGGGACTTCCAGGCTCATCAGGCTTCAGCGAAAGCAGGCAGAGAGAAAGGTTGGCTGTTTTTATTAGCCCTTCCTAGGTGAGTGCACTGTACATTCCATTACATTAAAAGGCTGAGCCATGCCTATGGGGTTAGTGCTCTGCTCAAGTTGCCAGATGTGGGAGCCATGGGTGACCTCCACCCTCCAAAATGACCATATCTGTGCCAGGTGCGAAGAGGTGGGGTTCCTTAGGGGCCGAGTTGATGAACTGGAGTTCCAGCTTGATGACCTTTGGCTCGCAAGAGAGAGTGAGGAGGTAAGTGACAGGACCTTAAATCTTCCCACAGGACATACCTGCAGGGGATATAACGAGCCACAAGTATTAAAGAATAAAATTAAAGAAATGGAGTTGCAGCTTGATGATCTGAGGCTTATCAGGGAGAGTGAAGAATTTATAGATACAACGCTCAGGGAAGTGCTTACCCCTGGATTGGTGGGGGGGGGGGGGGTCAGGTAAGTGGACTACTGTCAGGGGAGGGGGGAAAGTTGCTAGCTCTGTGGTGAGCACCCCGGTGGCTACTGCTCTTAGCAACAAATATAGTGTATTGGATGTAGTTGGGGAAGATAACCTGCCAGAGGTTGCACCAAGGGAACCGGTAGTGCGGAAAGGAAGGAAGGGGAACAAGGTGGTCATTGGGGACTCCATCGTCAGGGGAACAGACAAAAGATTCTGCGAACCTGACAAGTGTTCCCGTATGGTGTGTTGCCTCCCAGGAGCCAGGGTGCGAGACGTCTCAGATAGGGTTCAGAGTATCCTGGGGGGGGGGAAGGTGAACGGCCAGAAGTCCTGATACACGTGGGTACAAATGACGTGGATAAGATGAAGGAGGAGATCCTGAAGAGGGACTACCATGAGCTCGGAAGGAGGTTAAGAAGCAGGACCTCCAGGATTGTAATCTCGGGGCTGCTATCTGTGCTGTGCGTGGGTGGGGGTAAAAATAATAAAATCAGGAGGTTAAATGTGTGGCTGGAGGAATGGTGCAGAGTGCAGGGATTCAGGTTCATTGACCATTGGGATCTCTTCTGGGGAAGACAAGACCTCTACAGGAGGGATGGTTTACACCTGAAAGGAACGGGGGCCAATATACTGGCAGTTAGGTTTAATAATGCTGTCGGATTTGATTTAAACTAATTTGGCAGGGGGAAGGGAACAGGACTGATAGGGAAGCAGATAGGAGAGTGAATATAGGGGTGGTTCCGTTAGACGGAGAAACAATAAGGAAAAAGGGAACTAAAAGTGATAGGAGAGTAGGGGCAAGTGCATCGAGAACAAAGGTGGAGGGAGAAAGGAGATATGGTATCAAGGTATTGTGTATGAATGCACGGAGTGTAAGGAATAAAATGGATGAGCTTGAGGCACAAATGGCAATGGGAGGTTATGACATTGTTGGAGTTATGGAGACATGGCTGCGGGAAGGGCAGGATTGGGAAATAAATGTTCCCGGGTACATGTCCTATAGAAAAGACAGAAAGTTAGGAAGAGGAGGTGGGGTAGCTCTGTTGGTAAGAAATGAAATCCAGGCATTTGAAAGGAAAGACATTGAAACAGGTGGGGTAGAGTCTGTTTGGATAGAATTAAGAAATTGTAAAGGCATGAGGACCATAATGGGGGTCATTTACAGACCTCCGAAAAGTAGCTCAGATATCGGTAGAAGTATAAATCAGGAATTAAGAGTAGCATGTCAAAGTGGTAGCAATACGGTAGTTATGGGGGACTTCAACATGAAGGTGGACTGGGATAATCAGACGGGGGCAGGAACACAAGAGAGTGAGTTTATTGAATGTCTACGAGATACTTTCTTGGAGCAGCTAGTGGAGGAACCTACCAGGGGGAAGTCGATTCTGGACTTGGTGCTGTGCAGCGACGCAGAGTTAATAAGTGACCTCGATGTAGGGGAGCCATTAGGGAATAGTGACCATGGTGTGGTTACTTTTGAGCTGCAATTAGAAAGGGAAAAAGAAAGGAAGTCGGAAGCATCTGTACTGCAGTTAAATAAAGGGGATTATGCAGCTATGAGGGAGGAGCTAGCCAAAATAAAATGGAAAGATACACTAGCTGGGAGGACAACTGGGGAAAAATGGCAGGTATTTTTGGACATTTTTCACAGGATTCAGGACAAATTTATTCCAAAGTGGAGGAAAGGCTCGAGGAGATGCAAATGGCAGCTGTGGCTAACTAATGAAATCAAGTGCAATATCAAATCCAAAGGGAGTAAGTATAAGATAGCGAAGCGGAGTGGGAAGTTAGAGGATTGGGAAACCTTCAAAGAGCATCAGAGGGTAACTAAGAAAGTCATAAGAGAGGGGAAAATGAAGTACGAGAGGAAATTAGCAAATAATATAATGGAGGATAGCAAAAGCTTTTTTAAATATGTGAAGAGGAAGAAATTGGTTCGGTCTAAAATTGGTCCATTAAGAATGGAAAAGGGTGGAATAATTACCGGAAACAAGGAGATGGCTGAGGAATTTAACAAATACTTTGCAACTGTCTTCACCAAGGAGGATATAGGTTATGGTCAGTTAGGGGATAGTGGTCATGCGGTATCAAGAGACTTGGGGAACTTTCCTGGGGAAGTAGGGGATCTAATGGATATCCGGATCCAGAAGCAGGAGGTTGTGAGTAAATTGTTGGGACTGAGGGCTGATAAATCCCCAGGGCCTGATGGGCTGCATCCCAGGGTGCTTAAAGAAGTTGCTATGGAAATTGTGGAGGCACTGGTCGACATTTTCCAAAGTTCCATAGATTCGGGGGAGGTCCCTGAGGATTGGAGAGTGGCTGATGTGGTGCCGATTTTTAAGAAGGGAGGGAGGGAGAAAACGGGAAATTATAGACCGGTCAGCCTGACGTCAGTGGTGGGGAAGATATTGGAGTCTATCATAAAAGGAGTAATAGCAGAACACTTAGGCAGAAATAATAGTATAAGGGCTAGTCAGCATGGATTCCTTAAAGGTAAGTCATGCTTGACTAACCTTCTGGAATTTTTCAAGGTTGTGACAAAGAGGGTGGACTTGGGAGAGCCAGTGGATGTGGTGTATTTGGACTTCCAGGAGGCCTTTGATAAGGTACCGCACGGGAGACTAGTGGGCAAGATCAGGGAGCATGGTATTGGAGGTAAGGTGCTGACATGGATAGGAAATTGATTAAGAAATAGGAAACAAAGGGTTGGAGTAAGCGGGTCTTTTTCAGGATGGCAGGATGTGCCGCAGGGATCGGTATTGGGTCCTCAGTTGTTTGTAATTTATGTAAATGATTTGGATGAGGGGATTATTAATAACATGAGCAAATTTGCAGATGACACTAAACTGGGTGGCGGTGTGGGGTGTGAGGAGGATGTCAGGAAAATGCAGAGGGACTTGGACAGGTTGGGGGAGTGGATGCTGAATGGAAGATGACGTTCAATGTGAGCAAATGTGATGTTATCCATTTTGGGGGCAATAATAGGAAAGCTGAGTATTATTTAAATGGAGACAAGCTAGGGAGTGGGGAGGTGCAAATGGATCTGGGTGTACTTGTTCACCGGTCACTGAAGGCTAACAAGCAGGTTCAGAAAGCTGTGAAGAAGGCAAATGGCATGTTGGCTTTCATAAAGAGGGGATTGGAGTATAGGAACAGAGACGCCCTTCTGTAGTTGTACAGGGCCCTGGTGAGACCCCACCTGGAGTATTGCGTCCAGTTCTGGTCTCCAATTTTGAGGAAGGACATACTAGCTGTAGAGGGTCTGCAGCGCAGATTTACAAGGTTAGTTCCAGGGATGGCGGGGTTGACATATGCTGAAAGGCTAGAAAAACTGGACTTGTATCCGATGGAGTTTAGAAGGATGAGGTGGGACATGATTGAGGTATACAAAATTATCAAGGGGATAGACAGGGTGAAGTCGGATTACTTGTTCCCAATGATGGGGGAGACGAGGACTAGAGGGCATAGTTTAAGAATACAGGTAGGCCCTTTAGGACGGAGATGAGAAAACATTTTTTGACCCAGAGAAGTGTGAATCTGTGGAATGCTCTGCCACAGAGGGTGGTAGAGGCAGATTCGCTGATTATGTTCAAAAGAGAGTTAGATAAGACTCTAGTGGGCAAAGGAGGTAAGGGTTATGGGGATAAGGCTGGAAAGGGGTACTGATAGTAGTGATCAGCCATGATCTATAAAATGGCGGTGCTGGCTTGATGGGCCAAAGGGCCTACTCCAGCTCCTATTGTCTATTGTCTATTGTCTAATGCTATTAACGCGCCATAATCCAGGTTCGAATCTGGCGCTGACTGCAAGGAGCTTGTACGTTTTTCCCATGTCTGCGTGGGTCTCCTCCCACCTTCCAAAACATGCAGGGCTGTAGGTTTATTTGGGTGGAACTGGGTGGCACATGTTTAAATAGCCAGAATCAGCTTATACCGTACTGTAAAGTACTTAAAAATTTAAAATATTTAACATTGGCATTATCAATGATCTGGGCATAAATTCTAGCAATGAAAAACTGCTCTTTTGTTTGAGTTCAATGGCCAAAAGTGCTGGAAGAACTTAGCAGATCACACTGCATTTCTAGGTAGAAAAGGGAAAGGAACTTTTCAGACCTGAGTCCTTTGTCAAGGTATGAGCAAAAAAAACAGGCAGGCGCCAGGTGGGAGGAGGTAGGGAGGGAGGAGAGAAGAGGAGGGCGGAAGAGGCAGGGGGAGGAGCACAGGTTTAGAGGTAAAAGGTCGTAGGTGGATAAAGGTGGGGGAGGGTAGTAGAAAAAAGCTGAAGTGATCATGGGGAGTGGGTAACTCTCTGAATGGAGAGGAAAGGGATGAGGGGGTTGAAGCTGGAGGAAAGGAGACAGAGGGATAGGGAAATGAAAAAAGAGGGGTGGTTAGCAAAAACTGGAGAGGTTGATGTTAATGGGGCAGCTCTGGGACAGCTCTTTGTCAAGGTATGACCAAAAAAAACAGGCAGGTGCCAGGTGGAAGGAGGTAGGGAGGGAGGAGAGAAGAGGAGGGAGGAAGAGGCAGGGGAGGAGCACAGGTTTAGAAGTAAGAGGTCGTAGGTGGATAAAGGTGAGGGAGGGTAGTATAAAAAAGCTGAAGTGATCATGGGGAGTGGGTAACTCTCTGAATGGAGAGGAAAGGGATGAGGGGGTTGAAGCTGGAGGAAAGGAGGCAGAGGGATAGGGAAATAAAAAAAGAGGGGTGGTTAGCAAAAACTGGAGAGGTCGATGTTAATGGAACAGCTCTGTGACGCGTGCTCTTGAACTTTGACCCCTGTTGAGCGTTAGAAGGTGATCATTTAGATGCATGCAACCTTCTGAACAAAGTCGTGTGAAATAAAAGGAAAGGTGCTCCCTTCTAAATCTGCTTTGTGACAATGCTTCAAGCAACTCGAGAGGATGAAAGACCACCAGATATAATTGAGGGGAGAAATCCGATCTATTGCTACTGTCAGTTGCGATCTTTCAATGCTTGTGCAATCTTTTGGAAAAAAACCTCCAGTTATCATTTGATATTAGGCTTTTTGTGCATTGTAACTGAGTTCTTGGCCAAGAAGTGACATTAACTCAGAGGAAAGGAAATGCCACATTTACACATCTAGGGTATTAATATAATCTGTGGAATAGGTGTACAGACACAGTTGCCCAGATGAATTGTCCTTCATGTTAATGTCTTCTGTTACGAACTCAGGGGACCCCAAAATCCAGCAGCAATATATACTCACCAAGACAAAGGGTTACTTAAACAAAAGTTGCTTTTAATTATCTTTAAACATGAAAACAGGATCAAACTTTAACATTACTATTAACTTAACTAACCTAACTTCTAATTCTAACCGCACGCGTATGTAATGTGTGTGTAAGTTTAGAAAATGTCTTTAATTCACAGTCCAATCTCACTTCTCATTCCTCCAAGTTCACTGGTTGCAGGCCATTCCTATACTGTGCACAAAATTTAACATTTATGAAGTTCACCAGGCTTTGGTGCTTGCAAGGTAAATGGTTACCACTTAGGAAGGTTCTTGGTGGTTTTCAGAGAGAGATTTGTTGTTCCAGAACATCCACAACTGATGTACTTCCATCAGCCACTTCAGTGTCTTGCTGACGAAACTTGCCCCTTCAGGAACTCTTTTTTTCAGGTCACTACAGAGTTCCTTCTTGTTTTCTTATTCCAAGTGAAATATTAGACAGCCAGTCCTCTCCTCTTGCATGAACCACAAGGGCTTTGACCAGACTGAACTAAGAACTCACAACCCGTCTTCTAAATGGGGATTTTCCACAAGCTCGCCAACATGTCCTGTTCGAGACCCAGCTGGATTTCTCTCTCTCTCACACAGAAAAGCCTGTTTGACTCTCTCTGTTTTTAAAACCACATGACCCTCTTAGAAATGCAGCCTCCACTCAAACAGCCTGCGGCTCCGAATCTAATCCTCCGAGTTCTTTCATCTGTTGCTTTTCAAAACAGCAATCCATTAGTGAACTCCCTTGGGCACCCGCCAAAGCTTTTGCAAAGGCATTCCGAGCCAGCTGGTCTAGCTTGAGCAGAGTCCCAGTATTTCAAATGAAATCTGTTTTGAAGTGTTTGTATGTGACTTGCACTAAAAAAAACCCGCCACACTTTATCTCCCAAAATCCTATATAAAACACAACATATTGTGTCACACTTCACCTTTCACTTATTGAGTAGTCATTGCCTGGAATTGAATAGGGCTTTCTGTATGGGGGAAAATATTCACTGTAAAGATCATAAGGCAAGGTTGGGGTGGGCTGGAACTTTTTTCCTCAGAGGTTGTCAGCAGGTCATTACAGAGGTTTTGAAAATCACTCAAGGCACAAATAAGGTAAACAGTCATCTCCTTTTCCCAGTGCAAATAATCCAAAACTAGATGGCAAAGATTTAAGATGAGAATGCTGAATATTTCTATGACTATGAGCAGAGGTCATTGTCTCAGTGACAAGCATTCATTTCTCAATGAATGTTTCTCCCCCTTACAGATAGTCCCATTCAATTCCAGGCAATGGCTACTTAATAAATGAAAGTTAGAGGAATTAGCATGAGGTTGGAAAAAGTTGAGGAGGGCAAGGCTACCAGTCACAATCCTAACAAAATTCAACATGAGCGCAATAGAGAGTGTCCTGTTTGGCTGCATTATAGTGTGTTATGGCAAAGCATCCAATCGGAGTTCATTATGGAGGGTGATTACAATTGCTGAGATCACACGGGTCTCCCTTCCCTCAATTGATGGCATCTACAGGGAGTAGTGCTTTAGGAGAGCTCAGAGATTCATCAATGACCCTTACCATCCAGCCTGATGTATCTTTGAGACACTGCCTTCAAGGAAGAGGAACATGAGCATCAAAAAACAGGACGGCCAGGCTGGGAAACAGCTTTATCCAATATGCAATGAGAAAGTTGAACAATTCTAGAAATCCTTCAATTATTTATATTTATATTTACTTTGGATTGCTATATGCCATTTGTGTGTCGGGTGTATGTCCTTGTGTGTAGACTATGGTCTGTAGATGCGCTGCTTCATTAGGTTCTAAATGTGTATGCCTAAAGAAATCTCTTGGTGCCTGCCACATTGACCACCGCCAGTGGGCTGATATCGCCTCAAACTGTGCATCTTGGCGCCTCACAGTTCGGCATGAGCCCTTCTGGCTCAAGAGCCTGTGCTGTGCAAATGCAACAATTAACTCATGTGTTTGGAGGGTGGGAGAAACTGCAGCACCCAGAGAAAATCTATGCGGGTCCCAGGGAAAATGTGCAAACTCCTTACAGACCACGCCGGATGCAAACCTGGGTCGCTGGCACTGTAATAACACTGTAATAACCTTGCTATGCATAAATGCAGATACAGTAATGTAACGGAGTTATCCTAATATTAATCTTTAAATCTTTAATTGAAAAATATATATTTCTTAGTAAAGTTAGTTTTTGGGTGGACAGTGCATATATGGATTTTACAAACACAATTACTCTATCCTTTGAAATTGGAGGTGGCAGATTTACCAGACTGTCTAAAAATTCATTGTTCAGTGGAAGCTGTGTAAACAGCCATAAAAACGAGGTACTCATGAAGAACTGCTGGTCAAACAAGAGACCATCCATTAGAATTAAAACTAAGACAATAGTGTGCTGAGAGTTGGCATTTGTTCAAAAAAGCAAGTTCTTTCCTTTGTGTCCTTTGGAGACAGGCTGGAGTCCGTGGATTCATAATTCATACTTCTGAAGTGGGTCCAAGTGACCAGAGATGGTTTTAGCATATATATGTGAAGTAACTTCAAAAGGCCATCTGCCATGTTTCACACTTATGGAGAAAAGAAGCAGAAATGATGTCATGTGTCATATGAGAGGCATTTTGAGACCAGAAGGAGATACCTGGCCATCCCATAGGTGATACAGGATTGAAGGGGCTTGACTATCCTGTTACTAAGACAGGATTGAAATGCAGTGGCAAAAGGCTACTCATGTTCACCTTATGAAAAGGAGGAATACTGTAAAAGTGGTTTGAAGAAGAGGAGAGATACAGGGGCCATTTGCACACGACCACTTCATGTAGCATTTGTCTGGGTTTATGAAATCATCGTGGAAGAAAACAGCCACTTCACTGTCTCTTTGGAAAAGAGGGCACATTTATCGTGTGGAAAACAGATTCCAAAATCTCCATGCAAGAAAGAGAAATTGTTCATATGAAGAAACATTGCTCTGAACAAAAACTCTACAAGAAACTTGTGAGTTTTAACGAGGTCTGATAAAACAATGCTTCAAAATACTTCATTACTGCTTTTGTGCCACGATTTAAAGAAATCTGATGCCTCACACCTACTCCATAATTGCTTTTGAACAGCAGTGAAGACTGAGTTTCAACACAAAAGCTTTCTGAGATGGAACTTTAAAATAATCTTTCAAATCAAGCTTAAACTGTAATGGTTTGGGGTTTAGCACACACACATGCACATGCGTGCACACACACACACACACACACACACACACACACACACACACACACACACACACACACACACATTCGTGAATAGTGGGGTTTAAGTAAGAAGTGTAATGTTATTAATAATTAATAAATAAAAATTATTGTGTTACCAAAATCATTATCTTTCTAATTACCATTGTTGCTGGTTTAGTTTGTAACAAATAGTCATGTTTAAAAGGCTTTTAGATCGATATGCAGGGAACAGAGGGATAGGTATTATGTGCAAGCACCAGATATTTGGTTTAGTGTTGATAACATGCTTGGTTGAGATATTGTAGGCCAAAGGGTCTGTACCTGTGCTCTACTTTTCTCTGTTCTAACTAGGCTACTGGGTTTATTCTGTGCAACAATATCCTGTGGTCAAGAAAGAGGCTGCATGGGAATGAACAGTTCTTCACTTCCACAGCCATATATCAAACGGGAAGAATATTGGTTTAACATTTAACGTCTTCAGGAGTTGTAAAATATGCACTGCACCTCTTTTCCCCAGAACAGTGCTGCTTGTTTCATCATTTAATGGCCTCACTGTCAGAGTTGTTAACATATTAATTGAAGCCATTGCTAAATCATAGCTGGCACCTACAGCTCTGTCATCTGCCAAAGGAGCCATCTGATCAATAAAATCTCCATTGTGTGTGTGTGTGTGTGTGTGTGTGTGTGTGTGTGTGTGTGTGTGTGTGTGTGTGTGTGTGTGTGTGTGTGTGTGTGTGTGAGAGTGTGTGTGTGTGCGTGCGTGAGAGTGTGTGTGTGTGTGTGCGTGCGTGTGTGTGTGCGTGTGTGAGAGTGTGTGCGTGTGTGTGTGTGTGTGTGTGTGTGTGTGTGTGTGTGGAACATTACTTACAACCCTTGGATATCAGCAATATAAGACCTTTATTTAGCATCGATCATGACTGCTTCACACTGAGACAATGGAAGGGAACCTGGTGCTGAATCACACAAGAAAATAAAGCTCTGCCAGTCTGTGCAATCACAGATAACAGAATCCCTTTCATTTTCTTCTGAGCTTCTGAAAAGATGTGTTAGCAGGATTCATAATCTCTCACATGGTAAGGACATAAGCTTAAGGTGAGAAGAAGGAGTTTTTCAAGGGATCTGAGGAGAAACTTTTACACAGAGGTGTCGATATCAGGGATGAGCTGCCAGAGAAGGTTCTGAAATCGGATACGATTAGTACAATTGGACAGACATGTTGGTCTGGATTCCTCCCCCTCCTATTCTTCCCCCTTAATCTCCGTCTTTAATTAAGAAGTCTGCGTGCTTTTTGCTCAGACCTTGAAGAAGGGGTCAGGCCTGAAACGTCAGTACCCTGTATGGACACTGTCTGGCCCACTGAGTTCCTCCAGCATTTCTGTTTGTTTTTTACTACAATCACAGCATCTTCAGATTTTCACCTTTCAGACATTTATACAAGGCAAGGCATTCAAACATCTTAATGTGGGCAAATAGAATTAGTAGAGATGGGCAAAACAGTTACCATGGACATGATGGGCCAAAGGGCCTATGCTGTACAACAATATGACACTAGTTTATGGGCTGAATGATCAGCCAGAAATTATTATCTATCCATATTTGCTCTTGAAAATTAATATTAATTTCTCATCCTTAATTGGCTTCCTCAGGAGTTTAGGGAGGTTTGGTATGACATTGGAAGCCTGGAAAACTTCTACAGATGTGTGGTGGAAAGTGTGCTGACTGGCTGCATCACCGTCTGGTAATGGGGACACCAATATCACTGAATGAAAATGCCTGCAAAAGGTAGTGGACACAGCCCAGGACATCATAGGCAAAACCCACCCCACCATCGAGAACATCTACAGGGAACGCTACCATCGGAAAGCAGTAGCAATTGTCAAGGATCCACACCACCGAGCACATGCTGTGTTCTTGATGCTACCATCAGGAAAGAGGTATCAGTGCCGCAAGACTCGCACCATCAGGTTCAGAAACAGCTGCTACCCCTCCACCATCAGGCTCCTCGACAACAAATTCAATCAGGGACACATTTAAGGATTATTGGTTTTCTTTTCGTTCTCTTGTATTGCACAGTTTGTTTACATTTGTTATCTGTTTACAGTTCTTTATTTCCATGTTTTACTCTGTGTACTGTTTAGTTTTTGCACTACCAATTAGTGGCAATTCTGCCAGAAGGGTGTGATGAAATTGTGCGAAGCCCTCCGGAGAAAACCTATGCAAACACGGGGCGAACATACAAACTCCTTATAGACACCATGGGATTCGAACCAAGGTCTGGTCCAAGTCGGTGGCATTGTAAAGGCGTTTCTCTAACCACTATGTTAACCGTGTTGACTTTGCTTGTGATGACAGGATCCCAATAATGAAGAAAAAAGATTCTTAACCTCTGCACTACTTCCAATGCAAGGTGATGAGAGGTATTGACTTGTGGTAGGCCAGTGGCTTTTTCACAAAGCTGAAACGATTAATATGTGTGTATAGTTTTAATGTGTTTGGAGTAAGTACAGGGGTAATGAAGGGGACATGACTGTCATATAGAGAGTGGCGGGTACATGGAATAGCTTACCGGGAAAGCAGGTGGAGGCAGGAAGAACACAATCTTTTATGAGACTATTAGATAGGTACATGGAACTGAAAAAAATAAGGTTATACAGTAGGATAAATTACAGGCAGTTAGAGTAGGTCTAACTCTTCCCACCATCTAGAAAGTCTTCAGGGAATGTTGCTATTGGAGAGCAGCAGTAAACAAGGATTCACACTACCTAGGAAATACTCTGTTCTCGCTGAAGATTTACACCACCAGGTTCAGGAACAGCTGTTACTCCTTCACAGACAGACTCCGCACAAGCGCACGCGCGCACACACACACACAGTATGTGATGTCATGCATGTACTCTGACAGTAAATCAGAAGGTTGTTAGGCTGGCACAACACTACGGGTATGTACTGTGTTGAAGATCTCTATGCTCTATGTTCTCTGATAACAAAAAAGAAAATAATAATGCATTTATATCACAGACAAGGATGTTTAATAGGCCTTTTGAACCACTGTAAAGTAGGAAACCCAGTAACCAAAGTGCACATATTAAAACAATGACATAACTGGTTTGGTTTGGTAATGAAAGGGTGCAGAGGAGATTTACAAGATGTTTCTGGGACTGGAAGAGCTGAGGAACAGGAAAAGATTAAACATATTTCTTGGAGGAGCTTTGAAGAATGAGGGGGGAGTTTGATAGAGGTATACAAAATTATGAGGGGCATCGAGAGAGAAAATGCAAACAATTTTCTTCCGCTGATGTTGGGTAAGACAAGAATTAGAAATCACTGGTTAAGGGTAGAAGGTGAAATATTTAAAAGGAACATTAGGAGGAACTTCTTCATGCAGGGAATGCTGAGAGTGTGGAACGAGCTGCCAGCTTAAATGGTGAATGCAGACTCTATTTTGACATTTAAGAAAAATTTGGATAGGTGCATAGTTGGTAGGGGTATGATCCAGGTACAGGTCAATAGGATTAGGGAGAATAATGGTTTAGCACAGACTAGATGGGCCAAAGGGCCTGTTTCTATGCTGTAATGTTCTATACTATTAGGCTCGCTAAAACCCTGCAAGAGCTGGAATTGAATGGATTATTGAACGTCTAAACTTGAGAAGGACGATGTGGTAGGACCAATGGAAATACATGGAATGCTGAAGAAGTCCAGCAGGTCAAACCATGTCCTTTATGTAGGAAACGTAAAGATACATAACCGACATTTTGGGCTTGAGACCTTCATCAAGGTATGGGAGAATGCCAGCAGGCATTTGAACAAAAGATGGGGGGTGGGGGTATGGTGAAGGCAGGAGATGATAAGTGGAAGAGGGAGGGGACAGCAGAGATCAGGGGGAGGAGGGATGGCTGGGTGGGTAAGGAGGAAGGGAGGGGAGATCTGGAAAGACTAGATAGGGGGAGGCGAAAGAAGACGAGCAAGTTAGCAAAAAGCAGAAAAGTAGATGTTAAAGCCATCTGGCTGGAGGGGCCCCAGACAGAAAATGAGGTGTTGTTCCTCCAATCTGCAGGTGGTCAGGGTCGGATAGGACAAAAGGCCATGGACAGACATGTGAGTATGGGAGTGTGACTCAGAATTGAAATGGTTGGCTATTGGGAGGCCGCTGTTGTTGCGGACGGAAAGGAGATGCTGAGCGAAGCAATCTCCCAATCTGCGACCAGTCTCTCCGATGTAGAGAAGGGAGCACTGGATGCAGTAAATAAGTCCCCTGGATGTACAAATGAAATGTTGCTTCACTTGAATGGGCATTCTGGGGCCTCAGGCCATGGTGAGGGAGGAGGTGTGGGTGCAAATGTTTCACCTCCTATGGGCAAAGGGGAAGGTGCCAGGGGAGAATCACATTTAGGACCAACACATTTTGACATCCAGTTCATTCCTCACCAGCATTATGCAGTCCACAGGCACAGAAATTTAGAACAAGTGGATCAGCTGGCTAACAATTATTCATAGACAAATAGCTAGTAACATCATCCTTATACGGTTTTGTGACCATCTTATTGTGGTGACTGTTGGTCCTGGTCTGACCCTGAAGGGGAAACACCTTCTTTGCACTTATCCTTTCAAACCCTTTCATGATCTTGAAGGTTTTCTCTTCCGCCTATTTAGAGATAGAAAAAGCAAGGCTGTCAGCCCACACTCCTGCGGGTTAGCTTCTTGATACTGATACTGTTCCAGTAAATCTCCTTTGTTGCTTCCATAATCCATTTGTAATGCAAGGAAAAGAACTTGCTGGAGGAGAGATTTACCATGATCTTTCCTGCCTGGATTAGAAGGTATGAACTTTGGGGAGAGAATGGACAAACCTAAGGTATCCTCGTACACAAGCCACTGAAAGCTAACGTTCAGGCAGTTAGGAAGATCTTTTGCTTTTATTCCTGGGAGGTTTGAGAATGAGAGCAAAGATGTCTTACCAAAAAAAATGGAGATTCACCAGACTACTTCCAAAATGGTGGGTGCGATCCATGAGGAAAGATTGAGTAGGTTCGGCATCTATTCCTTCAGGTTCAGTAAGATGATCTGTGCTCACATTGAAACCCATAAAATTCTTCAGGGGTTCTGTAGATTAGGTACAGGGTTGCCAATTCCCTGGCTGAGGAGTCTAAAAGCAGGGGTTGCAATCTCAAACTGAGGGATAGGCCATTTGGGATTGAAATGAGGAGAAATTTCTTGAATCAAAGGGTAGTGAAATCTTGCAATTCTCTACTTGAGGGCGGTACAGTTAGCCTGGCAATTAGTGCAAACACTATTACAGCGCCAGTGACCTGGGTTTGAATCTGACACTGTTTGTACATTCTTCCTGAGTCTGCATGGGTGTCCTCCGGGTGATTCAGTTTCCTCTCACCCTCCAGAGATGTAGGGGGTTTGTAGGTTTATTGGTGTATTTGGGTGACTCAGGCTTGTGTGCTAGAAGGGCCTGTAACTATGCTGTATCTCTACATTTTACAAAATAAAAATAAATTAAAGAGAGCTGTAGGGGTTAAATCAGTGAATTCATTCGGAACTGAAGTTTAAACAATTCTGCATATTAAGGAAGTCAAAAGATATGGGATAGGACAGCAAGATCTGGAGCTCGGGTCACCAATGGTTTGGACTGGACTCTGTGTGGCTATGGATGCTATGGAAGCATTTGAGGCGAATCTATGAACATTCGGTGTCTCGGGGGGGGGGGGGCGCGAATCTATGAACATTCGGTGTCTTGGGGTGGGGGGGGCGGATCTTTCTTTTGCTTCTCTTTCTCTGACTGTAAGAAGCGCTTCAGGCAATTTCTGCCGATGGCAAATCTGTTTGCCTTTCAGGAGGCAAAAGCAAATTGTTGTGTAATATGACATGTAATTGTTAGGTTTTATTACATGACAATAAATTGAATCTTGAATACCGGAGCAAAGATAACGAACATCCTGCCTAATCCTGTTCCCATTTCAGCATACGAAACTGTAACAGGCCCTGTAGGCCCACCATCCTGTGCCGCCCAGTTACACCTAAATTAACCTACAACCCCATACATTTTGAACGGTGAGAGGAAGCAGAGGACCCATGGAATACCCATGCAGACACGGGGAGAACATACAAATTCCTGACAGACAGGCCAGGATTCAAACAGTGTTCGGTAACCGTGCCAACCTTACGGTGCCACCATCCCTTATGTTTTTACCTCTTTTTTTCTGTTCTATTACTTTATGAATGTGTGCTGTGTTTGTTCACTTTTTTCTGGATGAGAATTACAAGGACGCTGCCTGGAATGGAAGGCATGCCTTATGAGGTTGGTCTTTTCTCCCTGGAGCGACAGAGGATGAGGGTGAGCTGATAAAGCTGTACAAGATGAAGATGGCCTGAGACATTTTCCCAGGGCAGAAATGGCTAACACCAAGGGGTCACAGATTTAAGGGAGTAAGTTTTTCACATTACAAGTGAGGTAGGGTTGTGGGGGAGGTTGCATAGAATTTAATGCCGGCAATGGTGGTGGAGACATGTACAACAGGATCTTTTAAGAGAGTATTGGATAGATACATGGAACTGATAAAATTGGAAGGACATGCAGTAGGGGAACTCTAGGCAGCTGTTAGGGTAGATGGGCCAAAGGGCCTGTACTATGCTGTACATTAATATGTTCTTAGTGTTATTTTACACAATGGAGCATATTGAATCATGAATAATATATTGTCTGGACTACTGTTTGAGGAGATGCAATGACAGCAAGTTCAACACTGGCAACAAACTGGCCTAGATCATTGATCCAGTAAAATGAGTTAAATTCCCACCATAGCAGCCTGAGAATTTAGGTTCAAGAAGAGGTCAGTCTTCAGTGTTCAATTAGCCTACTAGTGCTCATGTCTGTGGGTGTGGGAGGAAAAAAGAGCGCCTGGAGTAGACTCACGTGGTCACAAGGAGAACTTTCACACTCCAGCGAAGCCCACATTGCAGATCAGGACTGAACCAGGGCCTTTGATGTTGGAAGGAAGTGGCTTTCCCAGTGGTGCCTCCCTAACCATGGAGCAAATCAGAAGAATTTCCTGGATGCTACTGGCCATTTCCCCTCCGTCATTATGCTGTCCTTTAGCAGAGACTGCTTCTAGTACATTTACACGAGGATATGAAACAGTTAGAACCGTCAGGCTGACAAACAGCTTCTTTCCACAGGCAGTGATGCTGCTTAACAATTGAATGATCTGTTTATACAAACCTGCCAAGACTCTACTACTTACCAAACATCTATTTATTTTTACACGTATATACAGTATGTATACTGCAGATGTATCATTTGTCTGGATGTGCGTTTGTATCGTTTTACACCGAGGATGGGACAACACTGTTTGTTTGGGTTGTATTGCACAATCAGATGATAATAAATTTGATCTGAACATCAGCATTCAGTCTACCAGGCAGGAGAGAAATGTGAGAACAAGTTGGATGAGGACAGTGGAAATTCAGCTTGGAGAATGGTGAGGGAATGGATAAAGTGGAGGTGGAAGCAAGGCAAGAGGATAAATGGTTTGATACAGTGGGGGAATAGAGGGACCACAGACTGGATGTCTCTACAGTTAGCAGGAGAGGAAAATGAGATGGTCATAAAGCTGTGCAGCATGTGTGCCTTTAATGGCTGATGCAGAGAGGGTAGGAAGAATGAGGGTTTAAGAACGATGTAAAACCACAGTGGAGTCAAAGCGTCAGGTGCTGAGAAGGTTTGTAAAAAAAATACAAACGCTGGAAATCCCAAATGACAATGAAGAATTCCAGAATTGCTGAGAGTTTTCATTATTCTCAGTTCTGAGATTTACAAGAAGTTGCTGGAGCTGGAGAAAGCTGAAAGTAATGGAGAAAGCTGAACTTGCTTGCTCTGGCAGCCAGTGAAGATTTAGTTGGGGTGTGTCAAATTACTGAAGGGGGTTGACAACAGGACAGAGCATTGAGTACTGGAGCAGGTACATCAGCTTACAACTGTACAAGATGCTGGTGAGACTCCACTTGAAATAGTACACAAAAGTGCAGGAGAAGTTCAGCAGGTCAAACAACCTGGAGTGTTGTATGCAATTTAATGAAAGAGCTCAGGCCCGAAATGTTGGTTAATACCTCCCAAGGGTGGGGCAACTTGCTTAATGTAAAAGCCGCACTTGATAAACTTCAGATGTTTGAGAACCACAAGACACAAAACAAAATCTTTCATGCATATTTTTACTCTTGCATGCACATATTGTTACAAAAAATTTATGTAAATATTAAGAATTACATTTATCTAATAATATTTATTGATGTGCATTGTTTTAAAACTGTTAATTTGCATTTGTTTCAATAATCAGAAAGTACACATATCATATACATTCATGTAATAGTCAAAATTTGTGGACCAATTTTTAGTATAAAATTTAGGGGGTCGACTTTTACATGCATACAACATTTTGACTACAGTCGTACCTGCTTCGTTTGAAATGTTGGGAGCTCGGATGGGCAAGCGGCCAGGCTAAAAACAAGGGGATCAACTTTCACAGAGTGTAGAGCACGTCGAAAAAACCAAAGACTTGATGATCCAAACCAAGACTTTTCTTAACTAAAAGATTGGAGCATATCACATGTAGGTCATCCAGTCCAGAATGACCTGGTCTGGCTAGTAGGTGTGGCTACGCTCTCAGCCAATCACAGTCATCCTACACTACAATCTGTACATATACACATTAGTGATAGAATCTGTACTATCACAGAATTAGAATTGACTATTTCATGCATATATACAGAGCCAGCTCTTCAGTGCTTGACGTCTTGTTTTGCGGAAACTGCCAAAATGTTTGGCCTGGAAGTCAGCCTGAAGAAAACTGAGGTCCTCCATCAGCCAGCTCCCCACCATGATTACCAGCCCCCCCACATCTCCATCGGGCACACAAAACTCAAAACGGTCAACCAGTTTACCTATCTCGGCTGCACCATTTCATCAGATGCAAGGATCGACAACGAGATAGACAACAGACTCGCCAAGGCAAATAGCGCCTTTGGAAGACTATACAAAAGAGTCTGGAAAAACAACCAACTGAAAAACCTCACAAAGATAAGCGTATACAGAGCCGTTGTCATACCCACACTCCTGTTCGGCTCCGAATCATGGGTCCTCTACCGGCATCACCTACAGCTCCTAGAACGCTTCCACCAGCGTTGTCTCCGCTCCATTCTCAACATTCATTGGAGCGACTTCATCCCTAACATCGAAGTACTCGAGATGGCAGAGGCCGACAGCATCGAATCCACGCTGCTGAAGATCCAACTGCGCTGGGTAGGTCACGTCTCCAGAATGGAGGACCATCGCCTTCCCAAGATCGTGTTATATGGCGAGCTCTCCACTGGCCATCATGTCAGAGGTACACCAAAGAAGAGGTACAAGGACTGCCTAAAGAAATCTCTTGGTGCCTGCCACATTGACCACCGCCAGTGGTCTGATATCGCCTCAAACCGTGCATCTTGACGCCTCACAGTTCGGCGGGCAGCAACCTCCTTTGAAGAAGACCGCAGAGCCCACCTCACTGACAAAAGACAAAGGAGGAAAAACCCAACACCCAACCCCAACCAACCAATTTTCCCCTGCAACCGCTGCAACCGTGTCTGCCTGTCCCGCATCGGACTTGTCAGCCACAAACGAGCCTGCAGCTGACGTGGACATTTACCCCTCCATAAATCTTCATAAGCGAAGCGAAGCCAAAGAAGAAGACAGTATACACACCAAATATTTTTAATCGCTAGACGCGCACACTAAAATGGTGAGCATCGGCTTGTATGTTCCTGTTTCAGCCAATGTACTTCCACGAGCAGCACGTTTTATGTCAAAGAGCCACTTGTAGCTCGTGAGCCGTGGTTTGGCCACCCCTGTTATATATCTTTACCTCCTATGGATGCTGCGAGACCGTCTGAGCTCCGCCAGCATTTACTGTGTGTTTTTACTGCAATCACAGCATATGCAGGCTCCCATGTTTCACTCTAATAAACATGGTTAGTTTAGTGGTTAGTGCAGCAGGTCATGTGGTTACAGCGCCCACGACCAGGACCAGGGTTCGAATCCCGCGCCCTCTCTAAGGAGTTTGTATGTTCTCCCCGTGTCTGTGTGGGTTTCCTCTGGGTGCTCTAGTTTCCTCTCAACATTCAAAATATACTGGGGTTTGTAGGTCAATTGAGTGTAATTTGGCAGCATGGGCTCGTGTGCCAAAAGGGCCTGTTGCTGTGCTGTATGTCTAAATTAAAAAAAAATCTTTATTTGGAGGTGAGATTTCGTTCCTGGGAAAGTGATAGAAGAAGCAAACCTCAACACATTCAGCAGGATCAAAAACTACGAAAGGTTAATTGGGGTGAACTTAAGGTCCATTTGTCATTGGTATGGACATGATCAATCAAACGACCTGTGCCACGAATCTCCTGAATCTGATGATATTTCTTGAACCTTTTCAAGACTGATCGCAGTATGACACCATTTTATTGAAGAAGCTCACCTGACTGACCCTTGCTCTGAGATGTAAAGTTAGTTTAATTCATATCTAACATTGTAATGCAAAGTCCATTTCTTTTGAAATTAATGGCAACGTTGCATGTAAAAACCTTCCGTGATCTGGATTTAGCTGGAAGAATATTGAGCCGATCACGAAATGCCCATAAAGGACATTGATAATTCAGTCGGGGTCTCAAGATGGATGTGGACATTCCCGATGAGATGATCACATTGATCCCTCAGATCCTAGGTTCTGGAAAATGAGCCGGTGCAGTTAGAGCTGCTGCACCGCCAACACTGTCGGTGGTGCGGACCTGGGAGTGCAGGGAGTGGAGACACAGTGCTGTTTCACAGGGTCCTTCCACCCAGACCTCATGAGGATGGCTCCGTACAGGCTTTAAATGAGCCTAAGGTGTTCCTTTTAAAAATCCTGCAGCCACGGGGTCTATGCCAAAGATGGTGCTGCCTGTACTCTGCAGGGTACCATGAGGGATTGTAGACCTGTGCAGGGCACCAGAAACAGGGAGAACACTCCCAACAGCACTTAATAGCCTAAATATGCCTGGTATTGACTGATCTCGGAAGCTAAGCAGGCACAGGACTAGTCAATACTTGGAGGGGGACATCACCTAGGAGCACCAGGTGCTGTAGGTTTCTGTGAGGGGCACTGGGCAAACTGATAACTCTGTTTTCCTTACAGTAGATAAATGTTAAGGTATGTTACATTTTAAATGTAGTATTATGTGAAAATAATTGAACCTTTACCTTTACCCCAATTGAGATGGAGAAACATAGGACAACCCAACAGGACAGTGACAAGGCTGAGGGCAGCTGGGACTTGCAGTCAAAGGAGTCACACAGGGTGTGGGCTGTTAGACACTGGTTCATGAGAACCAGGTATCAGAATGGGATTCAAGAGGGTAGTGAGGGCAACACAAATTCCCAAAGGCTCTTCGGCGCTGAAGGCTACCTGATCGTTTCGGAGGTTTGGACCTGCAGCTCAAGTTGCCAATGTTTTGAACTGGAGACTATGCGGCTGCAGAGGCTGCAGGATTGCTGGAGGTGAATCCATGGGCATGCAATGACTCTGTAGGGACTTTCTTTTGTTAGAGGCCCTGGGCAATGCTCATGGTTACCCTTTGTTTGCCTTACGGCATACAGAAGTTGGAGTATATCATGTACATTTACACATTTAATGTATTGTTACCTGACAGTAAAAGGAGTCTTTGAATATTTGATTGGCTCCAACTACCCCCATCATAATCACTGAGGTCACGTGATCCCAATTTGCACTGGAGTTCCTGGAGCCCCAGTAATTTGTTTCTAAATTAGCAGAGCCTGTCAGTCAAAGACAGATTCCAAATGCATCAATGCAGTAACGTATGCATGTTTTCTGATCACAGCAATTACACTGGCAAACATTATTCCTGTCAAGCTGCAACTATGAGATTTGAACTCACATTTTAAGGATGATAAATCAACCTTACTGGCCTGTCAATGCAGTCACAGAAGCATTACACCAGTCCACCCTTGATATTTCTTGTTTATTTACTGGTGGTACAATGTGGATTATTATCAGGGTGGCGCTATTAGTGTAGTGGTGAGAGCAGTGATTCTCAACCATTTTCTTTCCACTCACGTACCATTTAAGTATTTCCTATACTATTGGTGTTCTGTGATTAGTAAGGGATTGATTAAGGTGGGATGTGAGTGGAAAGAAAAAGGTTGAAAACCACTGTTTTAATTGCCCCTAATTGACTCGTTATGTGCACGGTTTCATAACTCCAAAGGAAATAGACCAATGGCAATTTTTCTCAAGCAAAATATTTCAGTCACAATTCCGTCTAGAGCAGTGATTCTCAACCTTTCCTTCCCACTCACATCCCACCTTAAGCAATCCCTTACTAATCACAGAGCACCAATGGCATAGGGTTTACATAAAGTGCGATGGGAGTGGAAAGAGAAAGGTTGAGAACCCACTGGGTTAGAGCAAAGCAACTGCAGCGCCAACAACCTGGGTTCGAATCCGGCATTGCCTGTGAGGAGTTGGTACATTTTACCTCTGTCTGTGTAGGTTTCCTCCGGTTGTTCTGGGTTCCATCCACTCTTTAATAAAATATAGGGGGTTTGTTG
The DNA here is from genome assembly GCF_036971445.1 of Narcine bancroftii. Taxonomy (NCBI): domain Eukaryota; kingdom Metazoa; phylum Chordata; class Chondrichthyes; order Torpediniformes; family Narcinidae; genus Narcine; species Narcine bancroftii. The sequence goes on from NC_091469.1 coordinate 146,801,974, forward strand.
GTTAATTGGTGTATTTGGGAGGCATGAGCTTGTCGGCCAAAGGCCCTGTTACTGTGCTGTATGCCTGAATTTAAATAATATTCACCCAATTGTTATAGACAAATATTGAAATCTGTTCTGACAAATAATTTTCTTTGGCTTGGCTTCGCGGACGAAGATTTATGGAGGGGGTAAAAAGTCCACATCAGCTGCAGGCTCGTTTGTGGCTGACAAGTCCGATGCGGGACAGGCAGACACGATTGCAGTGGTTGCAAGGGAAAATTGGTTGGTTGGGGTTGGGTGTTGGGTTTTTCCTCCTTTGCCTTTTGTCAGTGAGGTGGGCTCTGCGGTCTTCTTCAAAGGAGGTTGCTGCCCGCCAAACTGTGAGGCGCCAAGATGCACGGTTTGAGGTGTTATCAGCCCACTGGCGGTGGTCAATGTGGCAGGCACCAAGAGATTTCTTTAGGCAGTCCTTGTACCTTTTCTTTGGTGCACCTCTGTCACGGTGGCCAGTGGAGAGCTCGCCATATAACACGATCTTGGGAAGGCGATGGTCCTCCATTCTGGAGACGTGACCCATCCAGCGCAGCTGGATCTTCAGCAGCGTGGACTCGATGCTGTCGACCTCTGCCATCTCGAGTACTTCGATGTTAGGGGTGTAAGCGCTCCAATGGATGTTGATGATGGAGCGGAGACAACGCTGGTGGAAGCGTTCTAGGAGCCGTAGGTGGTGCCGGTAGAGGACCCATGATTCGGAGCCGAACAGGAGTGTGGGTATGACAACGGCTCTGTATATGCTTATCTTTGTGAGGTTTTTCAGTTGGTTGTTTTTCCAGACTCTTTTGTGTAGTCTTCCAAAGGCGCTATTTGCCTTGGCGAGTCTGTTGTCTATCTCATTGACAAATAATAATGCACAATGAAAAACACTGGTTTATTCAGTGAGGTTTAATCCTGTTTAATCTTGGTTCTATTGGTTCTGGTCCAGAAAATGAACTTGCATTCACTTTTCCCAAGTCCAGATGCCAGTGATAAAATCACCAATTAGGACTAGTGAACCTTCTGGGATCATTTATTGACACCCAAGGATTCATTTGGGTTTGTTAGCCGAAAGTGTTGCACTTCATCTAGCCCAAACAGGTCTTATCATGCAATAGGCTAAAGCCACCAAGCAGAAAGAAGGAGAGGGAGGAAAAGAGTATGTGAATGATTTCTGATTCTCTCGTGTGCACAGGAGCAGTTCAGATGGACAGGTCTGTTTCAGGAACCTGCTCGCTTCCAACTTCATTGGCCTCTCTCATCAAGGCCTCATCAACCTTATTTAGAAATAACCAAACCAATAAAGAACTGCCACCGAGCAGATGATGCAGTTGCCGTGGTTTAAAGCTTTACTCTCCATACTCCTCAGGAGGGCATTCCTTCAGGTTTTGCTATCTTGCAATGAAACTTTAGAAATATATTAGATATTTTATTGAAGCAACTGACTCTGTGCAGCATCTGCAGGTTTTCCTATTGTCTTGTTGAATTAGCCAAGTAGATGCCACAAAGCACCAGAGATAGTTTCACAGAGATACACCACAGTATCTACTGGTCCACGAGCCCATACCAATCAATTACACCCACGTGATGAATTAACCTCGTATCCCTGTAGGGCTTTGGAATGTTGGAGGAAACAGGAGCAAGTGGAGAAAGCCAAGTGGCCATGGAGAGAATGTACTGTTACAAGTCCAGTGGACCCCAAAACCCAGCAGCAATAGATATTCACCAAGACAAATGGTTACTTAAACAAAGGTTGCTTTTAATTATTTTTAAGCATGAAAACAGAATCACCCTTTAACATCACTATTGACTTAACTAACCTAACTTAACCTCTTTCTAATTCTAAGCACACATGTATGTAATGTATGTGTAAGTTCAGAAAAGTTATTTGGTTAAGGGTCCAATCTCACTTCTCATTCCTCCAAGTTCACTGGTTGCAGGCAATTCTTATACTGTGCACAGAATTTAACATTTATAAAGTTCACCAGGCTTTGGTGCTTGAAAGGTTACTGCTCAGAAAGGGTTGTGTCAGTTTTCAGAGAGAGATTCATTATACGCTGACACCCACAACTGATTCTTTTTTTTTTAATCAGCCACTTCAGTGTCTTGCTGAAGAAACTTGCCCCCTCAGGGTTCTCCAGATGATAACCTCTTTCTTTCAGGTCACCACAGAGTGCCTTTTTGTTTCTCCTATTCCAAGTGAAACATTAGACAGCCAGTCTTCTCTTCTTGCATGAACCACAAGGGCTTTGACCAGGCTGAACTAACTCATCTTCCAAATGGGGTTTTCCACAAGCTTGCCATCTTTTCCTGTTCCAGTTGCAACTGCTGTTATAGACTGTAACACTGTAGAACTGATATCTCTCTCTCTCTCTCTCTCAGAGAGAAAACCTGTTTGATTCTCTCTGCTTGCAAAACCACATGACCCTCTTAGAACAGCCAATTCCCCTCCAGACAATCTGCAGCTCCGATAAGCTCTTTCATCTGTTGCCTTTTTGTAAACAACAATGCATTAGTGAAATCTCTTGGGCACTCGCCAAAACTTTTGCAAAAGCTGTGGGCCCAAACATGTCTAGCATGAGCAGAGTGCCAGTATTTTAAATAAGATCTATTTTAAAGTGTTTGTATGTGACCTACACTAACAAACCTGCCCCAATTTATCTCCCAAAAACATATCTTTCTACTCTGTCACAGTACACACTCGTTACAGACAGTGGCAGATTCAAACTCAGGTCTTTGGCAACTGTAATAGCATTGCATTATCCACTTTGCTAACCATGCCATCCTCTGTTGACTTATCCCTGTCAAAGGTTACCTCCCCTGCTCTCCATGATTTTGGGGAAATGTTTGGTTTAAGATTTCATTGACGGGGCTATGTGCTCTGCCCACTACTGTATGATGACTGCATTGCCGGATTCCTTTCAAACAGAATTATCAAGTTTGCGGATGATACAACAGCAGTTGGCCTCATCGGCAACAGCGATGAGTCCACTTGCAGAGAGGAGGATGCGAGGCCCATCAAATAGTCTGAGAACAACAACCTGAGTATCAACGTAGACAACTCACAGGACATGATTGTAGATTTCAGAAGGATGAGAGTGAACTATTGAACACCAATGGCTCAATGGATCCATTACGGAGAGAGTGGAGAGCACGAAGTTTCTTGATGTGCAAATAACAAGATGAGCTATCCTGGACTGCTTGACCTCTAATGAGCTCTTCATTCGTCAGGAAAGGACAGCAATGCCTACACTTCCTTAGGAGGTGGAAGAGGGCAAGGCCCCCATCTTAGCAACATTTTAATAGCAGCACCAATAAAAGTGTTGGTCTCACTGCATCATGGTATGGCACGGTCGCTGCAAAGCATCGGACTGGAAATCAATACAGAGGATCACCAAAATGGCTGAGAAGATCACTGAGATCTCCCCTTTCCTCTGCTGACGACATTCACTAGAAGTATTGCTTAAATAGGATTTAAATAATTATCATTCCATCTAGCACACAGTATTTTTGACCCATTACCAACAGGAAGGAGACACAGGAGTATCAAAATCAGGATTGCCAAGCCGGGAAATATTTTCTCCCCGTAGGCTGTGAGATTGATGAACAATATCCAGTAATCTTGAATCTCTGATAAATGAAATGAGTAAATAATTCCAAATAAATTATTTATATATTTATTACATATTATATCTATGTATGTAAGTTATAATAAATGGGCTTGAAAGGTTGTCATAGCCGGAGGGTGGTAATGGGGACAAACTCCCACTGCTACACAAATGCATTTCAAACAGCCTCTGACAACCAAATCCATCTTCTGTCTGGCGGAACTGTTCTCATTGACAGGAGAAGGGGCAAAGGGGGAGCCACTGGTACCTTGAAACCAGTTGCTTTGGGCAGATGAAGCTTGTTAACTCATCTAGGAGAGGCAAAACGACAGTCTTTCAGTGTCAATAAGAGACAAAGATGTATTGCCGACGTTTCGGGCCTGAGCCCTTCTCCCAGGAATAAACAGAATGAGCCAAAAGCAGGAAATATCAGAATTTAGACAATGCTGGCTGGGGGAGGAATCCAGAGCCCAAAAGGGTGTTAATTGAATATGATAATGGGAGAGGTGAGAATATTCTTAAAAATTTAGACATACAGCATGGCAACAGGCCATTTCGGCCTACAAGTCCATGACGTCCAAATTAAACCCAATTATCCTACATCCCCAGTACATTTCAAACAGTTGGAGTAAACTGGAGCCCCTGGGGAAAACCCACATAAACACGGGGAGAACGTACAAACTCCTTATAGAGAGCATGGAATTCGAACCCTGGTCGTAATCACTGGCGCTGTAAAGACATTGCGATAACTAAAATGCCAGCTAAGCGAACTGTATGAAAGGAAATAGGGTAAAAGAAGAAACAGAGCTGGGGAAGGCAATGAGTGGGGGGGGGGGGGGGGGAATGTGGCATTTAACAAAAGCCAGAGAAGTTGATATTAATGCCATCCAGTTGGGGGGTGCCCAGTCAGAAGATGAGGTGTCGTTCCTCTCATTTGTGGGTGGTCTCAGTCTGGCAGTGCATGAGACCATGGACAGACATGTCGGGAAGGGAATGAGATGGAGAATTGAAATGGGTGGCCATTTCTTCCCCAGCCATCGCTGCCTGAATTCTGAGATTTCCTGTTTTTGGATTATCATGATGATTCCTTGAAGCAGGATTCAGGCCTGAAACGTCGGCAATATAACCTTTGGCTTTATGGATGCTGAAAGACTGGCTGAGTTCCTCCAGTATTTCAATGAATATTCCATCAAACTGTGCACTGTGCAAAATATACTGATTGGTTGCATCATGGCCTGGTTGGGAAACTCGAGTGTCCAGAAAAGCAGAAAGGCTGCAGAAAGTGGCAAGCCTCGCCAGATCTATCACAGCCACTGATCTCCCATCCATCACGGACATCTATGTGAGACTTTCCTTCAAGATGGCAGCCAACATCTTTGAGGGCCCCATCACTCTGGTCATAACCACACCTCACTGCTGCCTTCAGGATGAAGATAGACAAGCTCAGCACCTCGAGGTTCAAGAATAGATTTTTTTTCCATCAACTATCAGGCTCTCGAATCTCCTATATTACCCTAATCATAACCATTAATTTACTCTAGGATCACCAACAGGTCTGTCTGTAATTTTAAAATGTCACTTTTTTTTCTTACACTAACTGAACTGTGAATATTTATTGATCTATTCTTTTATATTTATTGTTTCTTTTTCTGACTTAGAAGATTGTGGGTAATTTAATTTATTCAATTGTAGTTTGCGTACCTTACCTGTTTGGCTGCAGCAAGGAAGAAAATCAGATCATTTGTATGTTGTACTTTTGTATATGACAATTGTGACAGAGTATATAGGGTATATAGATATGTTTTTGGGAGATAAATTTGGAAAGGTTTGTTAGAGTAGGTCACATACAAATACTTTAAAATAGATCTTATTTGAAATACTGCAGCAAGACATATCAGATACACAGCATTTTCAAGAGCTTTGAAGAGTGCTCAAGTGGCATGCTGGACCCACTGCTATCTGGAAGAGAGCTTGCTGTTGTAAGAGTGTCATGTGGTCATTCAAGCAGAGAGAGTAAAACAGGCTTTCTCTCAGAGAGAGAGAGAGAGAGAGAGAGAGAGAGAGAGAGAGAGAGAGAGAGAGAGAGAGAGAGAGAGAGAGAGAGAGAGGCAGAGGCAGAGTTCGCTTGTACAGTGTTACACCCAGCAGAAGTAGCTGGGACTGGAACAGGAAAAGCTGGCAAGCCCATTTGGAAGACGGCCTGGTCAAAGTCCTTGTGATTCATGTAAGAGGAGAGGACTGGCTGTCTAATGTTTCACTTGGAATAAGTGAAACAAGAAGGAACTCTGTGGTGACCTGAAAGAAGGAGGTTATCACCTGGAGAACCCTGAGGGGGCAAGTTTCTTTGGCGAGACACTGAATTGGCTGATTTAAAAAATGAATCAGTTGTGGATGTTCCTGGAACAACAAATCTCTCTCTGAAAACCGGCAAGAACCTTCCTGAGCGGTAACCATTCACCTTTCAAGCACTAAAGCCTGGTGAACTTCATAAATGTTAAATTCTGTGAACAGTATTAGAATTTCCTGCAACCCGTGAACTTGGAGGAATGAGAAGTGAGAATGGACTGTGAACCAAAGAACTTTTCTGAACTTACACACACATTACATACACGTGCCCTTAAAATTAGAAGGGGGTTAAGTTAGGTTTCGTAAATTAGTGATAAGATAATGTTTGATCCTATTTTCATGTTTAAAGATAATTAAAAGCAACTTTTGTTTAAGTAACCATTTGTCTTGGTGAATATCTATTGCTGCTGGGTTTTGGGCTCGTAAGACAATAAACTCCCATCCTCACCATTGTCTTCATTAGCATCTTCAGTTCCAATGAAAGTTCTTCTTCTTCTAAACTTTGGAGAGTACAGGCTTAGTCTACTCAATCTCTTCTCGTGAGATTAAACCTTTAACCCTTGAAGCAGTCCAATGAATCTTTTCTGCATTCTTTTCATGACAAGCACATCCTAACTTAAGACTTTTTCAAAATTTGACATAATACTCCAAATGTAAAACATGAAAGTCTTCAGACACTGTGATCGCAATGCTGGAGAAACTGAGCAGGTCAAACAGTATACTTTATATAGCAAAGATAGATACATAACCAATATTTTGGGCTTGAGCCCTTCTTCAAGTGTAGGCAGGAGCCTAAACAAAATGGTGGGGAGGGGCAGGAGGAGGAGCACTGCCCACAGGCAGGAGGAAATAGGTGGATAAGGGAGGGAGGACACACCAGCATAAGAGGGGGGAGGGAGGATGGCTCAGTGAATCGAAAGTTTTGTGTGGGGGGGGGGTTGAGAGCTGGAGGGAAGAAGACAGAAGGATGGGGAAGAGAAAGAGAACAGGAAGTAGGATAGCAAAAACCGGAGAGGTTGATCTTAATGCCATCTGGGTGGAGAGGGCCAAGATGGAATATTAGGCGATGCTATTCCAATTTACAGGTGGCCTTGGCTTGACAGTACATGAGGCCATGGACAGATATGTCCACTCCAAGAGGTGCAGAATGAAAATGGTTGGCTGCTGGGAGATCCCTGTCATTGATCCAGACAGAGCTCAGGCGCACAATGAAGCAGTCTGTGTCCAGTCCCTCCAATGTAGAGATGGCCACCACGGGAGCACCTGATGCAGTAGGTGACACCTGCAGACAGATTCACCAAGATCCTGCAAAGTTGCAGTGAGACCAAAGTCCTATGTAATTGCTGTAAGATATCTTTTTCCCTGGGCACAAATCCTATTAGAGTGAAGACGAGCATATCATTTATATTTCAAATTACTTTTTGTGGTGGCATTTTGGTCTTCAGTGGCTTGTATAAAGTACAATTATATTCCTTTTATCAAGTCTTAATAGAGTGTTTTGACTTCTAACATTGACCAGTAGGGCAAACTCAGCAGAGCAAAGATAACGGTGCTTATCCAATATTTCGGGCCTGAGTCCTTCATTAAGGTACGAGAAAATGGTTGGGGCAACAGGGGGAGGAGCACAGGCCCATAGTTAGGAGATAATAGCTGGATAAGGGAGGGGGGGCACAAGAATTAACAGGGAAAGAGGGGATAGCTCTGTGAATAGAGAGGGAAGGGAGTAGAAAGCTGGAGGAAAGGATACAGAGGGATGGGGAAGAGAGGGGGAAAGGGGAGATGTCACACAGAAACTGGAGAAGTTGATGTTAATGCGATCCATTTGGAGAGGGCCCAGACGGAAAATTAGGTATTGCTCCTCCAGTTTATGGGTAGCCTTAATCTGGTGGTGCATGAGGCCCTGGACCGACATGATGGTGAGGGAATTGAAATGGTTGACTACTGGGAAATCCCTGCCATTGAATAATCAATTTAATATAAATGTCATTGCTGGACCACTCCATGTTCTCCCTCATTTCCCCAAACCTCTACCTCCTTTCCTCCAGCTCTCTGCCCCCTTCGCTCTCACAGACCCCCCCCCTCCCTGTTTGCTGTTGTGCCCTGCCTCTCCTATCCACCTATTACCACTTGATTGTCGACCTGTGCTCCTTCCCCTCTCCACCATTTTATTCAGATGCCTGCCTACATTTTGTTCATATCTTGATGCTGGGCTCAGGCCCGAAATGTTGGTCATGTATCTTTATCTTTGCAATATAAAGTACACCTGTCCCGCATCGGACTTGTCAGCCACAAACAAGCCTGCAGCTGACGTGGACATTTACCCCTCCATAAATCTTCGTCCGCGAAGCCAAGCCAAAGAAAATAAAGTACGCTGTTTGACATAGAAATAAACATGGGCAGACAGGACAGTAACAGGCCAGTTCAGCCCATGAGTTTATGCTGCCAAACTTACACTCCATTAACCTACATCCCCGGTACAGTTTGAATGGTGGAAAGAAACTGGAGCCCCGGAGAAAACCCCTGCAGACACGGGATTTGAACCCTGACCCTGATCGCTGGTGCTACAAAGGCATCTCTACCTGTTTTTCTCCAGAATTGTGTTTTCATTTCAATCACGGCACCTGCAGACTCTCGTGTTTTACTCCCTATAATCTGACTTCTTTAGCAAGCCTTCAGTCATCTGACTTTTGCTTGCAGCTTTCCTTTGAAATTGCTTGAAAAGTTTAAATAAATGGAGCCATTGTATAAATGCAAGAGGCTGCCGTTCAGTAACAGCTGAAGAAAACACTCCCGAGACCCTAATTTGTGGCCAGCAACACTTAAGTAGAATTGAGTGCGCAAAGTAATTGGTCCTGAACAAGCTACAAATTTCTCATTGAGCACTTATTTTGACATGATGTTTCTGGGATCATTTATAAGGATGTAACTGGCCACTTTCTCATTGGTTAATAATGATATTGACAAATGGTTTCCTGTGAAATGAGGCTGAGGGGATTGTATTAAATGTCTTTCAATTCACAGAAAGCTGCTGGCAAGACTGGCATTTATTTCCTCCCACTAATTTCCCTTAAATGTTTCAGAGAAGAAATAAAAATGAACCTCTGGAATGGAATGAGTAAGGGTGGCAGATTTCTATTGCTGAAGGACATAAGCCAAGCAGAATAGGTAATGTTTTTCACATCAATCCAGTAATTTCATGATCATATTAAAACCGATGCTGTTTCTTGCCTTCTTGTTCATTGTAATTTCTTTATTTTCCCTGCTGTTGCCTCAACATCATCCCTATTGGCCTGGTCACAATTTTCTCTCGCTGCTACCTTCAGGCAGAAGGTACAGAAGCCTAAAGTCCGCCACCTCCAGCCTCAAGAATAGTTTGGTCCCCAACAGCTATCAGACTCTCGAACCTCCCTATACTTCCCCAACCATACACCTGGACCACTGAGAGATTCACCTGCACCATTTTGCACTCATTGCAACTATGGATTTCAATTTAGATGTCGACATCCAACGCAGTAACAGGCCCATGAGCTCTTGCCATCTAGTTACACCCAATTGTCCTGCAACCCCGGTACGTTTTTGAGCAGTGGGAAGGAACTGGAGTACCCGAGGAAACCCACACAGACACGGGGAGAACGTAAGAACTCCTTAAAGACAGATCCAGTTTCAAACCCCTCTTGCTGGTGTGCTAACTGCTATGTTAACCATGCCACCCTATATGTATTTATCTTTGTATTTATTATCTCTCGTGGTAAATCATGGTACTGTACGTTTGTTTATACGGTTGCAGTTGGTATACCCTATGTGGCAATGGCAGGTAGGAATTTCCTTCTGTCTGTACATTGTACCCATATACATGATAATATACTGACGGAAGCACGCCTTGTGTAGTCATTAGTACAGTGCTTTTGCATCATCAGTGAACCGGGTTTGAACCTGTTGTTGTCTATAGGAGTTGGAGTTTGTGCATTCTCCCCGTTACCGCGTGGGTTTCCTCTGGGTGCTCCACTTTTCTCCTTCCTTCCAAAGATGTACAGGGCCAGTAGTTTACATATTCGGGTGGCGTGGGCTTGGGGACAGAAGGGTCTGTGACCATGATGCATCTCTAAATTGTAAGAGGAAAAACCCCTCATACTTATCCTCATTCTCAGTCGTGTCTCAGCGGAGCGCAGATGGAATTCCAGGAATTGAGTGGAAATAAGAAGGGATTTGAAAGCAAGAATGAACGTTTTAATATCGATGGGTAAGGAGCAACTTTACGGCAAGAAGGACCTGGAATCCTGCTTGAAGTGAAATCTACAAATGTGCTGCGAAACTCAACAGTCCCACAGTATCCATAAAGGGCCCTTCACCAGGCATATTGTCTGCCTAGTTTTTTTTTTCTTTATTACTGAAGAAATGCCCAGGTCCGATATGTTTTTTCAGATTTGACCAAACAATGCAGATAGAATTACAGAATCATAGAAAATTGAACCAGGAGAAGGCCATTGAGCCCTTCAAGTCTGCTGCACCATTCAACATAATCAGGATTGATCAGACAATCTCATTGTCTTATTCTTACATTTTCTCCATACCCCTTGATTTCTTTAGCCAACATGGCCACATCCATCTCCCTTCTGAATAGATCTAATGAACTGCCCTCATCAACTTTCTGTGGTAAGGAATTTCACACGTTCACAACTCTGAGTGAAAACTTTTCTCCTCATCTAAGTCGTCAATGGCATATCCCTTATCCACAGGCTGTAACCCCTTGCTTTGGATTTTTCCAACCTTGGACGCAAAATGGTTATATGTTTATGGTTATAATGGCATCTGGTTAATTCTCTAGAATTCTCCACACTTCTGTCAAAATAAGATGACAGTTTCGGAACCTGGGAAAAATACTTAACTCTGACATCTTCCCTAAACTTTCCTCCAGTCACCTTAAACAGGTATCCTCTGGTAGTGGCTGTTACTGCCCTGGGAAGAAGATACTGACTGTCCATCCTATCTGTGCCTCTCACAATCTTATAGACCTCTATTAAGTCTCCTCTCACCAAAGAGGTCATCCTTGCTTCATAAGACATGTTCTCCAATTGGCAACTCTTTTCCTCTGCATCCTCTATAAAACATCTATGTCGTCCTTGTAATGGCATTCAGATGAATATATTGATGGGGAAAGTCTGGAGGGATAGCAGCCAAACGCAGACAAGCTGGACAAGCTGTAGAAAAAAAATCAGTCAGCACGGACAAGATGGCCGAAAGGCCTGTGTCTGTGCTGGATGGCTCTGTATCAGTCCCAATGCTCTTCTGACCTCCCCTGCCTCCCACCTATTCCCCCCCCCCCTGACTTCCCAGGCCTCCCACCTGCCCCCTCTAACCTTCCCTGCCAGCCACCTCCCCCTCTCTGGCCTCCCCAACCCTTAATGTCCACCACCTCCCCCTGGCTTACTAAGGTCCCCCATGCTCCTCCCCCCATTTCCTCCACTCCCTGGTCTCTCCAATGCACTCCCACTTGTGCCCTCCCTCACCCCTGTCCACCTATGACCTCATAGCTGTGGTCCTGTCCTCCTCCCCCGCCACTCTTCCACCACCCTTTTATGCAGGTGCCCGTCTACATTTTACTCATACCTCGAAGAAGGGCTTGGGCCCGAAATGTCAGTTATTTATCTTTCCTATATAAAATACGCTGTGTGACTTGCTGAGTTTCTCCAACATTGTGTTTTTACTGTCTATATTAGCCACGTTGATGTGTCAGGAGTCAGACCGAGGAACAGCAGCAGATTTCCTTCTTGCAAAGTTGTTATGGAATCATTCGGGACTGTACATAAACCCAGTAGATTGATAGTTAGCATTAGATTTGATTTTTACATTTTAGATTTATTTAGCTACTTCATCATATTATACTCTGAAGTACATCAATGCATAAAATGTGCTGATTTACTGCATCCTGGGCACAGCAGTGTTCGTTGCTTCATTTTCAATGTAACATCTGTCATGGTGCAATTTGAGCTCATGTCTCCGAATCAATCAAACAGGCCGAGAACGTGCTACCCTAGTAAATTAACTTCAGCACCATTGCATCCTGACCCGTTCCTTCTCATCTCACGCTCAATGAAGAAGCCTTAGTTCTCCTGTTTCATTGTCACTGTTGCACCACACTCACGGACAAAGGCGATACAGTTAAAGCCTTGGCATCCAGCACCTACGGGGATTGGTAGAAGACTGATAAGTGAATTTTCTGGTTGCTTGAGGTTGCGCGTTGCATGATTGGTGAACTAACGGTGAGGCGAGCGATGCCAAACTTACGTTGCTTTTACTGATTTTTTTTCAAGGTTTTTTTGCCGGTTACTTGAAGCTGCTGGTTGTTTGAATTCCAGATAGCAGGGATTTTACAGTATTATAACTTCCAGAATATGATTTTTTTAATATTTCTTTCTTCTGGAAGAAGAAAACTAAAAGTAGTGCACACAACCATGAGAGAATCAGGATGACTAAGAAGGATCACACAACCCCCATACATTTTTGAAGGGTGGTAGGAAACTGGAGCACCTGCAGGAAACCATGAAGAAACAGGGAGAATGTACAAACTCTTTACAGGTGGTGCCAGATTAGAACCCGGGACTGCTGGCACTGTTAAAGAACTGCGGTAACCGCGACACTAACCTGCTGGTTAGGAATAGTTGCTTGTCTTCTGTTGCGTATCCTATTTAAGCCTATGTTATATCCGATCACAGAAAACTTGAGGAAAATATGTTACACCTGGAATCTTACAGCAATCAGAGATGTGTAGGGATTGATAAAGCACACACACTGCCAGTCATTGCAAAACTACTCAGATTCATTGACTAAAACAGTGGCACAGAGGGCATGGGTTTTATCTGAGCGGGAAAAGACTAAAAGGGAACTGAGGGGCAAATTTTTAGAATGAGCCGCAAGAGGATCTGGTAGAAGTATGACATTTAAAAGGTATTTTGACAGATAGGATGGGTTTAGAGTGGTATGGATCAAGCACAGGAAAATGGGACTTGCTCAGTTAGGCAACACGATTGGCATAGACGAGTTGGGCTGACTATGCTCTATGACTTGTAGATCTTGTGAATGGAAGCCTAATAGCCTGAGTACACCTCAGATTGCCTGATCTCGGAAGCTAAGCAGGCTCAGGCCTGGTCAGGACTTGGAAGGGAGGCCGCCTTAGATCACCAGGTGCTGTAGGTTTCTGTGATGGGCGCTGGACAAAGTGGAAACTCTGTTTGCCTTATGGCAGACAAAAGTTAAAGGATTTCATGTATGTTACATTCTAAATATGGGGTAATTACATGACAATAATGGAACATTTACCTTTATGTTCTCCTGGTGACCATGTGGGTTTCCTCTGGGTGTTCTGGTTTCTGCACACTTCCCAAAAGTGTGCAGTTTGGTTGGTTAATTAACCAGTGTAAATGGCTCTTAGTTTGTAGGTGAGTGGTGGAATTATATAATCATACGTAACCACATAACAATTATAGTACAGAAACTGGACAGTTCCAAAAAAAACTAGGTGTCTAGTCCATGCCGAACACCTTCTCCCACCTAGTCCCATTGACCCCCCACGCGGCCCATAACTCTCCATACCTCTCTCACCCAGATACCTATCTAACATTTCCTTAAATATTAAAATTGAACCCGCATCAACCATTCCGCTGGAAGCTCATTCGACACTCCCACCACCTTCTGAGTGAAGAAATTGCCCCTCATGTTTCTCTTAAACTTCCCCCTTTCAATCTCAATCCAAAGGATGTTGATGGAAACACAAAATAGTGTCACTGCAAAATAAGTGTGAATGGATAACTGATGTCAGTGCAGACTCAATGTGCTGAACAGCCTGTTTTCTCCTGTGTGCAATGACCAGCCTACGGAGCTGTGGACCAAGTCTGGAACTCAGGGTGTAACACTTTTGTGGTTAGAAGAAGCAGGATGGGCCAAGTGGCAAGTCTCTGATTATTTGAATGCCATCATGAGTTATCTTAGGATTTTACTCCTGGGTGTTGAGTATTGATCTTGTAACTTACTCATCCAAACAATTGGGAGGAATTTACAAACTTAGGCTGACAGCCAACTCATTGTCTCCCTATTAGCCCCATTTACGGTTGGTAAATATTCACCATGTTGATTTCAGCTCATCTCAGTTCAGACATCTTGGGACCATTACTGAAAGAGGAGGAGTGTGGGACTTGAGAGAGTTGGGATTGTCGGGAGCCAGCCGGGGGTGACTACCTTTAAAAAGCACGTTAAATAGAATGGTGATTGGTGGGAGGACTAAGTGACAAATAAAAAGAGGGGTAGTTCAAATGGAATGAGCAATGTGTGAGTGGCTCAGGGTACGAGTGGGCTTTGGCTCACAAGGCTCATGGTAAAAGTGGGACAGAGGCTTTGGCTCTTGAGGTTTCGGCGAGCAGAGGCAAGCTTGATTCAAATAAGGTAAGGTCTTTGAATTTAAATTAGGAACACTTAATGGAGACAACTAGGGAAATCGAATGCTCCAATTGCAGGATGTGCCCCTGATGCAAGAGGTGCATCCAGTTGCAGCTGTGTTAAAGAACTGGAAATGGAGCTGGAGCTGGATGAACTCCAGAACATTTAGAAGGAAGAGGCAGTGATAGAGAGGAGCTTCAGGGTGACAGTCACCCCTAAAAGTTAGGAGGCAGGTAACTGGGCGACTCTTAGTAGAGGGAAGGGGAATAAACAGACAGTGTAGAACATCCCTATGGCTGTTCCCCTCAACAACAAGTATACAGTTTTGGATCTACCAGGGACAGTTGGGGGGGTGGGGATCTACCAGAGACAAGTTGTGGTGATCATATCTTTGGTTCAGAGCCTGGCCCCTTGGCTAAGAAGGGAAGGAGTGGGGGAAGGGGTGGGGAGAAGAGGAGAGGAAAGATAATTGGGGACACATTGGTTAGGAGAGCAGATAAGAGGTTTAATGAATGAGATTGAGGCTCCCAGATGGTATGTCTCCCAAGTGTCAGGGTCAGGGATGTCTCTAATCAAGTTCACAGCATTCTGGGAGGAGAGGGCGAGCAGCCAGATATCGTGGTCCATGTGGGGATTAACGACATAGATAAGAGTAGGGATGTCCTGAAGAGGGAATATAGGGAGTTAGGAAAGAAGTTAAATGGCAGGACCTCAAGGGTCATAATCTCAGGATTGCTGCCTGTGCCATGCACCAGAGAAGGTGGAATAGGAAGTTTTGGCAGATGCATGTGTGGCTGAAGAGTTGGTGCAGGGGGAAGGGATTCAGGTTTCTGGATCATTGGGATCTCTTCTGGGGAAGTTCTGACTTGTACAAAGAAGGTCAGCCTGCTCCTGAACTAGTGGGGGACCTATATCCTGGCAGCCAGGCTTGCTAGAGCATTTGGGGAGGATTTCAATTAGTTTGGTGGGGGAGTGGGGGTGTTTTCTTTTTACACAGAGAGTGATGGGTTCCTGGAATGCCTTGTCAGGGATGGTGGTGGAGGCTGAAACGGTAGGAGCATTTACAACACTCTTAGACAGGCACATGGATTAAAGAAAAGTAGAGGGTTATGGGTAGGGTGAGTTTAGTACTTTTTAAGCAATATTTGAGCCAGCACAACATCAAGGGCCGAAGGGCCTGTGCTCTGCTGGAGTGTTCTATATTCTATAGACGAGGTATGCCAATTCATGACACCCTGAGTTTCCCAAAGTATAGATGCTTTGCAAATCAAATATGAGAAGAGTTGACGCCGTTTTACTGAAATAGATAATAGCGTTGGTTACGACACAAACAGCGGCACTGGGCATCTGCCTTCAGTATATTTGAGAGGTTTTTTGTGAATATACCAGCCATTTTCCTTTACCAATAACAAACCTGTTCATAAAAATGAACTTCAACCTGTCAATAATTGTCCGAGCATCTGGACATGAGTGATAAATTACTGCAAGATAAACGCCAGTATGAAACCTCAGTCAGACATGGCCATTGTCAGAGGTCCTTTAGAATCATAAATTTTCAGCCTTTTATTTGATGTCCCTGGGTGCAAAAAGGAACAAGAGAGAAGCACCTAACAAACCATCATTTTATTAACTCGTTGTCCCAGATTCCTGTCAAGAGCTTTTGTGCGAGAAGATCCTCAACAATGCCACAGATCTGGCTGATAACCCAAATTATATGATATACTCGGAACTCAAAATTTTTGTTCCTGATACATTTTGTTCATTTTTTTTTTCGGATGTGCAGACTCTTTTTGTCTTGAGCGGACTTTAAATTTCAAAATGAAGTTTTGGTGTAATTTAAAAAACAAATAATATTTCCAAGAATATTGTTCAGATCGATTGCCTACTGATGACTAACAAAATATTCTCCATGGTTTCAGAACCACACAGATTGTTTAATGAACATAGTCAATTGTCTTTGCTAATTTTAATTTCACTCTGGGAATAAATAAAATTGCTTTTCACTAAAAGTAAGTAAATTCGTCGTTCTGTGCTTTTCCATCAAAAGCTTAAAGAAATTAAGTTTACAGGATTTTGATTGATTAAAATGGCTGCACTGCCAGAGCTTCTGTAATGGCAACATGGTCACTAGAATGGACCCAGGAGAGCAGAGAGCAAAGACACAGCTCTGCTCCGAGTGGTTCGATCTGCCAGCCCTCATGCTGGCGGATCAGTGCAGGCATTAAATGGCCTATTAGAGGAGCAATGAAGACGCTGTTTACATCCGGTACCGCACGATGGCAGTCTCTTCAATCTGAGGCGCCTGCAAGCTCACACCAAGACACAAGAGCAACTTGTCCGTGAACTACTCTTTGCAGACAATGCCGCTTTAGTTGCCCATTCAGAGCCAGCTCTTCAGCGCTTGACGTCCTGTTTTGCGGAAACTGCCAAAATGTTTGGCCTGGAAGTCAGCCTGAAGAAAACTGAAGTCCTCCATCAGCCAGCTCCCCACCATGACTACCAGCCCCCCCACATCTCCATCGGGCACACAAAACTCAAAACGGTCAACCAGTTTACCTATCTCGGCTGCACCATTTCATCAGATGCAAGGATCGACAACGAGATAGACAACAGACTCGCCAAGGCAAATAGCGCCTTTGGAAGACTACACAAAAGAGTCTGGAAAAACAACCAACTGAAAAACCTCACAAAGATAAGCGTATACAGAGTCGTTGTCATACCCACACTCCTGTTTGGCTCCGAATCATGGGTCCTCTACCGGCATCACCTACGGCTCCTAGAACGCTTCCACCAGCGTTGTCTCCGCTCCATCCTCAACATTTATTGGAGCGACTTCATCCCTAACATCGAAGTACTCGAGATGGCAGAGGCCGACAGCATCGAATCCACGCTGCTGAAGATCCAACTGCGCTGGGTGGGTCACGTCTCCAGAATGGAGGACCATTGCCTTCCCAAGATTGTGTTATATGGCGAGCTCTTCACTGGTCATCGTGTCAGAGGTGCACCAAAGAAGAGGTACAGGGACTGCCTAAAGAAATCTCTTGGTGCCTGCCACATTGACCACCGCCAGTGGGCTGATATCGCCTCAAACCGTGCATCTTGGCGCCTCACAGTTTGGCGGGCAGCAACCTCCTTTGAAGAAGACCACAGAGCCCACCTCACTGACAAAAGACAAAGGAGGAAAAACCCAACACCCAACCCCAACCAACAAATTTTCCCTTGCCACCGCTGCAACCGTGTCTGCTTGTTCCGCATCGGACTTGTCAGCCACAAACGAGCCTGCAGCTGACGTGGACATTTACCCCTCCATAAATCTTCTTCCACGAAGCCAAGCCAAAGAAAGAGAGGAGCCAATGGTGTTTTTAAACCAAACTTCTGTAACCACAAGTCTGTGTACCAGATGGCGGTGCCTGTGGACAATAGTAGCCACAATGGGTTTGCAGACTCTGGGGAGCAGCAGACTGGTGCAGGGCACCAGTAATGGGGAGAACACCGGCCATTGAGCAGAAAAAGCAGAGGTGTCGACCCGACAGAACAGTGGACCAGCAAGGGGCTCAGTAGCTCAGGGTGCGGGTGAGTTGTGACTGGGGGGAGCCACACAGGCCCCAGGAAACTGTAGAACTAGGTCTCAGAGCTGGGGTTTGAGAGGGTGATGAAAGGCCTTCAGGTTCTGACGGCTTCCTGATCATGAGGGAGATTCGATCTAGAGCTTGAGTTTCCGATGGACTGGAGGCTGCGGGAGATTTGTGACAAAAATTTCCAAATTATTAGGACAATAAATTCATGCATTTTTATGAAGCACATAGTCTGTATTAATGGTGCGAAAGTGGAGATGGTGTAGAGGTTTTGTGATTTAGGCGCAAATATCACCAACGATTCACCTTGGTGCAAGCATATTGACATTATGACCAAGGGCGCACAACAGCACTTCTACTTTCTCAGAAGGCCAAGGAAAGTCACAAAACTACTTTCTCGCCATCATTTTGCTCTTTTCCTCTGTAAAGCAGCGAATATATTAAAGGATACATCCCCATCCTCCATACCATCCCCCCCCCTTCCCATTGGGTAGAAGATACATGAGTTTGAAAACACAAGCCTCCAATTAAAGGACAGTCATCTTCCTGCTGTTATCAGACTCTTGAACGGACCATCATACAAGTTGATGTCTTGTACTGTTTAAAGGCACTTTTCTCCATAACATTTGTGTTATTGAGACACTGTGTCTTCTTTTGCACTATACAGCAGTTGGTTTGACTGGATAGAATGGAAAACAAGGTTTTTCACAAAACTTGTAATCCAATCTGATCAAACCATAGAACACCACAGGACTTCCCTTCTAGTTTGTCCCACTGACCTGCATCTAGACCATATCCCTTTATTTCCCTTCCATCTATGACCCTGTCCAATTTTTAAAAAAATGTCAAAACTGTGCCCGCATTTACCAATTCAGCTGGGAGTTCATACTAAACCACCACCATTTTCTGCGTGGAAACGTTCCCCCTAATGTTCCTTTTAAACTTTTCCACTTTTGCCCTTAACTCATGTCCTCTAGTCTTTTTTTAATCTCTCCTAACCTCAGTGGAATTATTTATAATGTTGCAATTCTCAGGAGTGTTGTCAATCTCAAACCTGACAATGATCCATATATTTGGACATGATGACAGAGGTGATGATTATGTTCCTGCAAAGATCCATCGAGATGGGTTAAATGCTGACTTCCTTGCACTGTCTGGAATGTTTTATCTTCTCATTGTAACTGTATGTTCCCTCCCACATCCCAGAGATGCCCCAGTTGGTCGGCTAATTGGCAACTTTATACGATCCCATGTGGGTAAGAGAGTGGGAGAAAGTGAGGGGAATTATTTTATATGTAGAATCATGTGGAATTGTGTGCCATTTTTTCAGAAGTGATGTGGAAGCTATGGAGAGTGTGCAGTGGAGATTTATCAGGTTGTTGCCTGGATTGGAAAGCATAACTTACGAGACAAGTTTAGCAGAGCTGGAGCTTTTCGGCAAAGAAGGATGAGACGTGATTTGAGAGGAGTCTACAAGATTGTGAGAGGCATAGATAAGGTAGACAGTCAGCACCTTTATCGCAGGACAGGAGTAACCAACACCAGAGGACATATGTACAGCATAAAAAGAAAAAAGTTTAGAACAGACATCAAGGGTAAGTTTTTTTTACACAGAGAGTTGTGGGTGCTTGGAACGCCTTCCCAGGTGTGGTGGTGGAGGATGGATCAATAGGGGTATATTAGAAACTCTTAGATGGGCACATGGATGAAAGAGAAATAAAAGGTTATGAGGATGGCAGGGTTTAGTTTATCTTTTTGTGGTAATTTATATGGTCGGCACAACACTGTGGGCTGAAGGGCCTGTACTGTGGTGTCATGTCCTATGTTTTATGTTTATATATATATTTATTTGTTTGAGGAGTTCGGTGGATAAGTCTCCGGGACCAGACGGGATCTTCCCCAGGACATTGAGAGAAGTGAAGGAGGAAATAGCAGAGGCTCTGGCGGTAATTTTTCGAATGTCATTAGATATGGGGATAGTGCCGGAGGATTGGCGCATTGCGCATGTGGTTCCGTTATTTAAAAAGGGTTCAAGGAGGAAGCCTGGCAACTATCGGCCTGTAAGTTTGACGTCTGTGGTAGGTAAATTAATGGAGAAAATTCTTAGAGATAGTACTTATAAACATCTGGATAGACAGGGTCTGATCAGGAGCACTCAACATGGATTTGTGGGAGGAAGGTCATGTTTGACCAATCTGATTGAATTTTTTGAAGAGGTGACTAGGAATGTGGATGAGGGTAACGCAGTGGATGTTGTCTATATGGACTTCAGTAAGGCCTTCGATAAGGTACCACATGGAAGGTTAGTTAGGAAGGTGCAGTCTTTAGGTATAAATTTTGAGATAGTCAAATGGATTGAACATTGGCTGAAAGGGAGAGGCCAGAGAGTGGTAGTGGATAATTGTCTGTCAGGTTGGAGGCCGGTGACCAGTGGTGTGCCTCAAGGATCTGTATTGGGCCCATTGTTGTTCGTTATATACATTAATGATCTAGATGATGGGGTGGTGAATTGGATTAGTAAATATGCAGACGATACTAAGATAGGTGGAATAGTGGATAATGAAGAAGGTTTTCTAGGATTGCAGAGGGATTTGGGCTGCTTAGAAAAGTGGGCTGAAAAATGGCAGATGGAATTTAATGCTGATAAGTGTGAGGTGCTTCATTTTGGTAAGAAGAATCAGAATAGGACATATGTGGTAAATGGGAGAGCATTGAGGAATACAGAAGAGCAGAAAGATTTAGGAGTGACGGTACATCGTTCCCTGAAGGTAGAAACTCACGTGAATAGGGTGGTGAAGAAGGCTTTTAGTATGCTGGACTTTATCAATCATTGCATGGAATATAGGAGTTGGGAGGTGATGTTGAGATTGTATAAGACGTTGGTGCGGCCTAATTTGGAGTTCTGTGTGCAGTTCTGGTCGCCTAATTATAGGAAGGATATAAACAGAGTGGAGAGAGTGCAGAGAAGGTTTACCAGAATGTTGCCTGGGTTTAAGCATCTGGAGTATGGGGAGAGATTGGACAGATTGGGTCTTTATTCTTTGGAGCGTAGAAGGTTGAGAGGGGATTTGATAGAAGTATTTAAGATTATGAAAGGGATAGACAGAGTGGATGTGGATAGACTATTTCCGTTAAGAGGAGGAAAGATTAAAACAAGAGGACATGAGTTAAGAATTAAGGGGCAGAGGTTTAGAGGTAACATGAGGGGGAACTTCTTTACTCAGAGAGTGGTAGCTGTGTGGAATGATCTTCCGGGAGAAATAGTGGCGGCGGAGTCAATTGTATTATTTAAGAAAAGGTTGGACAGGTATATGGATGAGAGGAAGATGGAGGGTTATGGGCATTGTGCAGGGAGGTGGGATTAGAAAGGGGTGTTTGGTTCGGTGCAGACTAGAAGGGCCTAATGGCCTGTTTCCGTGCTGTAATTGTTATGTTATGTTATGTTATGGTATGTCACCAAAGACACTTGAAAGCTTCTACAGGCATACCACGGAGAGCATTCTGGCTGGTTGCATCACTGCCTGGTCCGGAGGCACCAAGGATACATCCCCATCCTCCGGGACAAGAATAATCTCCAGAGGGTTGTTAAATCAGCCTGTGGCATCACAGGCACCAGACTTCACTCCATCAAGGAGATCGACATGAGGCGGTGTCTTAAGAAAACAGCCTCTATCCCCAAAGACCCCCACCACCCAGGCCATGCCCTCTTCACTCTGCCTCCATTGGGAAAAAGGTACAGGAGCCTAAAGACAAGCACAAGGACAGCTTCTTCCCCGCTGCCATCAGAATCCTGAATAGTCAATGAACCAAACAGACTGCCTTACTTTTCAAGCGCTATTATTTAATTTTAAAATTATTTCTATTGTTGTAAGAACATTTGCCCTTTGACGCTGCCACAAAACACTGAATTTCATGACTTGTTCGTGACAATAAATTTTGATCCCTGATTCTTGGAGATGCTCAGCACACGGCAGTTTTGTGTTGTATCGGGACAGTTTAAACATGGATCAAAGGTAACGTTGAAAATATTCTGGTGAAACCTCAGGGTTCTGTTCTTCAGCAAGTGCCTGTGTAGTAATTAATTACTGGATTAACAGCTAAAGAAACGAGCTATTGATTTGGAAGCAGGATTTAAAATCCCAGAAATGGCATCTGGGGAATTTAAATAAAAGTTGTTAAATAAAATTTGTGATTAAAAGCAAAATGAGCTGGTCTCACTCACCGAAAACACCAGATTCACATTCTCTGGTTCATTAATGTCCCTGTAGGAAGGAAATCTGCTATCTTTATCTGCTCACACAGACGTGATTGACTCTCCGCTGGCTCTCTAATCCAAGGACAATAAAGGATGGACAATAAGTAGTGGCATGGCCACATCCTATGAATGTTTTTTTTTAAACACAAAACTCAGCAGGTCAGACAGTGTACTTTATCTTTTTCTTTCTTTGGCTTGGCTTCGCGGACGAAGATTTATGGAGGGGGTAAAAAGTCCACGTCAGCTGCAGGCTCGTTTGTGGCTGACCAGTCCGATGCGGGACAGGCAGACACGATTGCAGCGGTTGCAAGGGAAAATTGGTTGGTTGGGGTTGGGTGTTGGGTTTTTCCTCCTTTGCCTTTTGTCAGTGAGGTGGGCTCTGCGGTCTTCTTCAAAGGAGGCTGCTGCCCGCCAAACTGTGAGGCGCCAAGATGCACGGTTTGAGGCGAGATCAGCCCACTGGCGGTGGTCAATGTGGCAGGCACCAAGAGATTTCTTTAGGCAGTCCTTGTACCTTTTCTTTGGTGCACCTCTGTCACGGTGGCCAGTGGAGAGCTCGCCATATAATACGATCTTGGGATGGCGATGGTCCTCCATTCTGGAGACGTGACCCATCCAGCGCAGCTGGATCTTCAGCAGCGTGGACTCGATGCTGTCGACCTCTGCCATCTCGAGTACCTCGACGTTAGGGGTGTGAGCGCTCCAATGGATGTTGAGGATGGAGCGGAGACAACGCTGGTGGAAGCGTTCTAGGAGCCGTAGGTGGTGCCGGTAGAGGACCCATGATTCGGAGCCGAACAGGAGTGTGGGTATGACAACGGCTCTGTATACGCTTATCTTTGTGAGGTTTTTCAGTTGGTTGTTTTTCCAGACTCTTTTGTGTAGTCTTCCAAAGGCGCTATTTGCCTTGGCGAGTCTGTTGTCTATCTCATTGTCGATCCTTGCATCTGATGAAATGGTGCAGCCGAGATAGGTAAACTGGTTGACCGTTTTGAGTTTTGTGTGCCAGATGGAGATGTGGGGGAGCTGGTAGTCATGGTGGGGAGCTGGCTGATGGAGGACCTCAGTTTTCTTCAGGCTGACTTCCAGGCCAAACATTTTGGCAGTTTCCGCAAAGCAGGACGTCAAGCGCTGAAGAGCTGGCTCTGAATGGGCAACTAAAGCGGCATCATCTGCAAAGAGTAGTTCACGGACAAGTTTCTCTTGTGTCTTGGTGTGAGCTTGCAGGCGCCTCAGATTGAAGAGACTGCCATCCGTGCGGTACCGGATGTAAACAGCGTCTTCATTGTTGGGGTCTTTCATGGCTTGGTTCTAGCAAAGGTAAAGGTACATAACTGTTTCGGTCTTGAGCTCTTCATCAAGTTTTATCAATACCTTGATGAAGTGCTCAAGCCTTAAATGATGGCTATGTATCTTTATCTTTGCCACATAAATTGCACTGTTTGACCTGCTGAGTTTCTCCAGTATTGTGCTTCTATTTCAACCACAGTGTCTACAGAGTTTCTGTGTACCAGTGATTTGTTTTAAAGCTATTTCTGGAAAGTGATTAAAATAGAAAGAAGTAACAGATCAAAAGCAGAGAATACTTTAGGGCATCAAAGGATATGGGAAGAAGGTCAGGCAGTGGGGCTGAGTGGGACAATGGATCAGCTCATGATTAAATGATGGGGCAGTCTTGATGGGCTGAATAGCCTATTTCTGCTCTGATGTCTTATAATCTTATGGTATATTTGGAGGGTTGTAATCCACATAATGGTTGGTACAGAACCAGATGCCATGGACAGCAACAAAATGAGCATAGCATTGCACAGCATGGAATGGGTCCATGCCAACCAAGTTGGTATTCTGGGCTTAGTCCACTTGCCTACCTTCTGTCTGCATCCCTCTAAGCCATTCTGAATCACACATTTATCCAAATGTCCTTTGAATGTTGTAATTATACCAGCATCTGCAGCTTCCAGATACTAATTGGCCTCTGCATGAAAAAAGATGTCAGATGGCTCTCCTCTCTCACCTTAAACTCATGCTCTCTAGTTCCAGAATTATCCATTCCCAAAATATTTGACTACAACATTAGTGCAATATTATCAAACCTTTCGTCTCTGCTGTTGGATAGGACATAGGTTCAGGAGATACTTGGGAATGGCATCAGCTCCATCGTTCCCTCCCAGGTCTCAACGCAATCTGATTTCAAAATGCAGAAATGTGTTCCTTCATCATCAGTATTTAAATCCCGAAACTCCCCACCCAAATGCACTGCAGGTGTACCTTCAGCAAGAAGAAGACAGACCAATGCCGCAACTATCAGAAAAGCCTAAAGAAATTTGGCAGGTTGTTGCGATACTCTATCAGACCTTCACAGGTGGAAAGTATAATGATTGGTTGCACCATAGCCTGGTGTAGAAATTTGATTGCCCCACTCAAGTGCAGACCATTTCAGAAAGCATCGAACATAGCCAAATCCAGCACATGCTCTGACCTCCCATCCATTGAAGACATTGATTGGAGATGCTGCCTCAAGAAGGCAGCCAACATCATCAAGGATCCCCATCACCCTGGTTACAACCTCTTCGCAAGGCTACCTTCGGTGAGAAGGTACAGAAGCCCATAGTCCACCACCTCCAAGTCCAAGAACAGATTTTTTTCCCCAATACCTATCAGTTTGTTGAACCTCCTCGTCCAACCCTAACCCTAATCGTGAACTATCCCGGAATTACCAGAAGATCAGTCTGCATCAATGAAACATCCCTTTTCTTTTGCTTGCACTAATTGCAACTGGAAATATATTTTTTTTAATTTAGAGATACAGTATGATTACAGGCCCTTTCAGCCCACAAGCTTGCACCACCTAAATACACCCATGTGATCAATTAGCCTCATAATTGTGTACGTTTTTAGAATGTGGGAGGAAACCAGAACCCCCATAGGAAACATACACGCTCATGGGGCAGGGGCGAGGCCAGGTTCTAAAGTTAGGGGGAGCGAGGATGTTAATAAAAAGGCTCCACGACACATGCAAGATGGTGAGTCAGTGGTTGAATGGCTTTTCAACAGTGTTGGAGTGGGGGGGGGGGGGTGGGTGGTAGTGATATTGGAGCGGGAGGGATGGTGATGGCTCCAGGAGCAGGAGGTGGTAGCAGCGCCAGAACAGGAGGATGTCAACACCCCACCACCACCTGCCCCCCAAGCTATGCCATTATCACAGGGAAAATGTGAAAACCCCTTACAGACAGTGCTGGTTTTGAACCCAAGTCGCTGGAGCTGTAAAGGTGTTGCGCTAACTGTGCTGCCCACAGTATATTTTCATCTGTCCATTTATATTTATTATCTCTCTTTTGTCTTGGTTTATTGTGGTCATTTAATTTAGTCTTGTGCCTTACACATCTATGTTGCTGCACCAACGAAGAATTTCAGCGCATCCATTCATTGTACTTATGTATATGAAAATAAACTCTAAACACATCTCTCCAGAAAGGCCACAGCAATTTGAGAAGGTGGCTCAAGAAGCAGGCAATAAGAATTGGCCAATATGTGCTCTCCTTATCAAGAGCACATTGCAAGAATGAAAATGGCCCAGAACGTAGGTAGGCCAGAGTATCGAAAGGGTGGCAAAATGCCAGAGGAACTCAGTGGGTCCTGATGAAGAGTTTCAGAGCGAAACACTGAAGATCCTTTACCTTCCATGGATGCTGCCTGACCACCACCCACCCCCCCCCAAGTTCCTCCAGCATTTCGTGTGTTGGTCCAATTTTCCAGCATCTGCCGCTTTGGAAGGGTTAACCTAGGCTAACATTCTAAATGTTACATTGTGACAGGTTTCACAGTTATCTCAATTCCCGGGTACTGTGATAAAACCAGCAAAAATGGTGGTTTATTAAGTAGAACTGTACGAATGTGGTGGATATATTCTGAATGAATTATTTTGACCTGCAGTGCTATTTTGCAGACACCTGCATGTCGGAAATTGCAGAGTCTAATTAAAGTAATTAGTCCACGCAGAAGCAAATTAAAAAGGTGCACAAGTACTTTTTTCTCTAATAATGATTAAAAGGAGCCTTTGGTTTTCTCTGACTGTTCAAGATATTGCAGCCCAGTGTATATGTTTTACCTTTGATTGATGCAGTGTGATAAAAAGTAATGTTCTTTGAAAAGCTCATTGCATTTGTGGAAGCAGGAATTATTTTCTGATTAGCTTTCAAACTGAATTATCATTACCCTCCCTTTGTCTATTTTTCTTCCATGTCACAATGGACTGAACTGTGTGAAGTGCTCATGCAATATGCATGTCACCTGCCAGGGTGAACTGCCATTAAAAAGAAATCAACTCCCCAGTGTCAGGTGACAAACGGAAGTGGATATTGCCCACTGTCCAACAATGTCCCCACATCGCCAACTGTCCACCCAAAAAATGGAATGTAGCAAGGTTATGGTGAACATATTTCTGTTAGGTTGTGGTATGGTCAGATTTCCTGTGTCTGAACACAGTAAAATGCTTTGGTATCTGGGCATATATGGGAATTGGTGGATGCTGGATCAGTGAATTTTACAGTTGCTTGAGATTTACTCTTAGAATACCCCTGCGTTAAAAATAAACAGATTAAAAGGCATAAGGCAAAAATACTATACTACAGTACAACTCCGATGAACTGAAATTGGATTATCTGAAATCCTCATTTTTCTGAACATTTTTAAAAAAATTCAGATAATTGAGGATATGCAAAACAAACCAGAAATCCTCATTTATCCATAAGTTTTTCGGAGCTGAACTGACCATGGGCCACAGGTTCCCAGCGGAACCGTGGACCTTGGGCTCCAGGCTAGATAGAGCACGGACCACGGGCTCCCAGTGGCAACATTGGACCATGGGCTCGAGGCCTGAGCGCGGACCTCAGGCTCCCGACAGGAGCGCGGACCTTAGGCTGCCGGCAGGTTCCTCCCCCTCCATGGAGCTGCCCAGAAGACAAACAATAACATTATTAAACCCCCCCCCCCACTCCCCGCAAGTTTACAGATAAAGCCTCTGACTGGAGCGACTCTTATGATGCAGGGATAAGGAAAGACTTTAAGAGTGTCACCTCAGCGGTGAGCGGCATCAACCAGCTCTTCATCCTTGGCGACGCCATTTTATTCAAACACAACTTTATTCAAACAGCTGCTACGAACAAAGCCCGACCAAGGCCCCCACTGGCTGAATATTTGCTCCCATCTTCACCAAAGGTTTATGTGTTACTTCAGAGAACGTTTACAATTTTAAACTGATGTATTTTTTTTACCAATTATTGTATTCTTATTTATTTTAATTATTTTATTTAATTTCCTTGATTTTTATTTTGCTTGAGGCTACTGCGTGAATTCCAGATGAATGGAGTTTTACTGTAATCATACACCAAAGAAGAGGTACAAGGACTGCTTAAAGAAATCTCTTGGTGCCTGCCACATTGACCACCGCCAGTGGGCTGATATCACCTCAAACCGTGCATCTTGGCGCCTCACAGTTCGGCGGGCAGCAACCTCCTTTGAAGAAGACCACAGAGCCCACCTCACTGACAAAAGACAAAGGAGGAAAAACCCAACACCCAACCCCAACCCACCAATTTTCCCCTGCAACCGCTGCAACCGTGCCTGCCTGTCCCGCATCGGACTTGTCAGTCACCAACGAGCCTGCAGCTGACGTGGACTTTTACCCCCTCCATAAATCTTCATCCGTGAAGCCAAGCCAAAGAAAGAAAGAACAGTCTAAGAGAAAGTGAAAAAGAGTTTCAATGACTACCAACTTCAAAATGAAATCTGAAGCTTTTTCCAAATGCTTGCCATTGTCAATATAACTCATAATGATCATTGCCATGCAATACTCTGCACCAGCAATAGGATGGAAAAATTATCTCCTTGCCTGAAACTATTCTATAACAATTATTGATCTATTTGTAGGTAATCTTCTGCTCTGCCTTCAACTTTGGCTGGTTGTCTTAGAAGGGATTCTCAAGCTATAACTCTGCAAATTTAAGATTCAAGATTCCTTTTCTTGTCATGTAACAATAAAGAACATGTTACATTACACAAAATTCCATTCTGTCTGCTATAAAGCAGAGGGTCACCAATGGTTGCACAGTGGTTCTCAACCTTTTTCTTTCTACTCACATACCACTTTAACTATTCTCTATACCATGGGTGCTCTGTGATTAGTAAGGGATTGCTTAAGGTGCAAGGTGGGTGAAAAGAAAATTTTTGAAAGTCACTGTTTTAATCGTCCATAATTGACTCGTTATGTGCACGGTTTCAGAACTCCAAAGGAAATGGGCCAATGACAATTTTTCTCAAGCAAAATATTTCAGTACCAATTGGGTCTAGAGCAGTGGTTCTTGACCTTCCCTTCCCATCACATCCCACCTTAAGCCATCCCTTACTAATCAAAGAGCACCTCTGCCCTGGGGATCTCTTAAAGTGGGATGTGAGTGGAAAGGAAAAGGTTGAGAACTGCTGCTCTACAGTCAGAGAGAAAGAGAATATCAAGAGAGTCCATTCAAAGTCATTGGATTTGCATCCAGAGCTCCCACAGCTTCTGCTGTCGCACAGCATCCTGTTCGATCCATCAGCAAACGAGCTCCAGATTCAAACCTTTGACAACATTAGGAAACCTTCAGAGCTTGAGGCCCTTCGGGAGCCATTCTTTCCCTCTCGAATCCCGACTCTGATACCTAGTTCCCACGAGCCAGTCTTCAACAGTCTGCAGCCCGTGCTGGTCCTCTGACGCCAAGTCGCCAGCAGCCTTTGTAGGACCCTCAGCCGTTGAGCCCCTCTCTGCTTCGCTGCTGTGGTCACTGATCAGTTGGGTTATCTCCTCTGCTTATCCTCAACGAGGGGTGTTTTCCCCATTTCTGGTGGTCTGCACCGGCCCTCTGTTTCCCGGAGTTTGCAACCCTTTCTAGCTGCTGATGAGCACAGGTTCCGCCATCTTGGGCACAGACCCATGTTTGCAGGATTTTAAAATAAAACACAGTTGGCTCCTTTAACAGGCCACTTTACACCTGTATTAGAACCATCAGTTGAACTCTTCGGAGCAGAGCTGTGTCTCCATTCTCCCAGATATTCATCAGCTGAAGTCACAGCAGGGCCAGTAATTTTATTTCTTCAATTCAATGAGCCGTATGCAGGGTTTCTCTCCAACTTCCGCATTTATTCTTCACCCAACATGACATCATGGTATTCAGTTGTGTGAGAGATGGGAAAATTGATCTAAAATTATGAACATGGAAGAAACTAAAGTTCATCAGTAAATGGCTGTAACCAGTACAAACAGGATGAGGTTGGGGATTAGGATGCAGGAAAGCAGAGTCGGCACGATTAACATAAGAATCTTCTAGTCTTTGTGACAAGAGCCAAGACTAAGATAAGGAATGGTAAGGAACAATAGAATGTAGGAAGTTGAGGTAGTCTGGATCAGATAAGGGTCTCCTAGCCCTGGACAGAAGTACCAAGTCCTACATATCTAATTAGCTAACCTTACACAGATTTATACATGTTAAATTAGCCAACCCTAGACAGGATGAGCCAACTCTGCATACCAAGAGACTGTAGCCCCGAGAATCAGGAAGGTGTGAATAAGGACAATAACATGAAGGGACACCGACAGGATACCCCCTGGTCCTCCAAGTATACTGAAATTGCACGTAGGCAGGCAGGATTGCCTAATGCCAAACCTCTCCAGCAGGAGGCAGAAGAATGTAAGGGGGAGGGTATTCCTATACTGAAATCAACTGTATAAAAGTTGGGTGAGCCCCAGTATATGTGTGTATTCCCAGGGTAAGGGGAAGCACCCAACTTTGCATTGTTGTAGTAATAAATGTTCTTTGTTCTCAATTTTTGTCTCGAGCAATTTCTTTAAAGGTACTTTAATTTCTAACAGTTGTAATGCAATTTTATTGTAAACTCCACTCTGAGGTCTTTAAATAACTTTTATACGTAACAGGAAGTTGTTTCAGCTTTATCTTTTGCTCTATTTACATTAAAAGATCATCAATAATTTTGAAACATTCGTAAAGCAATTTTGCATTAGTTATCTTCTCTTCATTAATTTAAGGCTGTGGATTTGGGAAGACCAATAATTATTCCCGGTTCAAGATTCCATTATTGTCTTGTAATAAAACAGGTGTAATATTACACAAAATTGCCTTTAGTCTGCCATAAGGAAAGCAAAGATTCACCATCAGCCGAAATTCCCTTGTAGTCAGAGAAAGAGAGCCCCTTCAGAGCCACTGGGTTTCCATGCATTCACCTCCAGTGCTCCCACAGGCTCAGCAGCCACATAGACTTCAGTCCAAGCCATCATTAACCCAAGCTCCAGATCCAAACTTCGGGAACCCTTCAGCGCCCGAGGCCTGTCTGGAGCCCCTCTCACCCTCAGCACCCTCACGGATCCTGATTTCGATACTTGGTACCCCTTCAGCCAGCCTCTAGCCAGCCTCAAGCAGTCTGCAGCCTGGTGTGACTCCTTTGACCGCAGGTTGCCAGCAGCCTTTCACCTTGAGTCACCAACGGCTCGCCCTCCCTCCTGTGTGTTCTTCACTCACAGAGCCTCTCACTGGTCCACCGCCGTAGGGTTGTATCCATAGCTTCTCCTTAAACTGGAGGTATTCTCCCCATTTTCTGGTGCCTTGCACTAGTCCCCTGCTTCCCCCAAGGCTCCTGTGGAGCCACTGTCTTAGGCCCAGACCCCAAGATCACAGGATGTTAAAATAAAAATAGTTGGCTCCTTCAACAGGCTGTTTAAAGCCTGTACAGAGCATATCAGCAATAGGACCGGGTGGTAGAACCCTGCGGAGGAGTGCTCTGTCTCCGCTCTCTGCTCTCCCTGGGTCCACACCGGTGAAGCAGCTCTGGCAGTGCTGCCATTTTAGTTTGCTATTGCCCATTGGTAAATGCCCTGTAGAAGTTGCATTCTTGAAGCATGAAGTCCCTCTGGTAAAGTGCTTGGGAATTTGGGATATAGATCCAGTGACAATGAAGTGCCAGCAATAAATTTCCCCATCAGAATGGTGTGGAGTTGTACCCAGGGATGGGGGTGTTTCCAAGCAGTGGATGACAGGCTGGGGGTGGAGCAAGTGAATGTTGAGAATGGAGGATAGGAGCCAATTTATCAGACTGCTTTTGTTGTGAATGGCGTTTGCCAGGTGAGTGTTCATGCAGTTGGAAGTGGGGAGTAGTATACTCATAGGCCAATCTAGGCACATTCCCTGAGCGCCACTTGAAGTGGGGGGGGGGGGCACCACTGTCCTCGCCCACCAATCCTCGTAAGAGTTTAAAAACAAGCTCCTATGTGCTATTTAGGAATGGGAGTGTGCGATGAGTCAGTGTGGGGATTGCTGACACCCTCTGCCACTCAATGTCGGTTCCCTTGACCCGTATGTACCTCGGAGGCGTGCTTCACTGCTGTTGTCCTTGCTTGCCCACTGAAGCACTCACACATTCTGCTGTAGGCTTCCCAGCACTGAGCATTCTCCAAGGGTCGAGGGCTCTAGGACCTACCCTCCTTTAACGATTATGTAAAAAAATAAGTTCTACTCAGTATGCGGGGTGAGCTCAGCAAGAAAGTGGCTGAAAATTGGCAACTTGTGGCGTGCACGCCCTGGCACACCCTATAAATTATTCACCTCTCCCCCCCACCCTGCCCCAAGTTCTTCTTCCCCAACACCCCTCATCTGATTTATTTCAAACAGAAATCTTTTCAGACCAACGAGAGAATAATTTGATTTTACTATAAAAGCTGCTCTACACAGGAAGGAGAATCATTAAAGTACTGGGAATCATGAGACCAGGTGGTGGCTCTCTTCTCCTCGGATGGGGCTATTTCTTGGTGGCCAGTGCTGAGAGGAGGGGAGAGAGGGAGGAGGGGTGTGTGCCCGTCAGCCCACAGGGATGCTACCGTGTGAATGATGACTGCAATTCCCAGATGATGACTCTCTCAGTCTGAATGTGAGCTGATGAGCAGAGAAATGACTTGCTTCTCCGGTTATTCCTCGTGTTTTATTTTAAATTTTTGACCGTCGACAGGCCTATCTGGTGCCTTCCTTTCTCAGCCAGAGTGAATGGAGTCTTGGAGCCAGGACTGAGGAGGGTGGGCACTGAAGGATGGGAGTTTGAGCTTGGGCTTTGGCATCTTCCTGCTTCTCTCCCACCGGGTGCTCGGCGCCAAGGGTCACTTTTCCACCGAACCCAGTGATTCTCAGAGAGGGCGCCCGCAAGGATGGTGACAGTCACTCAACTCCTTTAACTTTGGCCGCTCCACTTCAGCCCAGGAATTTCCCCTCGCTGTTTTCAAACAGGGATTTTTTAAATTGAAACGACTGTCGTGTTGTTTTAAGGTGTTTTCAACCTGTGGTAGCAGGTTGGAGCTGCTTTTATAGTAAAAGTACTAATGCCAATTATTCTCTCGCTGGTCTGAAAAGATTTCTGTTTGATATAAATCAGACAAGGGATGTTGGGAGAGAAGGGCTTGGGGCAGGGGTGGGGAAATCCACATTGGATATAACTATTTTAGGGTTCTACAATGGTGAGAACAGGTAGGGAAGGTGCAGTGGATGGTGCGGCAGCGGTGAGGGATGGCTGCGGGGTGAAGGGTTGAAGTAAGTACATTTTAACAGTTCTTGCCATAGGCACTAGATATACCATTGAGTGCACTGCACTCCTTCCACGTGTCTTGCAGATGGCAGCAAAGTTCTTTGGTGTCAGGATCAAGGAATTTGATCCAGGGTTGACTAAAGTATCACAATCCAAACCTGAAGTAAAAGCACAATCTGCTGGAGGAGTTCAGCAGGTCGAGCAGAATTGGTGGGAGTGAAAGAACGGCTAACGTTTCAGGTCAGAGCCCTTCATCAAGGTTTACATCACCTATGAATTGGAGGAACAATCCCTTATAATTCTGTTTGGGCACCCTCCAACTGAAGACTTCTCCAGTTTCCATTCACCTTCATTCCCATCTTTCCCCATGTCATCTTTCCTCTAGCTCTCTCTCTCCCCTTTTACCTCTGTCTCCTTTCAGAGCCAAAAACAACCCCCTCCCCCAATCAATTCTCACCTTTCTTCTCTCCTGTCTTCTTATCTTATTCAATTAACATCTTGTGTCTGTTGGTCTGTCCTCTTACTCCCATTCTTCCCTTTTCACCAGTTTCATATAGGCACTTTGTACTCCTATCTTGAAGAAGGGCTCAGGCCTGAAATATCAGAAATGTATCTTTACCTCCTATGGACACTTAACCTGCTTAGTTCCTCCTGCATTTACTGTGTTTTTGCTTTCCTACCTCTCGACTGACCTCGTGCGTGGCTTCAAGAACAGTCCCTGGCAGGACATCCCCTTCTGATGCTGAGTGGTCTGTCCTCGGCAGAGGCATCACCTGTGAAGCCCTGCATGCATGTCTCAGTGGGTTCCAGGTCCATCATGATGTTGAACTCTTCTTCTGTGCCTCTGCCTCGGCACCTACTTCTTTGGCAAGGAGTCCCCACCCCCACCCCCACCCCACCCCACCACCAATGTTAAGGATACATCAAGGTTCATATTTTTATATTCACGACTCTTATCCTATAAGACAGAAAAGATTAGTGGTTTAGGAGAAGGACTTGAGGAAGCCTTTTGCCAAAGAATACCTCTGGTTCATGGATATTTGAAGAGGTACAAGGACTGCCTAAAGAAATCTCTTGGTGCCTGCCACATTGACCACCGCCAGTGGGCTGATATCGCCTCAAACCGTGCATCTTGGCGCCTCACAGTTTGGCGGGCAGCAACCTCCTTTGAAGAAGACCGCAGAGCCCACCTCACTGACAAAAGGCAAAGGAGGAAAAACCCAACACCCAACCCCAACCAACCAATTTTCCCCTGCAGCCGCTGCAACCGTGTCTGCCTGTCCCGCATCGGACTTGTCAGCCACAAACGAGCCTGCAGCTGACATGGACTTTTACCCCCTCCATAAATCTTCGTCCGCGAAGCCAAGCCAAAGAAGAAGAAGTGCACAATCAGTAACCACCAAGACCTTTTAAATAGGTTTTAATATACAGAAGAACCTTGCTGGCTTGGATCCAGGTATAAGAATGGAGGGAAGGGAGAGGTGGCTCAACCTTTATGGGCCAAGACCACTGGGGATGAGTCATGGGTATGAGTCATCGGTGGGCGGGACAGCTCCATATATACAGTAGCCAACAATAACTATATATAATGGAGGAAACATATCACCACAAGGTGAAAGCAGATAAACAAATTGCTGAAACATCAAAGGCTTTAATGAATTCAAACTCCATTCAAACAGTCGTCAAGGGCTTTCAGATGGAAGTGGCTCATGTGCTTGTTATCAATATGATGCAGCTACTCTTACTCCAAAAGGTTAAATGATGACCATCTATTTGTCTTCAGGTATTGTAATGGGCTCATTTCTCTTCAGGGGAGTGAATTGTTTTGCTCTACTGGTACAGGTTTGGTTCAGCATCATGCTGAAGAAGATTGAAAAGAGGGTTGGTGCGAGAACACAGCCTTGCTTCACGCCATTGTTAATGGAGAAGGGTTCAGAGAGCTCATTGCTGTATCTGACCCGACCTTGTTGGTTTTCGTGCAGTTGGATAATCATGTTGAGGAACTTTGGGGGACATCCGATGCGCTCTAGTATTTATGAAGACGCTGTTTACATCCGGTACCGCACGGATGGCAGTCTCTTCAATCTGAGGTGCCTGCAAGCTCACACCAAGACACAAGAGAAACTTGTCCGTGAACTACTCTTTGCAGACGATGCCGCTTTAGTTGCCCATTCAGAGCCAGCTCTTCAGCGCTTGACGTCCTGCTTTGCGGAAACTGCCAAAATGTTTGGCCTGGAAGTCAGCCTGAAGAAAACTGAGGTCCTCCATCAGCCAGCTCCCCACCATGATTACCAGCCCCCCCACATCTCCATCGGGCACACAAAACTCAAAACGGTCAACCAGTTTACCTATCTCGGCTGCACCATTTCATCAGATGCAAGGATCGACAATGAGATAGACAACAGACTCGCCAAGGCAAATAGCGCCTTTGGAAGACTACACAAAAGAGTCTGGAAAAACAACCAACTGAAAAACCTCACAAAGATAAGCATATACAGAGCCGTTGTCATACCCACACTCCTGTTCGGCTCCGAATCATGGGTCCTCTACCGGCACCACCTACGGCTCCTAGAACGCTTCCACCAGCGTTGTCTCCGCTCCATCCTCAACATCCATTGGAGCGCTTACATCCCTAACGTCGAAGTACTCGAGATGGCAGAGGTCGACAGCATCGAGTCCACGCTGCTGAAGATCCAGCTGCGCTGGATGGGTCACGTCTCCAGAATGGAGGTCCATCGCCTTCCCAAGATCGTGTTATATGGCGAGCTCTCCACTGGCCACCGTGACAGAGGTGCACCAAAGAAAAGGTACAAGGACTGCCTAAAGAAATCTCTTGGTGCCTGCCACATTGACCACCGCCAGTGGGCTGATAACGCCTCAAACCGTGCATCTTGGCGCCTCACAGTTTGGCGGGCAGCAACATCCTTTGAAGAAGACCGCAGAGCCCACCTCACTGACAAAAGGCAAAGGAGGAAAAACCCAACACCCAACCCCAACCAACCAATTTTCCCCTGCAGCCGCTGCAATCGTGTCTGCCTGTCCCGCATCGGACTTGTCAGCCACAAACGAGCCTGCAGCTGACGTGGACTTTTTACCCCCTCCATAAATCTTCGTCCGCGAAGCCAAGCCAAAGACTGGTACAGGTGATGAGAAACAGAGCATATTTCTGCTTCTAGTCCAGCATCACCTTTGGTCATTCTAACGTTCCTGCTCCATCAAAAGCTTTAAACTCCTTAGATTTAGAGTCCTAGAGTTATACAACACAGAGCAGGCTATTTGGCCCAATTCAGCCATGCTGGCCAAGTTGGCACTTTGGGCAAGAACCATTTACCAGCATTAAAAAAAAAAATAGACATGCAGCATGGTAACAGGCCATTTCGGCCCATGGGTCCATGCCTCCCAACTAACTCCCAGAATGCTTCGCTCAGTGGTTGGAAACCGGAGTCCCCAGGGAAAAGGTACAAGTTCCTTTCAGATAGCGCAGGAATCGAACCCTGGTCCCAGTCACTGGTGCTGTTGTGCTATCGGCTAACCGTGCTGCCCTGGAGCTGACCATATCCTTCTAAAGTCTTTAGCACATCATAATTGTATCTGCTTCTATAGTTTCCTCTGGTAGCTTGATGCTGATAAGGACTACAATATGGGTGAACATGTTTCCCCTCAGGCCCTCTCATTCTAAAATCATCTATCCTGGAAAATGACTGTGAACATTCACTTTATCCATACTTTGCATGATTTTATATTTTTATTTTATATCTTTATTCTCTGGAACACAGAAGGCAAGGGAATGACCATAAGGCCATTCCCAAGCATTCCATGTTCCAGGGACTAAAGATCCAGCCTATTCACCCTATAAACACACTGATGAATCTCTTCTGCCCCTTTTTCAGATTTCTTTTTCATAAGTCCCTTCTTGTGGTGTGGGAATCACAATGGTGGAACAAGGGTTCCTCAAAAAAATGATCTGGGAATTTTTTAAAAAGGCTTCAATTTTGATAAAATGTAAATCACTGAAGTACTATAATGCCATATGAAATCCAGCAGCCAATTTGTGCACAGTAAAGCTCCTAAAGGCAATTATGCCATATTCTGTGCCATATTCTGTGTGATGTTGGTTGTTAAACCTGGGATATTAGGAAATCACTCCATCAGCCATTGGATCTTTATGTCCACTTGAGATGAGACCTTGGTTAAATGTTTCTCTGAAATACAGCACCTTTGCGATTAAAACATCTTGAACCTGCTTTAGCCCTTCCCCTCCACCTGATACATGGCTCATGCTATTGGATCAGATCTTGGCCAGTCTGATGTGGGGCTTGTTCGATTGCACTGTTAAGCAGGCATGGTAAGCCCATTGGACGAGTTTGTAAAGGCTGGGCCGTCGCTTTGGAGATACGGGTTTGAAAACCAAAATGGCAGCTGGGGAATGAACATTCAAATGATTGAACATAATCTTGAATGTTAAATGCAACAGTAACTAAACTAGATTGTCATAAAATTACATCAAGTTGAAAAAAGGAATTCTCCCACTTTAACCTCATCTGGCTTACATCTGATTCCAGATGTACCATGGTGGTTAAGCACCATGAAAAGTTTTTGATGGTTCTGGAACTGTACTCACTGGAATTTAGATGGAGGGGGATGGGAGGGAGTATGGGGAATCTATTGAAACCCATTGAATACTGAAAAGCCTGGATAGAGTAGATATTTTCTAAGGAGGGGAGTCTGGAACCAGAGGGCGCAGCCTCAGAATACAAAAGAGTCCCTTTAGAACAGAAATGTAGAGGAATTTCTTTACCCAGAGGGTGGTGAATCTGTGGAACTCATTGCAGACAGCTGAAGAAACCAAGTCATTGGGGTTATTTAAGTTGGAGGGAGATAAGTTCTTGATTAAGAATGGAATTAATGGTAATAGGGTGAAAGCAGAAGTATGGGGTTGTAAAGACTTTACCACTAGTTTTCCCTTTAAGCATGTCCCCTTTCACCCTTAACTCATGTCCTCTACTTCTTGCCTCACCTAACAGTAAAAAAAAGCCTGCTTGCAATTAGTCCATCGACAACCTTGTAAAATTTTGATCACCTCCAACAAATCTCTCTCTTTCCCTGGTGCTCCAGGGAATAACGTCCTTTCACGTTTAACCTTTCTCTGTAACTCAGTCGGCCTCATCAGCAACAATAATGAAAAGAGGTGGAAAATCTCGAGAATTTCTGAGACTAACAATCTGAGACTCAACATGGACAAGACCAAGGAGTTGATCGTGAACTAGGAATCAGGAAGAACCAGGAGCACCACCCTCCACTGCCCGGGGAAGCAGTAAAGCTACAGAGAGATTTTTGAAGAATAGAGGAATTAAAGGCGAAGGGAAACAGGCGAGGAGCGCAATATGATGTTCTTATTGAACAGCAGAGTAAACTCAACGGCTTTAAATGGACCTTATTTCTGTTCCTATTTCTTATGGTCTTATGTTGCCAATTTGTGTGGTTAAATTGCTAATGCAAAACAATACATCTTTTCACGAAATGGAAATAGGAAGAAAAAAGGTTGAGAATTGATTAGCAAGGAGCGCCAGAGAGAAATATTATATTTCAATCCAAAGCTATTTTTTAAAAATCTTCTTCATCATTCCCTGGAGGTACTGCCTCTGGCAATTCTTCGCCTCAAACATTAAACATCAAGGCTCATCCATCACCGCATGCATTAGCAATTAGAACGTCAGCATTAAAATGTCAAAGATGACCTAAATTATGCCATGGACTGACACACCGACATGAACCAAGCCAGCAACTATCTTAAATCCATCTATAGGAGAACATGACAGTAAAAATCTTTTTTTTTTTGCCAGTTCCTATTTGCAATTAGATTGCATTGGGAAATATGGCTGGGCCGAGAAAACTTTCATGTGGATTTACAAATGTACAAATATGAAGCAATGTCTGACTAAAATGAGTGTCAGCTTTTATTTGGATACATGTTCCCATGATTCCATCCAAGACAACACATCTTAATTATTCATTATTTTGTCAGGAACGATGATTTTTTTTTTCCCCACAGGGCTTTTAATAAAATAGCTTTTGGGGAGGAAGGACTAATAATCTACTGACATTCTCAATAAGAGTTGCTGCTTTGAAGAAGAATGAATGGATTTCTTATTGCCTGTTTAGCAAACTTCCATTCAAACAATAAAATCAAACCAACGATTCAGAATCGGAATCAAATTCAGAATCAGAATTTATTGTCAGGAACAAGTCATTAAATTCGGTATTTTTCCGCAGCGTCACAGAGCAAACATTCATATTAATAACCATTTTATAACATTACTATAAAAAATAATAGTGCATGCAAAGTCAGGCAGTGTCTTTGGTTCATTGATTTGTTCAGGAATCCACTGGCAGTGGCCAAGAAGCTGTCCTTGTGCAATTGAGTTCGTCTTTAGGCTCCTGTAGCTTTTTCTTGATGGTAGCAGAGGAAAGAGGGCGTGGCCAAAGTGGTGTGGAGGTCTTTGAGGCTAGAAGCTGCTTTTTTAATCCACCGCCTCATATAGATGTCCTCGATGGTGCCTGTGATATCACAGGCCGAGTTAACAACCCTCTGGAGTTTGTTCTTGTCCTGACAGTTGGCGCTTCCATACCAGGCAGTGATGCAATCAGCAGAATGCTCTCCTCGGTACACCTGTAGAGGTTTTTGGGAGTCTTTGGTGACATACCGCATCTCCGCAGACACCTGACAAAGTATAGCCGCTGGTGAGTCTTCTTTGTGATTGCATGAACATGGAGGCTGCAGGACAGATGCTCGGAGATGTTGACACCCAGGAATTTGTAGTTCTTGATCCTCTCCACTACTGAGTCCTTGATGAGGACTGGGTTGTGTTCCCCTGACTTCCTCCTGAAGTCCACAATCATCTCCTTGGTTTTGCTGATGTTAAGCGCAAGGTTATTGCCATTATACCATTCAACGAGTTGATCTATCGCCCTCCTGTATGTTTCGTCATTGCTCTTTGTGATTCTGCCGACAACTCTGCAAATGTGTAGATTACATTGGAATTGTCCCTGCCCACATAGTCATGCTTGTATAATGAGTAGAGCAATGGGCTAAGCACGCATCCTTGGGTTGCGCCTGTGTTGATGGTCCGTGAGGAGGAGACTCATCTTTCAATGAGAGAGTCAAAGATCCAGTTGCAGAGGGGGTGGGGGTGGGGGTGGGGGTACAGAGGCCTAGAGTTTGTAGCTTCTTAACCAACACTGAGGAAATAATGGAATTGAATGCTGAGCTGTCGTCAGTGAAGAGCAGGTTGCTGTATGTATGAATTGATCCAGAGCTGATTGGAGAGCCAGCATTAGTGAATCTGCTGTGGAGCGATTGAGATTATAGGCCCATTGCAGTGGGTCCAGATCTTTGCTTTGGCACTTATTAATTCTGGCCACAACCAACCTCTCAAAGCTTTTCATCACAGTAGAAGTCAGTGCTAAAGAGTAGTAGTCGGCGAGGCAGCTCCCACTACTCTTCTTGGGTGCCGGGATGATTGATGCCTTTTTGTCATAGTTAACCAAGAAAATCAAGTGCAATGCACAAAATTGCTGGAGAAATTCAGCAGGTAACACAGCACGCATAAAGGGTAAGCAATGTTTTTGGAGAGAAACATGAAAGTCTGTAGGAGCTGTGATTGCAGTGAAATCACAGAAATGCTGGATGAACTCAGCAGGACTCCCAGTGTCCATAGGAGATAAAGATGTGTAACTGGCACTTTGGGCCAGATCCCTTCTTGAAGGGCTGAGTGAAAAGCTGGCAGGCATCTGAATTGAAAGCCCGGGAGGGAAGAAGGGGTAGGGGGAGGAGTGCAGACCAGCAGACAAAAGGTTTGTTCCTGGACCCTTCGTCAGTAATAAGAATACATAATAAGAAAAAAAAAATCCAGTTTGCTCAAAAGTACACTTGAACACAATGATCTGCACTAAAGTGCATTTTTATTCAAATCCTCCTTGTTAACTCAGAATCCGTCAGTATATTTACTTTTTATTACTGTCATGTACAAACCCCAGCACCTTACCTCCTCAAAATCCTACTTATTGTTTTCTTCTCACACTTGTTAAATAATACCTTGATTCTCAAATTCTTTTTTTTCCAAACATCTCCCGCAGTCTAATTCCCTGCTCTGTAATTTTAAATTTGGACATACAGCATGGTTTCAGGCTCTTTCAGCCCACTAGCCCGTGGCAACAGCCCCCATGCATTTTGAAGGGTGAGAGGAAACCCACACAGTCATGGGGTACAATGCACAAACTCCTTACAGACAGCACTGGATTCGAACCCGGGTTGCTGGCGCTGTAGTAGCGTTGTGCTGACCGTGCCAGCCCTTCTCCAGCATTTGAGATACTTGCTATCCTCCGTACCACATTTGGCAGCTGTGCCTTCTGCTGCCAAGTTCTGGGATTCACTCTCTAAATCTCTCTACTCCTTTAAGATGCTTTTCAGTTGCAACTTTCCACGTTACGAGTGAGACTCCATCTTGAACACTGTGCACAGTTTTGGACTTTTATTTAAGGAGGTACGTGCTTGCATTGGAGGAAGGGCAGAGAAGGTGATTCCTGGGATGAAGGGCTTGATGAATGAAGGAAGGTTGAGCAGATTCAGTCTGTTCAGAGAACCCTAGTTTAATCAATAGATGCAACCCCGAGTTTCGAATGCCTGCTACTTTAATTTTCCATCTCATTTTACCTGTGGAATTAACTGCCTGCGGTGGTTTAAGATACAGATAGATATAAGAATGGGGGGATTTAGGGTTAAGGAGAATACACAGGTACTGTGAGTGGAGCTGAGTCCATGGCTAGACCAGCCATGATCTTATTAAATGTTAGAGCCAGCTAGACAGGTCTGATGGTCTCCTCATGCTCCTAATTCTTTATGTCTCATTCTAACTCTGACCTCGATACTATCAGAACAAACCCCAGGTAAGCTTGAGACATGCCACCTCAATCAACATGAAAGTGCACAGCACCCTTTGGAACTCAAAATTGAAATTTAACAACTTCAAGTAACTTGTTTTCAGCATGTACTGGTACTGGTACCAGTCTAACAAATCCATCAGGAACATTGCTTCAGTTTTTTCCCTCTACACCAGCATGGTCTAAGCTGCTGAGTATTTCATGCAGCTCTGCGCCTCACATATTTTACATTGATTTCCACAGATTGGTAACAACATTTCTTCCTCATCGACAATCGACACTGGCGCATTGCATGAATGCGAATGAGCCCTCAGATCTAATTTTTCTACACCATGACTGTACGGCTAGTTCACAATTCAATTTGCCAATGACACAACGGTTGTTGGTACAGGTACATGATTCTTTATCCAAATATCTAAAATCCAGAAAGCTCCAAAATCTGGCAAGTGGGGACTGGCGGTTGGGGAAGGTGGCCAAGGGACTGGCGATCGGGAGAAGGCGGCCGAGGGACCGGTGGTCGGGGAAGACATCCGGGCAGCCGAGGGACCGGCGGTCAGGGGAGCCGTCTGGGCGGCCGAGGGACTGCGGTTGGGGGAGGCGGCCAGGTGACTGAAAGGGGGTGGGGGTGGATACAGCAGCACAATTCGGGTGGGCTTTCCGAAATCCGGAAAAATCCAAAATTTGGAATACACTGTCCCCCAAGGGTTCCGGATAAAGGATCTTGCACCTGTAATGAGGAAGCAATAACAACCTTGCACTCAATATCAGCAAAACTAGGGAATTGATTGTGGATTTCAGGAAGGGGAAACCAGGAGAACACAGATCAGCAATGAAGAGGGTAAGAAATTTCAGATCCCTGGGTGTCAACTTATCTGCAGACCTATCCTTGGACAACC
The DNA here is from genome assembly GCF_036971445.1 of Narcine bancroftii. Taxonomy (NCBI): domain Eukaryota; kingdom Metazoa; phylum Chordata; class Chondrichthyes; order Torpediniformes; family Narcinidae; genus Narcine; species Narcine bancroftii. The sequence continues at coordinate 146,844,653 of NC_091469.1, forward strand.
ATGTGAAGATGGCATGCCAGAAGCTGTCTTTTCTTTGGAGTTTGAGGAGATTTGGTATGTCACCAAAGACTCTTGTTGCAAATTTCTACACATGTACCGTGGAGAGCATTCTGACTGGTTGCATCATGGTTTAGTTTGGAGGTGCCAATGCATAGGGCAGGAACAGGCTACAGAGGGTTGCAAACTTGGCCAGCGGTTTCACAGGTATTAGTCTTCCCTCTGTTAATGACATCTTTAAGAGGTGATGCCTCAAGACAACAGCATCTATCATCAAGGACTCTCACTACCCAGGCCATTTTCTCACTGGTCTCATCAGGATGAAGCTATGTGCCTGAAGACGCACACTCAATGCTATAAAAACAGCTTCTTCCGCTCAGCTATCAGATTTCTGAATAGGCAACGAACCTGTGGACATCACCTCACCTTTTTCTTTTTGCACTATTTATTTATTTTTGTCAAATCTTGTATTTACAGAATTGTAAATAATAGAAAATTTGGCACCTTGTTTTCCACCATACAATAAATTTCAGGACACATTTTCATGATAATTATTCCCTTTTTTGTTAGTAAATGGTCTCCGCATTTGAAATATATGCATTTAGATATTCTTTGGATTGTTTTCAACATTTATAATTATTTTATTATATATATCATTTATATTTTTGGCTCCCCTTAAGGGAGTTGGCTGAAGGGGTGGGAGGGTGGGTTTGGGATTTATTTTGTAAAATCAATTTTTGATTATTGGGCAGCACGATTAGTATAGAGGATGGTGGAACACTGTTCAAATTGGTGCTGTCTGTAAGGAGTTTATAGATTAGCCCTGTGTCTGTGGGGGTTTCTTCCGGGTGTTCTAGATGTCTCCCACCTTTCAAAACCTACCTGGGTTGAAGGTTGATTAGATTATTTGGGTGGCACGGGTTTGTGGGCTGGAAGGGTCTGTTACCGTGCTGTTTGTCTTTGTTTTTACAAACTTTATTTAAAGATTAAAAAAACATAACATACAATCCAATAATCAAAAATTGATTTTACAAAATAAATCCCAAACCCACCCTCCCACCCCTTCAGCCAACTCCCTTAAGGGGAGCCAAAAATATAAATGATATATATAATAAAATAATTATAAATGTTGAAAACAATTCAAAGAATATCTAAATGCATATATTTTAAATACAGAGACCATTTACTAACAAAAAAGGGAATAATTATCATGTAGATTATAAGTAATTTTTTTCCATGACAATACAAGCTTTCAATTCATTGTGCCAATGTAGTATATTAATTTCTGTATTATCTTTGCAAGTACTCGCAACACATTTATGCGTTACTGACAACATCAAACGTATAAAAGCAATTTGAATTTTATCCAAACCTAATCCCCCTCAAAGAAATCAAATTACCCAACAAAAAAATTGTAATGTAAAATTATACAATTTTTCCAAATCTACTTTAATTCCTTGCCAAAATGGTTGAACTTTAACACAAGCCAAACAGCATGTAGAAAAGTTCCAATACATGTATTACATCTAGAACATAAATCTGAATTACAAAACCCATATTTTTTCAATTTCTCCGGAGTCAAATATAATTGATGTAAAAAATTATAATTAACCATTCCATATTTTCCATTTGTCAATTTGATTACATTGTACTGACACATATCTGCCCAATCATCTTCAGGAAAAATAAACACTAAATTACTCTCCCATTTAAGTTTAGATTTTTCCCAGTCCAGTTTATCCATATTATCTTGTAACAAATTATATGTAACTGAAATATAACCCTTCTTTGGTACAGAGGAAATCAAAGACTCAAATCTTGACAAAGTGAGTAAATTCACCTCTCTACCATAATTATCCTTTAAGTTGGTAATACACAAACAAGGAATTTACAGATGTATCAAATCTTTCTCTCAATTGATTAAAAGAAAGAAATTGTCCCTCTTCAAAACAATCCTGTATTGTCTTTATACCCTTAAAATCCCAACTCTTAAAATAATTATTAAACATTGAAAAAGAAATAAGCTGATCATTATACAATGGAGTTAAAATTGATAATTTATCTTTTGATCCCAAAACCCTATTTTTTTAAATCCAGATCTTTAACAAATGTTTCAATACCGGCATATTATATTCCTGTAACAAATTCAAATTCCAACAAAATATAAATTAATTTACCTTAACTTCAGAAATACATGCCATTTCCAGCTTAGCCCAGCTATGAGGTTAATCTAAATCCATAAACTTGATAATAAACTTCAAATGGGCCTCTTCATAATAATTTTGAAAATGTGGTAATTGAAGTCCACCCAACCCATATTTCCATGTAAGTTTATACAATGCCACTCGAGCTAATTTACCTCTCCATAAAAACTCCCGCATTACCTTATTTAAATCCTGAAAAAAAACCTTTTGAAAGTAAACAAGGTATTGACTGAAATAAATATTGAATTTGAGGAAAAATATTCATTTTAATACAATTGACCCTTCCAATCAAAGTTAATGGAAGATCTTTCCACTTAATCAAATCTGCTTTAATCTATTTTAATATAGGCACATAATTTAACTGATATAATGACTGATAATTAATGTCTACAAACACACCTAAATATTTAATTTTATTTGTCCACTTAAATTTTGTAATAATTTTAAATTCTGAATAATCTCCTATCCCAACTGGTAAAATTTTACTCTTATCCCAATTAACTTTATATCCTGACAATTCTCCAAATTTCAACAATCACTCTTGTAACTGCTTCAATGACCATTCCAGTTCTGTCAAATATATCAATACATCATCTGCAAATAAATTAATCTTATATTCTTCATTCATTACTTTCATCCCTCTAATTTCATCATTTTGCCTAATGGTCTGAGCTAATGGTTCAATAACCAATGCAAATAAGGCAGGTGACAATGGGCAGCCCTGCTGAGTTGAACGAGTCTACCTAAATGGTAAAGAAATCTGATTATTTGTCACCACCTTAGCAATCAGGTTCATATATAAAGCTTTAACCCAACCAATAAAAAAGGTTGAATTTAAACTTTTCTAACACCTTAAATAAAAAATCCCATTCAACCCTATCAAAAGCCGTTTCTGCATCTAGTGCAACAACCATAGGATGATTAGACTGTTTTCGGTATGCATTGACTAAAGTATTTAATCGAAGAATATTATCAGATGCATTTCTATTCTTAATAAAAGCTGTTTGATCAGTATGTAACAACTTAGGTAAGTATGTAGCAAGTCTATTAGCTAGTACCTTGGCTATAATTTTATAATCTACATTTAATAAAGAAAGAAGTCTATATGAAGACACTTTTAATGGATCTTTATCTTTTTATGGATTAACAGTTATTAAAGCACTTGAACAAGATTTTATCAACTTCTGTCCTTCAGTAACTTGTTTTAACACATCTCGAAATACACTAGATAAATCATCATTAAAAAATTTATAAAATTCCACAGGAAATCCATCGTCCCCTGGGGACTTTCCATTTGGCATTTCCTGTATAGCTTCCTTAATTTCAAAATCTGTAAATGGAGATTCCAATTCCTGGATATCTTTCTCATCTAATACCGGTAACCTAAATTTAGATAAATAAGATTCAATAGAACCATTATCCCGCTTCCCCTCAGAAGTATATAATTTTTGATAAAATGAATAAAACTGGTCATTAATTTCCTGAGGCTTATAGGTAATTATTGAATTATTTTTAATGGCGTTAATAATCCGAGATGCCTGTTCAGCTTTCAATTGCGAAGCAAGTACCTTATGAGCTCTTTCTCCCAACTCATAATAACGTTGTTTAGTTCGATTAATTAAACGCTCAAAGTTTGTAAAGTATTATAGCGTAATTTCAATTTCGCTAATGCAGCTTTTTTTATCTTCGGTCACATCTTTCTGAAAATCTTTCTTGAAGTCAGCAATCTGATTTTCCAACATTAAACTTTCTGCCATAAATTGTTTCTTAACTTTCATAGAATAACAAATAACCTATCCCCTCAAATAAGCTTTTAATCCGTCCCATACTACAAAATTACTATCGACAGAATTAATATTCTCAGTCAAAAATAAAGAGATATGCTCTTTAACAAAAGTAACAAACTCAGTTTTTTTTCAATAACATTGAATTAAACCTCCATCTATATGACGAACGGAGCACTTCTGAACTTTCACAAGAAAAAAATAATAATGAATGGTCAGATAGAACTCTACTTTTATACTCAGCTTGCAGTACTCTACCCAGCAGGTGTGCTGATACCAAATAAAATCAATCCTAGAAAACTAATCATGTCGTGATGAATAAAAAGAAAAATCTTTCTCTGTAGGATTAACTTTTCTCCAAATATCTACCAGATTTAAATCCTTCATCAACACTTTGATGTGTATTTCCATCTTTGATTTCCTTATACTCTTTGAGTTTCTATCCAATAAAGGTTCCAAAACACAATTAAAATCTCCCCCAACTAAAATATTTTCATAATTAACAATAAAAAAAGCTTCTGAAATAAACCACTCTTCATCTACATTAGGTGCATAAAGATTAAGCAAAGTCCAGGATTCAGCAAAGATTTTACAATTCACCTGTAAAACTCTACCTACATTTCCCTCTGAAGATTCCAATTCAAATGATAATTTTTTATGAATCAAAATCGCCACCCTCTTGCCTTAGAATTAAAAGAAGAAAAAAACACACGTCCAACCCAATCTGTTTTCAATTTCAAATGTTCCTTTTCGGTCAAATGTGTTTCTTGTAAAAAGGCAATATCAATTTTCATTTTTAAAATATAAGCCAATACCCGCTTTCGCTTAATTGGATTATTTAATCCCTGAACATTAGAAGTTGCAAAATTCAAAGTAGACATTTTAACTAACTACTAATATATTTACACTTTATCAAATAATGCACCCCTTTACAATTCTTCAAAAACACCAAAAAAAAACACAAAACCCACACCTCAATAAACAAAAAAATCAAAAATTAAAAAAAAACAAAAAATAAAAACCACCCAAAAGGTAGTAAGACCCTAAAAAACTTGGTGCGGTAAACCCACTAGTGGTAGATGACAGTCAAAGCTTTCAGTGTCATCCACCCCACCCCCCCAGCCAGATACATGTTCATTATGTAATTAAAAACAATCAAATATAGTAAATATATTCAACCCAATGATTCCAAGCCCAATAATTATTCCGTATTTTCAACGACAAGAAGACTTCATGTCAGCTCTTCTTTCTTTCCATTTTTACCATTCTTTCCAAACCCATTCCCATTTCCATTTACCCTCCTCTTAGGAGACAATGGTGAAGATCGCCCATTTCTTTGCAATTCTGGCAATGAATTAGCAAAAACCAAGGCATCATGATCATTCTCAAAAAATTAAGATTGAAAGTTTCCGTAAAAAACTTAAAAATTGCAGGATAACGAAAAGCAAACTTACAGCCCTTTCGCCATAAAACATCTTTAGCTGAATTAAATTCCCGCCATCTTCTAATAACCTCTTGACTCAAATCGGCATAAAAAAACACTTTTGTTTTGAATCATCAGCAGGGATTGACTCTACCACACTTTCTGTACCGCCATTCGCAAAATCTTTTCTCTATCTTGATACTTCAAACAACGAATAAAGACTGCCCTTGGTGTTTGTCCAGGAAGTGGTTTTTTCCTCAAAGCTCTATGGGCCCGATCCAGTTCCAAACCTTCAGGAAAAAACTCTTTACCCAATATCTCTGGGATCCAATATTTTAAAATTTTTATTGGGTCAGAACCTTCAAAGTCCTCTGAAAGACCAACTATTTTCACTTTATTTCTCCGACTTTGATTTCCCAACAAATCAATCTTCTTCAATAAATCCCTTCTTTGAATCCCCCAATCTACAAAAGAACCTTCCATTTTTTCTTTATTGCGTTCCACTTGATTTTAACATTCAGAAAAAGCTGTTTCAATTTAAAAAAAATTATCTTGTACAATATCAACAGATTTTATACATCTGTTAGTATCACTCTTAACTACAGTCATTTCTTGTTTCATGGTTGGCAGTTCTTCACACAAAGTATTCATATTTATTTTCATATCCATATATCCTTGGATTATTTGAGTTGACATTTGTTTTGACATATTATCCATTTGAAAAGCAACCCCTTCCAAAACAGTGAACATTGAGTCCAATCCAGTTTCAACAACCACTTTTTGAGGTCTACCTTCTATAAGTACAGGCTCCTCCTCCTGGGCAAATTCCAATAAGGTAAGTTCCTCTTCACCTTCAGTCACCATAGGTCCTCTGACTGTGCGGCTGCGGGTCTGGCTACCCCACAGCCCACACTTTTTCCGAAAGGTCCCGGACCCGGGATACTCAGCGCATGCCCGACAGGGGAGTCCTCCGACGCTACACTGCATGTTCCTGGACCATCCAGCAATGTCGCGGGCTCATGAGCCCCTTTGTCGGTCAGGCCGCCCGCAAGCACGGCATCACATGCATGCGGGTCGGCTACGGCCGAACTCACCAAAGTGCCGGCGCCATCTAGCGACTGCAGGATCGGCGCCAAAGTCAAACTTGAACGGGCAGGAATCCTCTAGGGTTTGGAGACTACCAACAATGACTCAGTGGGAGTCATGCAGGTAGGCCTCAGATCGTCTATACATTTATATAGAAATTTCTTATGAAGTTGAGTTTTAGATTTCTTCACATTAGTAGCCATGATGATTCACTGCTATTCAAAGAACTATAAATACTATTTTAAACCACTTTTATACTTTTTAAAGCGAGTATTTAATAATCCAGCTGGACAAAGGTGGAACACACGACTTTCTTCTACGCCATCTTGCCACGCCCCCCATGCTGTTTGTCTTAAAAAAATAAATGTGTTTCTAAATCTGATTCTAAGCATATACCGAGGTACAGGGCGAAAGTTTGCTTTGCAAGCAGTCCAGCTAGTCAACTCATAAATGCAAAAGAAAAAAATTGCAGAAAGTGGCAGGACCATTTTGGGGTATTGATGTACAGACACACACTGAGGTGCAAGTCCAAAGCTCTCTGAAAATAGCAATGCAAGTCGATGGAGTGGCAAAAAGCTTTCCTACCACAATCAGTGCCCAGAAAAAAGTTGACAAGTCACATTGCTGCTGTTCAAAGCTTTGATGAGGCCACGTTTGGTGTATTGCGCGCAGTCGTGGTTGCTATTCCACAGGAAGGATGTGGCAGCTTTGAAGAGGGTGCAGAGGAGGTTCACCAGGATGCTGCCTCATTGAAGTGTTTTAGCTATAACAAGGTGATAGACAACCTCCCTGAAGCACTAAGACAGGGGAATGACCTAATAGAAGTATATACAATTATGAGAGTCATAGAACATGGAACATTATAGCACAGTACATGGCCTTCAAAGCTTGCTAAACTATATAAACCTACTCCACAATCCAAACTTTCCCTATCTCACACACAAAACCTTCTAAATTTTTTATATACATCTGCCTTTCTAAGAGTCTTTTAAATGTAAAATACACAAGTCTTCAGACACCATGGTTTAAGTAAAAACACAATGCTGGAGAAACTCACCAGTTCAAACAATGTCCTTTATAAATCAAAGATAAAGATACATAAGTGAGGTTTTAGGCTTTTCCCCTTCATCAAGGTATGGAAAAATGTTGACAGGTGCCCGAACAAAAAGTTATGTTGGGGGGGGTGAGGCATTGTCTCGAAGGCAGGAGGTAATAGGTGGAGAAGGGAGGGAAGTCTTTACTGGACCAACTTCCACCACTAACCCTGGAAATGTATTCCTGGCACTACTCTCTATGTAAAAAATAACTTACCCCTGACAAGTCCCCCTAAACTTTCCTCCCCTCACCTGATACAGATGTCCTCTGAGATTTGCTTCTGTTGCCTCAGGAGAAAAAATGGTGCGGGCTGTCCACCCTATCTAGGCCTCTTGCAACAGATTAGCTAGATAGGTTAGATTGTCAGAGCCTTCTTCCCAGGTTGAAAATGTCAAATAATGGAGGTCATAGGTTTCAGGTGAGAGGGGAAATGTTTATGGGAGATGTATGAGGCAAATTGTTCACACAGAGATTGGTCAGCAGTGGTGGATGCAGATACAGTAACAATATTTTTTCATTCCTTTTCTTTTCTTTTTTATCTTAAATGGGCTGGCATGATTAGTGTATTAGTTAGCGCAACACTATTACAGCACCAGCAAACCGAGTTCGAATCCGGCACTGTCTGTAAGGAACTTGTACGTTTTTTTTCACTGTGTGGGTTTCCTCTGGGTGCTCCGGTTTCCTCCCACCCTCCAAAAACATACAGGGTTTTAGGTTCATTGGGATATTTGGGCGTCACGGGGTTATGGGCCAGAAGGGCCTCCTGCTGTGCTGTATGTCTTTAATGTTACATTTTTAAAAAAAGAAACATTTAGACAGACACATGAACAGCCAAGGAATAGATGAATTTGCACCATGCGCAAACAGATGGGATGAGATTAATTTGGCATTATGGTTAGCACAGACGTTGTGGACCAAAGGATCTCTTCCTGTGTCCTGGGTCTTATTAATGTAATTTATAAAAGGAAGTTTCTGACTTCATGTTAAATCCATTCATTAGGACACAAAAAGTCTAGGAAGCTGAAGGAACTCCCAAGAACAGAGAACATCATCTGGCATCAGTTCTGTGAAAATTGAAAGGCAGGATTAAATTTCATTTCAGGGAAATAAAGAACAAAATTAAATGTCATTTCAAATACAGTCTATGCCAGCTCCAGGCAAGTCTCCATACTAATCCTAAGCCCAATTACATGAAACCTCTGAATTTTTTTTAACCTCCCCCCCCCCCACCCCCGCCACAGTTGACGATTCCCTTTCTGCCCTATTACCCCAAATTCCACTCCCACCCATCCAGGCCTCTAATTGACAAAGAGAAATAGGATTGACAGGACTATAATTGTCAAGGAAATGCATCTTCAGATGTCAAAATTCTGTGTTGGGTATAGAAAATTCATTATTGAGAAGGATCATCCGGATTCCATTATATTTAAACCTTAATTCCATTTGAAAAGCAGTGCTGATTGCAAAATAAAAATAAAATGGGAACTTTCCCCGAGGCTAATTTAAATGAGATTTGATGCAGCAGAAGCAGATGAAGCCAGAACAAATCTGGATCATCTCCTGTGCAGTATTTAGCGAAGCAAGTATGCAGTTTATACACAGAGAGCGGCCAAACTGAAGCTTCCTTTGTGGTGGTGCACCACCGGCCTACTGCAGGGGGAAACCTCTGTACCTGCAGGAGTGTACCGCCGGCCTACTGCAGGGGGCAACCTCTGTACCTGCAGGAGTGTAAGGGGACAGGACAACACTTCAATCAGTAGGCCTGAAGGGATCAAGGCCCACCCGGTCAGGTGTCAATCACCCTCTGGGATATAATCCTGCGCCGGCCTCCCGAGGCCTCACTCAGAGTTACTGCAGCCACAGCCAGCCTGGCTCTGTGGAAGTCTTTGTGGATTAAAGCCCGTTGTACAGTCTTTACCTTGTGTGTGTCTGATTCTGGCTAACAGCGCACCACAACCTGCAAATTGGAGGAATTCATTTTCGCTATCCTATCAGAGAGTACCCTCTCCCCTGTCACCTCAGTTTTATTCTCTTCTACCTTTCCACCTTGTGTTGCGCTATCGAACAGAAAGCAGACACACAAACATAAAGTCTATTCTACAAGCTTTATTCAACATAAACTTCCATCGAGCTGGCTGTGAGAATGCTGTTGCAAGATCTGAGACTGACCTCGAGGGGCCGGATCTAGCTTATATCCCGGAGGGTGATTGGCAGCTGGCCGGGTGGGGCTTGGTCCATTCAGGTCGGCTGACTGACAGCCAGCCAGGGGTGGCCTTGTCCTCCAGTGCTCTTCTGCAGGTTAACAGGCAGTAGGCTAGTGGTGTATCACCACACACCTGTATCCACATTGGACCTCTTACTTGTTAGCCTGTGCTCTGCCCCCTGCCCCTTTTCTTCTCCCTACTCCCCGCCATCTTATACGGGCACCTACCCATTTTTGTTTGTACCTGACGAAGGGTCCAGGCCTTTTACTTCCTGCAGAGTTTCTCCAGAACGTTTGTACATTGCATACAACATTGAAAATGCCCTTTAGAGAAAGATGTCTGCAGTCCTTACCAAATCTACCCTACATTTAATTCCAGGCTCTCCACTTAGCCCTGCATTTTCTCGTTAGGTCAGATGGATGATAAATGCTGTCATTGGTCGAGAGATTCTGAAGAAATAAAGAACACCATCACTCTGTTCACAGCTGTGGCAAGGATCTCTCAGTGGCCAACCATTTAAATTCCGTGTCTCACTCCTGTGCCGACATGTCTGTCTAGGGCCTCACACATGGCTAAACCAAGTCCACCCGCAAATTGGAGAAGCAACATTTAATATTCCGTCTAAGTGTTCTCTAACTGGATGGCATTGACATTCGATTTCCGTTGGGATATTCCCCAGTCTCCCTCTCTTCTCTATCCCTCTGTTTCCTTTCCTCCAGCTCTCTCACCTCTTCCCCTCTCCATTCAGAGGGCTACCCACTCCCCCTATCACTTCTCAGTTTTTATCTTGTACCCACCAAACATATCCACCTATAACCTTTTGCCTGAGGGCCTGTGTACCTCTCCCAGCCCCTCTGGCCACCATTTTATTCAGGCCCCTGCCTGCTTTTAGCTCATACCTTGATATAGGAGTCAGGACAAAAATGTTGGTGATATTTCTTTATCGTTGCCATATAAAGTGACTTGCTGAGTTTTTCCAGCACTTTTGTGAAACGAACAACTTGCATGGGTTTTAAGTGCATACATCCTGTGGGCACATGTGCGTATCTAAGGTATGGCAGACAGGACTCATCCCCTGGGCGCTACTTGCAGGGAGTGGGGGCACCACCGTCCTCATCTCACCCACCCAATATTTGAGTCCCTAATCCAACAATGTATCTCCATTCCAGGGGTGCAGTGCTGCCAGGGCTCACTTGAGCACCCCAGAGTTCCGCTCCAGCACCTCACCAGGCCGGCAACTCATTAGGCCAATCCGGGGCCCTCTGGCACCTTGCTTAATGCAGGATCAATGGGCAAAATGGCCATCTTCCTTACCCATAATCCCCCATGCAGCTGGAACTGTTTTGCCAGTAGCTCTGGCAGCACCGCACCAAGGGCAGGAGCTACCATTAGGTGAACCAAACCTCAGAGGGGGTGCTGGGGTCCCTATGATCTTTATTTTAAAATAGACTTTATTTTACTTTGAACTGGGAGCTACGTTTATGCTGGAATCCAGCAAAATGCAAGGGCAGAGATGATATGCATGGAGTGGGGGAAAAACCCTCCATGCCTGACTTTCCCAATGTTTATCTTCACCAGGAGACCCCTGTATTATCCATGGCCTGCAGTGGACTCTTAACAACAAAGGGAGACTTGGAGTTTTCATTGAAGCAAACAGGGAATTGCAGCAATGAGAATTCAACAGTTCACCCCAACCCTCACCCCTATGTGCATGTTCTGTTCTCCACTGAAGCCGGGCAGATTTATTCTGGCTTTGGGTGAGGGAGGGGCGACATTCAGTCACTGCCAGTGCAATGGCAGTTAACAGCAGTGTATTTGCAGTTCTCCGGACAGTGCACTCCTGTGCCCGGCTTTGGAGTTGCTTCACGTCAATATAATGAACATTCAACATGCTGGTTTCTCAAACAAATCAAACGAGTCTAATCGCATGGCAGGCACAGAGTCTTTAAATAGAGGAGGTGGAAGGAGGGAGATAGCGAGAGAGACTGCTTCTCCTGTTAAAAATCTTTCACCCGTCCCACTTCTAACTCTGTTACAATGAACCCAGCTGTGAGGAAACGGTGCTGATGGAGGGAAAAGGAATTCATGGCCTCTGAGAAAAGTGCCCAGCCGATCTCTAAAACTAACCCAAATGCGCGTGAAAACTGGCCAACTGTCAACTTTATGTGTGTGCGTGTTTTTTCTAAATGGGGGAGGTGCAATTTCATTGCTTGCCATGGGCGCTGTTTTCCTAGATATGCCATTGGCTGGGCATGCACACCTACATTGGTTTCAATTCATCTAATTCTGACCAGCTGATCATTCCAGAAGTGGAATGGTGACTGCACTTACTTCTGTTGAGGATTTAAACTCTGGAATGTTCAGGGTGGCCACAGCTAAGGTTAGCGTACCGGTGAGCGCAATACTGATCCCAGAGTGCTGTGTCAATTCCCTTACGATGTAAAAATCTATCTAACCTTGTCTTCCATATATTTCCTAAGGTCGCTTCCACTGCTTCAAAGGGCAGCAAATTCTATAGATTCAATACCCTCCTGGAAAACCAGTTCCTCCTCATCTTCATCCTAATTCTACCACTCCAAATCCTGAGGCCATGTCCCCCAGTCCTAATCTCCCTGGTTGTAGAGAGTGTTACTGGGATATGTGTTTTAATATGTTGGCTGTTTTTCCAAGGCAGCAGAGTTGTTGATGGAGTCGATGGAGGCGAAAGGTGTGATTGTCTGATCCACGTTCACAACCCTCTGCAATTCCTTGAAGTCTTGGGCCGAGCTGTTCCCGTCCCACACCCCCTGAACTGTAAAAGTGAGCAGAAGTGCAGTTTTGAATTGCTGCCAAACTGATGGACTTCAGCAGTTACAAAGAGATTTGAGTCACTGGTGTTGAAAGCCAGTGCAATATTGCGGTCAACAAAGACATTGCTCAAGGTTGACAAAGGGACAAAGGGACATGAGTTTCATCTGACTGCCTTGAAATATTTAACAGCGATTTGGAATTGTGGCAGAGTTAATAAGAGAGGATCTGGGAGTAATCTAAAGAAGTGATTTAATCTAAGATGAGCAGTGAAACAGATCGATTTGAATGGATATTGAGATAAATCAGCTCAAATAAAAGAAGCCTGCCCTGAAGGAAAATCAACACATTTATGGTGGCAGTGCCCCTTGTTGGAATTTACAATAGTCAAGAGACTCTTCCTCAAGGAAGGAAACTGGACTGAAAGAGGGTCGTTCTTTATATTACCAGAACTAGGGGAAATTGCCTCCAGATTAGGGGCAAGTAGATTTAGGATGAAGATAAGGAGGAACTGTTTCTCACAGACAAGAGTGAATCCCTGGAATTCTCTGTCCAAGGAATTAAAGCTAATTAAATTGTGGTGCGCTGCAGAGTGAACAAACAAGCTCAAACTACGAAGACTGTACTGCAAGCTTTAATTAGCTTAAAACTAATTCAGTATCCCTTCTGGCTCCGTGTGCTCTACTCCTGCCTAAGGACCAGAGTGAGCCTTTATATGGGGCCGGGAGTAGGTGGGGCCAGCCTGCCAGGTTACAGTGGGTTTCCCCCTGCAGTAGGCAGATAGTCCAGTAGTTGTATCACCACAGCGGCGGAGAAGGCTAGACAGGCCAGGTGGCCGACTCCTGCTCCTATTTTCTTATCATCTTATTAAAACTAAGCCATTCAAGAATGGAAGACAAAATGTGCTTTTAAATCAAACAGTTTTGGAAATGTGGAAATCTTTTCCCAGAAAGGCCGTGAACTCCTGTTATAAAATAAAATGGCTAAGTTCTACAGTTCATCCAAGAGAGATTTGACAAATTATCCAAAGAGGCATCGGTAGTGTGGCCACTTTTTACATTTAGACATACAGCACGGTAACAGGCCTTTCTGGCCCACGTGTCTGTGCCGCCCAATTACACCCCATTAACCTACAACCCCCTGGAACATTTTGAAGGATGGGAGTATGCCAGAGCCTCTGGGGGAAAATCATGCAGACGCAGAAAGAATGTACAAACTCCTGACAGACAGTGTGGGATTCGAACCCCGATGCTGACCACAGTGCTGTCACCGCTACACCAACCGTGCCGCCCCAGTTCTACTCTCCCAGATCTCTACTCTAACATGAACACTGTTTGATCATGCCTTTTTTGTTAACGCAATAGCCTGCACCCTGATGACTCAGCTGCATGGAGTACAGGCAGCTCAAGGCTCAAGGTTCCTCTTATCATCATGTAATAAGACATAACAAATTAATATACATAATATACTCAACTTTTGGTAATAGAGTCACCATGAGCATCACTAACAATAGGAGAAACAGAAGCAAAACAGAGTCCTTTCAGAGACACTGAGTGTCCGTGGATGTACCTCCAGCGCTCCCGCAGCCACCAGCAACCCGACCTCCAAATCCAAATGTCAAATATGATCGAGAAGCCCTCAGCACACTCTTAAATCCTAGTTCCGATAGCTGGTTCCCATGAGCCAGACTCCAGTAGCCGGCAACTTGTATGGTTTCTTCGACCGCAAGTCACCAGCAGCCTGCGGCCTGTGTGGGTCCTTCAGCCACTAGTCCCCTTGCTAAACTGCTGCCATCACCCCTGTCCTGTAGGGTTGACTCCTATGTTTCTCCTTCTCAATCCCAGGGTTTTCCCCCGGTTTCTGATGCCCTGTGCCAGCCAGTAGTGGCTGCCATGATAACCTTAAACTCAAGCTCAGCAGACAAAGGCCTCATACTAGGTCGCACACTGGTGGCAACTGGCCTCCTGGAACCGGAAATGGGGGGCAAGCATTATGAGGGTGAACCTTGAGCATCAATGGTTTCCTAACGACACGGGAGATTTGGACCCAGGGGACAATACATCCGGATACGGGGCTTCAAACTCGGGTTCACTGCTGAACAGCAGGCATGATGGCGGTGAAGGTCTTGGGGGCATCAAACTTGGTGCTAGGAGCCTTGGCCTCTCAATGTCTCTGAAGCTTCTCTTCTTTGTTTCATCTTCTTGTTTTAATTTTTTTTAATTTAAATTTAAAATTTTTACATTTTGACATACAGCAGGGTAAACAGGCCCTTTTGGCCCATGAGCCGTTCTTCCCAATTACACCCGACTGACCTGCAACCCCCGTTTGTTTTTGAACATTGGGAGGAAACAGGAGCCCCTGGGGAAAACCCATGCAGACATGGGTAGAAAGTAGAAAAGTGCAGGATTTGAACCCTGGTCTCGATTGCTGGCACTGTAACAGTGTTGTGCTTACTGCTACACCAACTATGTCCTTCCAAGAATGGAAAGTATTTTAATAACCTTAATAACATCCTTTGTTCATTAACATAGAGCCTAACGTTCTTCTGATTCTCCACACCTCCCAACAGCTCCGAACTCCCAGGTCCAGTGGCACCTGCACAAAGGCGCAATCTCATGTTTGTCCTGGATTAAATTCCTTCTGTCATTTTTTCTTCTTTCCAAATGACTGGACTACTTATTTCCCCCTGTAACATTCCTCTTCGTCATCACACGCTCTTCATTTAAATCTCAATCTTAAGCATAAAACAAACATCAATCTTTTCTCTTTCCTGGGAGGAGTCACGTGATGGAGTAGGAGAATACCAGCCCTCTCCAGAAAAGAAGAAATAAAGTGAAGAAAACACAAATTTCAAGAAACACAAAACACAACAAATAAAAGATAAAGGTGTGGAGAAAAGAAAGAAAATGGCACCCAAGAAGGAAAAAGTAAAAACAATGGGAAAAAAGAAGAAAAGAAGCCAGAAGAGAAAGGAGAAGGCCTTACCTGCATGAAGAAACAGGGAGCCATTGTGGAGAAAAGAGCCTGCTCACCAAGGTTGCTGATGATCCCGCAGAGTCGCGACCTCCCGACCACTGGACTGCAAAAATGGCTCAGAAGAAGAGGACCAACAGCATGAAGCCATGCAAAAAAACACCCAGCAAAGTGAGACAAGCAGCTCAACAAGAAAGTCAGAAGAGACACAGAAACAAGGAAGAGAAGTAGAAGAGACAAACACAGGTGCAGGCACAGAAGAAGAGGAAGAAGAAGACCAAGCTCTGCACAGAGGAATAGAAGGTAAAATAGATGGACAGTATATAGATAAAAAAATTTTCAAGAACAAATGAGAGAATTAAAAGAATGGTTGACATTAGAATTTAGTGAAATGAAAAGAAAAATGAAAAGTACAGAAGAAAAAGTGAGTAGAATAGAGCTGGTCATGACAGAAATAGGGAAAAGATTAGAAAATGTGGAAGAACGAGAAATGGCTGTAGAAATGGAAGTGAATGACTTAAGAAGAAAATTGGAAGAAAGAGACAAAAAAGTTAAAGAGTCACAGGAGCTGTTAGCTCAGAAGATGGATATAATGGAAAACTATAGTAGGTGAAACAATATAAAGATAGTGGGCCTAAATGAAGATGAAGAAGGCACAAATATGAAAAAATTTATAAAAGAATGGATTCCAAAGGTCCTGAGAATGCCAGAAATACAGGAAGGAATGGAAATAGAAAGGGCACTCAGAACATTATCCCCAAAACCACAGCCACAACAAAAACCAAGATCCATTTTAGTAAAATTTCTGAGATACACGAGAAGAGAAAATATACTGGAGAGGGCAAGGAATAAAATTAGAGAAGACAAAAAACCATTGGAATACAAGGGTCAAAAAAATATTCTTTTACCCAGACATAAGTTTTGAACTCCTAAAGAAGAGGAAGGAGTTTAACACAGCAAAATCAATCCTATGGAAAAAAGGCTATAAATTTATGTTAAGATATCCAGCTGTGCTTAAAATATTTATCCCGGGGAGCAAAACAGACTGTTCTCGGATCCGGAAGAAGCACGAGAATTTGGAGAATGCCTTCAGGACAGAAGGAGAGATGAAGAGATGTAACAAGAACGAAGAACAACGACAAACTACATATAAAGATGTAAAAATAATGTATAAGTAAGAACTAAAGAAGGGAAAGAAAAGGGAAGAAAGGAAGTAAGGGGGGAAAAAGAGAGTGAGCTTTGTTATATGTGAAGATAAAACTCTTTTCTGGAGGGGGTTGGGTGGAAGAGAATAACAGTCACTGCGAAATCAGTTGACGCTTGCAAGTGGGTTCACAATCCAAATGGAGAGGGGAGTTGTGGTTGCCCATCAAGGGACAAGGGGCAACTCAGACTGGGGGGGGGGGGACACTTGGGGTTAAGGGAATTTTAGATGTGGGAGTTGTTGAAGTATTTTATGTTTTAGAAGTGATGTCATAAAATGAGTTCAAAAAGGAAAAATTGAGAGTTGAAAATGGGAAAAAGGTGGTGGTTAGGAAGCGGAAATGAGGTGTAAACAGAATATGAGATGGCCATGTTGAACTATATGACTAATTAATATTAATGGAATACATTACCAAATTAAATGAAAAAGGCTATTAAATTTCCTGAAAAAATAAAAAATAGACATAGCATTTGTGCAGGAAACGCATCTAACTGAAGTGGAACAAAATAAATTAAGGAGAGACTGAATAGGACTTGTAGCGGCAGCATCATATAATTCAAAAGCCAGAGGAGTAGCTATATTAATCAATAAAAATGTACCAATCAAAATAGAAAAGGAAATAATAGATCCAACAGGGAGATATGTAATGATAAAGTGTCAGATATATTCAGAATTTTGGAATTTTCTCAATGTATACGCACCTAATGAAGAGGATTGAAAGTTTATGCAAGATATTTTTTTGAAGATTGTTGATACGCAGGGGAATATATTGATAGGAGGGGATTTTAACCTTTATTTGGACCCAAAGTTGGATAAAACTGGACAAAAGACTAGCAAAAAGAATAAAGTGGCCAAATTTATGGTTAAATCAATGCAGGAAATTAAACTTATTTATCTCTGGTGGAGGCAGCACCCAAGAGAGAAGGAATACTCATATTATTCAAGTAGGCATAAAACATACTCAAGGATTGATATGTTTTTGTTGTCGGCCCATATTCAAGGGAGAGTTAGGAAAACTAAGTATAAAGCTAGACTACTATCAGATCATTCACCCCTGTTATTAGCAAAAGAACTGGAGGACATCCCACCTAGAACATATAGATGGAGGTTAAACTCCATGCTACTTAAAAGACAGGAATTTAGAGAATTTATTGATCACCAAATTAAAATGTAGTTTGAAATAAATACGGAATCAGTGAAAGACAAATTTATATTATGAGATGCAATGAAAGCCTTCATCAGAGGGCAGATAATAAGTTATGCAACTAAGATGAAAAAGGACTACAATCGGGAAATAGAACAGCTGGAAAGGGAAATAGTAAGTACAGAAAAAGAACTAGCAACAAGGGAAGATATAACAAAAAAGAAGAGAATTGGCGGACAAAAATTAAAATACGAAACATTACAAATGTATAAGGTGGAGAAGAACATAATGAAAATAAAGCAAAAATATTATGAGCTATGAAAAAAAATGCACAAAATATTAGCCTGGCAACTTAAAACAGAACAAGCTAAAAGAACTGTAGTGGCGTCAAAGAAAAAGGACAAACAAATTACATATAATTTTTGCTGTAAGAAGGAAATGGGAACAACAGTACATGCAATTTGGGCATGTGAGAAAGTGGAAAATTTTGGGAAGATCTAAATCAGGTATTAAATAAAATCACAAAAAGCAACATACCAAAAAATCCAGAGATCTTTCTTCTAAGTAATATAAGTAAAGAATTAGGCCTCAAACTGGATGAAGCATAAAAAAGATTTATTATGATAGCCTTAGCAGTAGGAAAAAAATGTATAATGTCAACTTGAAAATGAAAAGAGAGCCTGAGAGTACAGCAATGGTGCATAGAAATGAATAAATGTATTCCATTGGAAAAAATAATATATTTAAAAAATAAAGTCACATTATTTGAACAAATTTGGGAACCGTACATGGAACACAACAGAGAGGGCCTACCATGCACCTCCACCCCCTAAAATGATAGAATGAGAAGAAGACGAAATGAACTGACCCAGTATGTAAAAGTAGATGGCACAATTTTCTTGTTTATTTTCATTGTGTGATGACATTGTTTAATGGGTTTATTGTATTGGATATGTTGAACGTTAAATGGGTTTGGAGGGGGGGAAAAAGGGGAGAAAATGCCAGTGTATATTTAAGAGGGAAATGTTTGTGTGTATTTTGATTGATATGGTTCACAGTGTGAAAAATTAAAAAAAATTAAAAACTAAAAAAATCTTTTCTCTTTCCTTCCTCCCACAAAGTTGTCATTGAATCAGTCCCCGAGATATAGAGCAATGATGAGTAACTGATCAGCCGAACGGTGGAACCGGTTCCAAGCATCTTTCTGCTTCTGTAGATAGGCGTTTGTTGTAATTTTATGGATACAATTGCAAATTCATAAACACAACTTAAAGGAATAAAAACAAATTATTGGTCTGACTTTATTTTGTAAGTTGCTTTTAAGTTGAAAGTTCTTCATGATCAAATGAGGAAAATAATATCTGCCTCGCACACAGCCAAATGAAATCCACAGTCTCAACATGAAGAGTTTGGCTTGTTTTTTTTTAAAAGCTTATGTAAATTTCCTTTCATGCCCTGCATATTAGAAAAAGTCATTGATTATCATGACCATAAATGTATTTTAGAAAATGCCTTTCAAAAATTGAATGCAAAATATTCCCACATCAGTTTAGTGATTGATGCGCAATCAATGATTCAAGGACTGAGGTTGAGAAACCAATAGGCTTTTATTCACTACAGAACAAAGGCACATCCATGCTGCTTGAATCTCTTTCACTAAGGAGGGGGCTGTTGCAGGAGCCACAGGTACAGCTGGCCAAGTTGGTGTGCCCGATCAGACAAATATATGCAACAGGGATGCTTTCATTTTATTACTCATTCATGGGATGTGGACATCCCTGGTAGCATTTATTGTCCATTTCTAATTGAACTGAGTGAGCTCAGAGCCTAGCACCTTAGCAGGCTGTAATGTTACGTGCAGAGGTGTAGCCAGACTCGGTCAGATTTCCATCTGCAAAGGACAGAAGGGAACTGGAACTGGATTCTGACTCTTCAAGTCCATTGGATGATCAATTTATTATTTGCAACAGGAATGGGAAAGCGCAGTCTCATAAACCCTGGTGACTTAGTTGATTATCGGATAGATATTACTGGCAAAGGGCTATGAAACAAGAAAGTCTGCAGATCCTGTGTTTGTAGTGCTGGAGAAACTCAGCAGATCTCTCAGCATTCACAGAAGATAAAAGACATAACTGTATAACCGACGTTTCGGGTCTGATCCCTTTGCCAAGGTGTGAGCAAAATGTAGGCAGGCACCTGAATAAAAAGGTGGGGGGGGGAGGGAGGAGGGATGAAAGGGCAAGGGGAGAAGCACAGGCAACAGCCAAGAGGGCAGAGGTGGGCTTGGATAGAAGGGCAGGAGAGAGAAGCTGAGAACTGATTGGGGAGACCGGGGTAGAATGCAGAGGCTGGAGGAAAGGAGACATGAGATAGGGATGTGGTGGTAGTGGGGCAGTAGGCATTGCAGAACAGAAATAAAACTGGAGAAATCAATATTAATGCCATCTGGTTGGAGGATGGGAGAGACCAGCAAAGGGTTGTTCTCCCCTAAGAAGGATGACTGACGGAAATGTATATGGATATGAGAAGCGTAGAGAGTCAAAATCTTTTCCCCATGGAAAAGGCATTCACAAAAGGGCATGGGTTCAAGGAGTTTTAATGGGCACCTGAGGGGTTCAGATTGGCTTAAGTTTCACAAAGAGAGTCATTGATAAATTGGGTATGGTGCTAGCACAGAGGAGGAGGCAGATATAATTAAAATGTTGATGAGGCATTTGGGACAGATACTTAAATGGGCAAATCATCAAGAAATGTGGACTAAGTTGGGCAAAAGGGACTTGTAGAGATTGGCATGGATATTCTGTGGAAAACATTCTCTGACTTTACGCAATGACTTCCCTTCCATGCACTCAACTGAACTGAATGGCTTGCAGCACTCCTTTTAGATTTCCTTGCATCTGTGCCAGCACTACGAACAATCCCATTTCCTCACTTATTTCCTCATGGCCTATTCTTGTCACACAACCATTAACCATAACTCTGCCCTACAATTTTCCAATCACCCACCTACACTTCATGGCACAATTCATAGTATCACATAAATACTCAAAATAAATAAATATATAAATGCTTGGGAAGATTTTCAGTCACAGGATACTGTTCATCAATCACTCTTTTATAGAGTGAAACAAGGCAGGGATTCTCCACCCTAACATTGTAGAACTTACAATCATAAATGCTCCGTGAGTGGCTCCAAGGCGCTCTTCAACCTAGGGTCAGCGGTGGAGCGGAGCGCTCCTCCCCCATCATAAATGTATTGCCGCTGCAAAGGGCTGGCTAGGGGTGGACTGATGATGTTATGATGATGCCCTCATCCAGTGACCCATGAGCCACCACCAGGGCTCCCACAGTGATTGGTGCTGGGGTTACGGGTCCCTCCTGCCACTTGGAAATGTCCTCTTCTCATACCCACTCCACCCCTCACTCCTTCACCAAGGGAATTGAGATTGAGGAGCAGGAAGGCAGCGAGGAGCCAGAGAAAGCTGGAGGCCCAGTGAGGGCAAGGAGAGTCAGGCCCTACTGAGCTGCCAGGGCCATAGGGCAAAGAGACCCAGGTGCTGAGCTCCACAGCCCAGGAGGAAAGAGGAGAGATGCTGAGGAGTGGAGATGGAGAAGCAAAGCCAGGGAGTCTGATGGATGCAAGAGGGGAGCGAAGAGCCGGAGGGGCAACGCCGGGCAGAAGAGCTGGAAGAATTATTAACGACTGTCTTCGTTAGCCATAATTCCCCCATGCAACTGGAACCACTCTGCATTTCCCAGAGTGGTTCCAGCTGCACGGGGGATTATGGATAACGAAGACGGCCATTGTTATGTGTGTATGGTCGGAACTACGACACCACTCACTCCGTCTCCGGAGGATGCTACGAGGTGACGCTCTTCACAAAGCAGATAGGAGCAGCCTTTTTCGGCTGCTCCATATAACAATTTGTTCCAGCATAAAAACACCTACAGCCTGTGGGAGAAACTATTTCCCAGCCTGGCCGTCCTGATAATGATGCTCCTGTACCTCTTTCTTGATGGCAATTGGTTGAAGGTCCTGTACCTCTTTCTTGATGGCAATCGGTTGAAGGTCCTGTACCTCTTTCTTGATGGCAATCGGTTGAAGGTCCTGTACCTCTTTCTTGATGGCAATTGGTTGAAGGTCCTGTACCTCTTTCTTGATGGCAATCGGTTGAAGGTGCTGTGCGCTGGATGGAAGGGGTCCCCGACAGGTTCAAACGTCTTTGAACCCATCATGAGTGAGCCTGGGATCAGCGCTATAGCTATGAAACTACCTGAATTCTGGGTTCAGGAGCCAGAGACCTGGTTTATCCATGCGGAGGCCCAGTTCCATCTCCACCAGATTTCGTCCAACACGACCAAATTCTATCATGTGGTCGCTGCCCTTGTTCAGCACCCACCTGCCGAGGACAAGTACGAGACCATCAAGTGAGTGCTTACCGGGTCACTCGGACTATCCAGACACCATCGTGCCACTCGGGTGCTGCACCACGACGCCCTGGGGGACAGGTCTCCGATGGAACTGATGGATGAGATGCTCGCGCTCATGGGTGAGCACACCAACTGCCCACTTTTCGAGTGCATCTTCCTCGAACATATGCCCGGGGACATCTGCCCGCTGCTGGTTCAGGAGAGCTTCACTGACCCGAGGAAGGTTGCCCAGAAGGCCCAAGAGCTATGGCTCGCATGATTCCTGGAGGGCTCAGCGGTCCAGCAGGTCACGAGGCATGGACACAGGCACGACCATACCAAGCCCGCCCCTAGCGGTGCAGTCACACCAAGGTACACTGTCTGACAAGCTCCAGGTAGCGAAGGAGGAGTTTTTGCACCTGTTGGAGCTGGGAATCATTCGGCAGTCTGACAGCCCGTGGGCCACCTGGTCCTGAAAGCCTCCAGCGGCTGGCATGCCTGCGGAGACTATCATCGACTCAATGAGGAAACCGTTTTGGACCGTTACCCCATCCCTCACTTCCATGGTTTTACAGCCAACCTGCACAGCGCGAGGGTCTTCTCCAAGGTTGACCTGGTGCATGGATATCACCAGATCCCAGTGCACCCTGAGGACATACCCAAGATGGCCATTATCACCCCCTTTGGCCTATTCGAATTCCTGCGCATGCCATTTGGGTTCAGGAATGCCACTCAGACCATGGACTTGGTGGGCAGGGACTTGGGTTTTATCTTTATTTATTTGGATGACATCCTTGTCGCCAGCAAGGACCGGCGCAACACAAGGCCCACCTACGTGTTCTTTCTCCTGGCTGGCCGACTTCAGCCTTACCATCAACCTGGCCAAATGCCACTTTGGGAAAGAGTCCATGCAGTTCCTGGGCCATAACATCATGGCCGAAGGAGCCAAACCCGCTGATGCAAAGGTTGCCGCCATCAGTGAGTACCCACGCCTGAACAGCTTCAAGGAGCTGCAGGAGTTCACGGGTATGGTCAACTTTTACAACCACTTCATCGCAGGAGCTGTGTGCATCATGCAGCCGCTTTGCCCTCATCGCAGCCAAGCACAAGACACTCGCTTGGAACCCAAAAGCCTGCACCACATCCAAGGGCACCAAGGATGACCTCGCGAAGGCCGCCATGCTCACCCACCCACACACCGACCTGCCTCTGCCACAGCCGTTGGTGCCGTCCTAGAGCAGCAGATGAATGGGCATTGGAAGCTGCTGCCATTCTTCAGCCACCTGCTCCGCCCACCGGAATGCAAGTATAGTGCCTTCGACTACGAGTTACTGGGCATGTACCTGGTGGTGCGGCATTTCCGCTACTTTTTGGAGGGGAGGGCTTTTACCATCTTCACCAATCTCAAACCCCTCACCCAGGCACTTGTGATGGCAAAGGATCCTTGGTTGGACCGCAGCAGCATCACCTCTCCTTCGTGTCAGAATTTACTACTGACATTCGGCACAAGGCGGAGTAGGACAATGTGGTTGTCGATGCACTCTCGAAACCGGCCATCTGTGTGCCGACACCCGACCTCGACTTCAACCAGCTCGCCCGGGACCAGGAAATTGATGAGGAGACAAGGGCCTTCAAGACCGCCATCACTGGCCTGTGGTTCCAAGACCTCCCGACTCCGAGCGGCGAAGGCACCATCCTGTGTGATATCTCCTTGGGCACCCCGCGGCCAGTGTTTCTGCAGCAGTGGTGCAGGCAGGTCTTCCATCACATCCACGACCTTTCACATCTGTCCATCAGGTCCACAGTCCAGATGGTGGCAGAACAGTTCATGTGGCATGGGCTGCGGAAGCAGATAGCGGGCTGAGCCAGAACATGCACCCATTGCTAGACATCCAAGGTGCACAAGAACACCAGGGCGCCCGTACAGGAGTTCGAGCACATTCGGCAATGGTTCAGCCACATTCACATGGACATCGTCAGGCCCTTACCTGTTTCCCGATGCAACCGTTATCTGTTTACAGTGGTGGACCGCACCACTCAGTGGCCCGAGGAGATCCCGATGCCAGACGCCTCCACCAACTCTTACTCCCGAGCCCTGTTGCATGGTTGGGTCACCCGGTTCGGCGTATCGACTCACCTCACCGGCGATCGGGGCACCCAGTTCACATCTGCGCTCTGGGCAGAACTCGCCAACAGATTGGGGACACAGCTACACCGCACCATGGCCTACCACCCGCAGGCCAATGGACTGGTTGAATGTCTGCACCGCCACCTTGAGTCAGCGCTCATGGACCACCTCACTGGTCCTGGGCATCCGCTCCATTCCCAAGGAAGATCATCAGGTGTCACCAGCTGAGCTGGTCTATGGTGTGCTGCTAGCAATACCTGGTGAGTTCGTCAACGTACTTCACAATCCCCAGCGGTCTCTGGATGAACTACTTCCTCACCTCAGGGCACGCTTGGACTCCTTCAAACCCCCATCGTCACCCAGACATGGCACCTGCCAGACTCACATTCCTGGCGAGCTTCCTTCCGCTGAGTTCGTTTTTGTTCAGCAGAGCCCGACTGCGGCACCTCTGCAGCGAAAGTGCAAGGGGCCGTACAGTGTTATACACCGTTCTGGCTTGACGTTCACGCTGGACTTTGGCGGCAGGCATGAGCTGTTTACCTTGGACAGGCTGAAGCCAGTGCACCTCGATCCTACCGAGCCCGTGGTCAATGCCCAGCCCAAGAAGCAAGACCACCCGGTAAAAAAGGACATTGGCGCAGGTTCGGGGGGGGGGGGTGGTGGCTGTGTGGTAGCTCACCACAAGGCAGGCAAACCAGCCTCGCTTGTAAGCCACACGGCGGGGCAGCCGGCCAAAATGGCGCCATCGGGGGTTTCCCTTTCTTCCAGCTTGGGGCTCAGAAACCTGCGCTTGGGGACCACGTGATGCCCGGATGACATCAGCGCCCTCCGGCACGGTTCTCAGACATGTCCGGGCTGGGAGTATAAGTGCAGCCCAGCAGCCTGCAATAAACTAGTCTGCTCACTGAGCTCAACCCGTCTGGTCACGTGTGTTATTGCAGGAGCTGTGTAGCCACCGCTACACTAATGTTTTAACAATCCTGTGGGCACTACTAACGATGCATTCCAGAAACTTTCATCCGAGTTTAGAAAATTCCCCAGGCTCCTGTCGTGCATTTCGAACCACTCTCTCTCTGACCACTTTCCATGTCTCTGGATTGGGTTATAACAACATCAATTTTGATGAAAGATTCCACTAGCCAAAATTTTTAAAGTTCAGCGGGTATTCCTGACTCTCAGTGGTGGAATTAAAAAATAGCAGAGGAAAGTTTTCAGACCACATGTTATTGATTCACTACATCATTGGTCAACCAGTGATTTACAGGATTGTTTTGCTTCAGAAGCCTGGTTTAACAGAACAATTATTAAGTTGGGTGGCACGGTTGGCTCAGCGGGTCAACACAATGCCTTTATAGCGACAGTGATCAGGATAAGGGGGTTAAATCACGCACTGTCTGTAAGGAGTTTGTATGTTCTCTCCGTGTCTGCATGAGCGATGCACTATTGGTAGCTCCAAAGACTAGAAGATCCCTGAGTAATAGGCTTTTATTCCCATAAACAGAAGGCACATTGCTGACCTGAGACCTGAGCTTTTTCTAGGGGAAGGATTATGGAGTTGCCACCTTTATTAGGGGAATTAAGGGGGAGGAACCACGGGTACAATCAGCAAGGGGCGGACCAGCCATGCAAATTGTATTAACAGGGGTTCCACCACAATGGGCTTTCCCAGGGCGCTACAGTCTCCTCCCACCGTTCAAAATGTACTGAGGGTGCAGGTTAATTGGGTGTAAATTGGGCGGCAAGGACTCGTGGGCCGAAATGGTCTGCTACCGTGCTGTATGTCTATATTTAAAAAAAATCATTGAGTTAGTGAATAAGTAGGTGAAGAGCAGCAATCAATCCTATTTTGTGGCTGAGGAATTTGAGGTGCAGAGGGCGGAGAGTTTTAAAGTTTTCAGGCATCAATATTACCATCAATCTGTGCTGGTTCATCCAGGTTGATGCCAGAACCCAGAAAATGTCTCTACTTCCTCTGAAGTGTAAGAATATCCCCCAATGCTTCTTATCAATTTTTATAGGTGCACCATGGAAAGCATTCAATCCAGATTCTTCACAGCTTGCTGCGAGAACTGCCCTGCCCAAGACCACATGAAACAGCACAGGGTTGTGAACACAGATCAGGCAGTCGCACACACCAACCTCCCCTCCACTGGCTCCACCTTCACCTTCTGCTGCCTTGGGAAAGCTGCCAACCTATTCAAGGACCAAATGGGTCACACACTCTCCTCCCTACTGCTGGGCAGAAGTTCACAAACACATACGACCAGATACAAGAATAGTTTCTTTCCTGCTTCCTGCATCAGGAAAGAGGTACAAGAGCCTGAAGGCGAACACCCAGTGGCACAAGGACAGCTTCTTCCCCTCTGTAGTCAGAGTTCTGAATAGACAATGGGCCACAGACCCCTCACTTTCTCTTATTTTTGCACTAACTTATTTATTTTTAAAATGTAATTTATGCAAATATTTACACTGTGCAAAACAATGAATTTTGTGATTGGCTCGTGACAATAATTCTGATTCTGCTTTTATCAGTCTCTTGAGCAGTAACTGACCTGACTGTGGCCCTCACACTGTTTTAACTGTGCTTCTCTCTGTAACACAATATTTTGCCTTTTTGTTCTATTTTTGCACGATCTGCTTGACATAAGTATGGTTAATTTGCCTAGATATCAGGAAAAACAAAGGTTTTCACTGTATTTTCGTAGTTGTGACAATAAACAATTCAATAATGATCTGTTTTTTTTAAGAGTACTGGATTGTTTTATTAAACATGGACAGAGGTGCACTAACATACAGGATACTACAGTAGAAGTTTGAATGCCTGGGCTGCTTGGGGATTGGGTCGGTCTGGATTTTCAGATTCTCGGGCACATCTTTTGAAATTCAAATTGAAGGAGCATAGCGACTTTGATCCAATAAATAGTCGCTTGAAGGCTGAGACATTTATTAGAGACGCGTTTTCAATTTGATTCAATACAGGTCCAGATGTATTTTAATCTTTTATTTAACACGTAAATTTAAAATTACATGAAATATCCATAAAAAAAAGACACCTGCACTTGAAGCTCCATGAATACAGAGTAACATTAGGCCTAACGGTCAACTAAAGTTATAAGTGTCTCACTCACCCTTCTCTATGGCTCCATGATTATAATATACTATTTAAATTCCCGATTCTCACCCTGCCCCCACCGCACATGCTCTACAACACCCGAAGGTACTGGCGCCTGCTCCCAGAACTGTGCATGTGCACAACGGCAAAGACGACCGTGCAGGAAGCAACAGGACGCCGACCTAACAAGGCAAGTAAATTCTTTGCATGTTTTGGGCCCCTACAAAGAGGGTCCAAGAAGGGAAGAACAGGCACATTTTGATAGTATATTCATTAGCAAATACAAACTGCTTCATTTATCAAAAGGAGCAGCTTCGAAGAAAACTAAAGGGGTCGCTTGTTGCCGCTGTTCATCTGTGGCGCTCACGCGTGCACATAAATTTTAAAAAGTTTGAAAGGTTTTGAAACGTCCAGATTCTCGGGTGGCCCAGATTCCTGGCATCTGGATTTTTGAACTTCTGCTGTATAAAGGCAGGGCCAACCTCGGCAAAGCCCAAGAATAATAAAAAACAGGTTTACAATATCACAAACGTGTTGAGTATAGAGCAACAGTTGCTGTGAAACTACCAGACTCTTGCAAGGGAAAAAAAAAACTTGTTTGCTCTGTGAAAGTAATCTCCATCTATGCTTTTTTGAAAGCACAAATTTTAAAAGGTAGAAGGCTCAATAATTATCAGCGGGCTGAGTTCAGTGAAGAGCTGATTTTTGTATCCACACATGATCATTTGAAAGCTACCTTATAAATAAGGTATCCCCAATTTTGGATATTCACTGTCAAGGATAGAATTTGGCCCATCAGGCAAAAGCATCATGGATTCAGAAAGGGAGAGTCATTGTTGCCAAATTTACTGGAATTCTTAGAGGATATAATGAGCGGATAGTGGAAAACAGGTGGATGTTGTGTACTTGGATTTAGGCATTCAATAAGGTACTGCATAAAAGACCAATCCATGAGATTAGCATGGAGAGAGGATTGGTTAAACCACAGAAGGCAGAACATTGAGATAAATGGATGTTTCTCCGGTTGGCAATCAGAGGTGTGTGGAGTGCTACGGGGGTTGGTGCTGGTAACGACGGTATGGAAGATGGGACGTAGAATTGCAAAGTTTGCCGATCATGCAAAACTGAGGGGTAAAACAAATTGTGCAGAGACAGAGAGTCGGCAGAGTGTCACGTGAGTGAGCAAGGGTCTGGCAGACAGAGTACAACATCGGTGAATGTGAGTTCATCCGTTTTTTGGAAGGAAAAATAGATCATATTATGATTTGAATGGAGCAGCAGGTAATCAAGCCGGCAAGTTGGGAATGTTGGCCATGGCTGGAGGGATTGATTTTAAGAATGAGGATAGGGGCGTTCTGCTAAAATTGATCTCTTTTAAAAATAAACTGGATTGGGAGGCAGTGTAGAGGAGGTGCATCATATTGACTCTAGTTGAGATTAAGCCTATTTGCTTAATAGATACGTATTCTCTCAACAATCATTGATAAAACCCATACCTGTATCTCCTCCACTCGCACCTGACCTTCCCCCAAGCAGAACAAGGACAGAGTCCCTCTGGTCTTCATTTTCCACGCCACCAGACAGCAATCCAACACATTGTCATCCAACGCATTTCCACCAACTTCAGTGTGACCCCACAGCCAGTACTTCTTTCCTTCTCCACCCTTATCTGCTTTCCAGAGTTCTTCAAACTCCATAGTCCAATCGATACTGCCCCCACCCAACTCTGCCTTCTCCTGGGCATCTCCCACTTTAATTGCAGAAAGTGCAAAGCTTACCCTTACATCTCCTTCTTGACCTCCATCCAGCTGAAGCAGAGCTTTACCTGCACATCCTACAACCTAATGTATTGCATTCAGTGTACCTAGAATGGCCCCTCTACATCGGTGTGACAGCTTCGCTGAACTCCAACACACTGTTTGTGGGTCTGAACCTAAACCTCCTGCAGCCAATCAACACCCCCAACCCTTCCCACATTTATATGTCTCTTCTCAGCCTCATCCATTGTCACATTCCTCTTAAAGACAGCCTTAAACCCAGAGGCATAGATATATATTTTTCCCCCTAGTTTCAGATAACCCCACATCTATCTGATTCCATTTCTTCTGCCACAACATCCATTCTCCAGCCCTTCCCTCCTTCTTAGTGGCCCCTCCCTTTATCTGTGCCTACATCTCTCCTGTCCAATACCAAAGCACGTCTAAGCTCCTCTACAGATTCCTCCCCCCCCCCACCAAATTCTTTCCTCTCCCCGATGTCCTTCCTACTTTAAACGCAATAAAGAATCCCCACCCAAAATTTTGACTGTCCATTTCTACCAGTGCCGCCCTCCAGGGTTGACTTTGCTCATCCAAGGTTGCTGTCCATTGTAGGTTGGTAAGTTTCTGGGGGCAGCAGAGGTGTCTAAATCAGAGGGAATGACTCGATGCTCGACTACCTGTCCTTTTTAAAGGGACTTTCATTCTTTCATTTCTTTATCTCTGTTCTTTTTGTTGCCAAATCATGCTAAAATGTGGTGATTTTTGCGAGGGTATGCAAGTGATGTATGCTCTCTGACAATAATAAATTTGAGCTTTAAACTTTGAAAGCTATTTACTGTGTCTCACAACATGCAAGAGTAATCAATCAATCCATATTTTATACTTCAACATATACCCTTTGCCCTTTCCCTTGACCTGAACTTAAGAATATTGTTCATGTTGACCTATGAAAGACTTCATCCACTTAATTTAATCAAGAGAGGTAAGAATGAAGGTACTGTTAAACATCACCTGCAAATGATATCATCAAGTAAAAGAGTATAAGTGTTAGAAAATATAAAGGTGTGTGAGGAGTTACTGAGGAGAAGAAAGAGAATGCACCCAAATCCAAAGCCCCTTTCACACTTGTATCCCATTCAGTGTCCCAGGATAGGAGTGGGGGCTTTGGCCTTTCACACTAGACCACTCCTAACCGGGACACTGAACACTTTCACACTTGCAAGGGTTTATCCCCGGCGTTTGGTCTGTTCTACCTTTAATTAGAAGTGCCTGCAATGCAATTGCCCGTTTCACTCTTGCCTGATCTCAACGCCAGTGTCTGCATATGCTGGAGATTGTACTAGGTGTCATGGTCGGCAATGCTTGGCATGAGATGACGTCATCTGACGCCGGCGTGGGGCAGATTTTGCTTTCGCACTTGCAAGTTAAAAGGGCGATTAACGTTCGATTCCTGGGATCACTGACAAGTGTGAAAGGGGCTCAAGAAAGATCTCTTTGTGGAGCCTTCTTCTTTCGACGAACAACTTGGTCTACTGAAGCTTATCGCTATGTTTTTTCAAGGTTCATTTTACTGTCACCTCATAATACATAAAAATTTTATAGATCTGATACTCTTCAATTTTTGTCTGCTGCAGGCAATGAGTTGCCATGAGTCTTGTGTGCCGCCCCGAACTATTCGAGAAAGAGAAGCAAAAGCGAATCCCTGGTTTTTCTCGAGATTGTAAGAATTGTACTAAATTTTGAAAACCTTCGGTAAAATTATATTACTTGTTGGAATTTACTCCTGAAGATAAAGTGCGTTTGGTTTAAAATAATATAACTGTGCTTAATCTGCTCTGTTAGCTGAAAGTATCTCTTCCTTGGTCAGGAGGGAGGGCCCACTGCTGGGAATAGTGATTGACAGATAAACCCCTTCAGGAAAGTTACTGGAGTAAATGAGTCTTTGAAATATGGACTGTAACAAAATAATCTCCCTGAAACGAGGGTATGAGCAGACACTAATAAAAGATGAGTCCTAAGGACTTAACAAGTTTAGGACAGACTCAATATCACCACTCTACTTGGATTTTCGACAGAATGGATCAGGATAAGAGTAGACTGCAAACAGGTGCCCTGCGAATGGGTGGTTTCGTGTGATTTCTGATATCCATTCACAGATTTGTCATCTTCATTAATGTCCCATTGACTCAAACAGAGAGAGAAAAAGATCTGCCTTTTAATGTTCAAGCACCCATTATAATAAAGATTAAGTTTATGATCAAAGATAAAGCACCGAAGGGCATGGGGGGGTGGGGGGTGGGGTAAAAGAAATCAATTTTGGCGCTTCCCAAGTTTATGAGGCCCAAAGCAAAAAACACAAAATCTGAAGGAAATTTGTAATGTTCTCTGGAATCAATGACTGCAATGAAACAAATCTAATGAAGCTTTGCCAGTAAAGCAGTTGCTTTATTTTGTGGTGCTCCCAGGCGTTTCTGGAATGACACCAACGAATGAACGGCAGAAACGGATACAATTTTTAAAATAAGGGCATTACAGTATTGTTTTTGTACATGAACACAAATAAATCATAACTCGTGACTTGATCTTCAATGCTTCCAATACTTGTTGCACTCTCACTCCTCACTATGATTAACCTTCTTCAGTAAGCGTAATAATTCTAATGCCATTGAATTCTTATTAAGATGAGAAACCAGGCCACTGCATAATAATGACATTCACTCAGACATCGAAACCATTAAAATTGGTTGCTATTAGCTATAAAATGTTTGCAACTGTAGAAAAGCTGTCAAATTAACTGTTCTGAAGCTCACCTCAAGCAAGCACTAGGATCCAATTAGACCCTGAAATGTGGAATTTGTGGCATAAATATATGCAATTTAACGTGCATTTTTGACAGGATAGTGCATAACGCAGCTTAAACGGGAGATGAAACTGCCTGAATTAGGAGCGTTGCCTTAAAGGTGAGGACATTACAGATTTCACTGTGGTTAAGATGCGTCACATTGTGGCAAAGGTGACTTCATAAATAGCATGGCAGGACTGGTTCTAATTAATTCCAGACTGAGGATCCTATAAGCAAAAGAGGCAGCGGGGATGGCTCTACAATGGCTTCAACCATTTCTGGGTTCACCTGTCAGTCCCACAGAACCATGAACAAAACACCTCCCCCGAAAAATGACTCCAGAACTTGGAGCAGCATTTTCTGCAGGTGGGGTGAAAGTCTGCAGTCTCTGTGATTGTAGTCGAAACCCAGAAATGTTGGAGGAACTCAGCGGGGCTCGTAGCATCCATAGGAGTAAAAAACAGGTGGGCATCTGAAATAAAAGACAGGGGAAAAGGGAAGAATGGGCAGGGAGAGGAATAGACCAATAGACAAAAGGTGTAAAGTGGATATGGAGAGGACAATGATCCAAGAGCATGTGTTCCCATCCCACAATAGCATCTAAAGAACTTAAGTCATTAAATAAATCTGTGGTTTCATTTGACCAGTCTCAGGAATGCAATCCACGAAGCTAGTGAATTGTCATTCAGAAAAGGTAAAAAGAATCTCAGGGTTATATGTGATGCCATGCATGCACTCTGACAATAAATCTGAACTTTGAAGGGAATCTGTGTGGTGGAAAGTGTGCTGACCAGCTGCATCATGTTCTGGTACAGGGACACCCAATACCCCTGAGTGCAAAGTCCAGAAAAAGGTAGTGGGCGTAGCCCAGGACGTCACAAGCAAAACCCTGCCCCACCCTCGAGAACATCTATAGGGAATTGCAGCAATCGTCAAGGATCCACACCACCCAGCACACGCTCTGTTCTTGCTGCTACCATCAGGAAAGAGGCATGATGCCACAAGACTCTCACCACTGAGTTCCAGAACAGTTGCTACCCCTCCACAATCAGACTCCTCAACAACAAAGTGAATCATTAAAGACTTGTATTTTTGTACTTTATTGATTTTTGTTTCCTCCCTGTAATGCAGT
The DNA here is from genome assembly GCF_036971445.1 of Narcine bancroftii. Lineage (NCBI taxonomy): Eukaryota > Metazoa > Chordata > Chondrichthyes > Torpediniformes > Narcinidae > Narcine > Narcine bancroftii. Next base: position 146,877,938 of record NC_091469.1, read on the forward strand.
TTGTTTACATTAATGTATTTATCTATGTTGAGCACAGTTTATTTTTGCACTATCAAGTGGCAATTCTGCCTCGCCAACAGGAAAAAAGAATCTCAGGGTTGTGTGTGATATCATATATGTACTCTGACAATAAATCTGAAGTCTGAATCTCACTTCTTCATTCATTCTAGCCTGCATGTGTCTTCAGACCCACCATCGAGGATGACTCCTAACTATGTCCCTGAAGAGTAGGAAGGGGTGATCTTATTTACAAAATTATGAGAAGCTCAGGTAAGGCAAATAGGTCTCATTCTGAGAGTTGGTGAGTCCAAAACAAGAAGGCATGGATTTAATGTTAAAGGGTTAAGACATAAAAGGGGCCTCAGGGGGAACCTTTTACTCACAGAGATACAGCACAGAAACAGGCCCTTCTAGCCCATGATCCCACCTGCCATAAATGCGTGACAAAGCAATGGCTGTCTTTCCTACCCATAATCCCCCAAGCAGCTGGAACCATTCTGCATTTCCCAGAGACAGTTCCAGCTGCTTGGGGATTATGGGTAGGAAAGACAGCCATTGCTTTGTCGTGCATTTATGGCAAGTGGCACTACGGCACGAGTCACCCCACCTCTATCGACTCAGGAGGACACTACAAGGCGCGTCTCAACATGTCTGCGACGCAGGAGCAACGTTTTAGTGACGCTCCATGGAAGGTAAGTTTATGTTTTCCCTCCATGCTTGTAGCCAGCTTCCAGGCAGAGACCTGGCATGAAAACATCTAAGTTTAAAATTGAATTTTATCAAACAGGTGCAGCAAGCAGTAAAAAAGGCGAATGGTATGTTGGCGTTCATATCAAGAGGATTCGAGTACAGGAGCAGGGAGGTATTGATGCAGTTGTATAGGGCCTTGGTGAGACCTCACCTGGAGTATTGTGTTCAGTTTTGGTCTCCTTATCTGAGGAAGGACATCATTGCCATGGAGAGAGTGCAGAAAAGGTTGACCAGATTGATACCAGGGATGGTGGGACTTGCATATGAAGAAAGGCTAGAACGACTGGGCTTGTACTCGCTGGAGTTTAGACGATTAGGAGGAGATTTAATAGAAACATTAAAAATTCTTAAGGGAATTGACAGGCTAGATGCAGGAAGATTGTTCCCAATGTTGAGCAAGTCTAGAACCAGGGGTCACAGTTTAAGGATAAAGGGGAAGTCCTTTAGGACTGAGATGAGGAAGAATTTTTTCACTCAGAGAGTGGTGAATTTATGGAATTCTCTGCCACAGGAAGTGATTGAGGCCAGTTCCATAGTTAGATTTAGTACGTGACTAGGGGGATCAGGGGGTATGGAGAGAGAGCTGGAACAGGGTACTGAGTGGATGATCAGCCATGATCAAAATGAATGGCAGTGTAGGCTTGAAGGGCTAAATGCCCTACTCCTACACCTATTTTCTATATTTCTATGTTTTGAGCCGCAGAGAGCGGCCCCAAAGGCTGAAGTGGCCTGGTAGGTTCCAGAGCAGTCAGCGGAGCTGTCACTGCCCGCACCAGCCCTGATGGTCCCGCCAACTGCCCCTGCCCTGATGGCTCCTGTAGACCACCCCTGACCTGACGACCCCCACCCTGAGAGATCCCACCGGCCACCCCTGCCCTGACAGCTCCCGCTGGTCGTTCCTGCCTTGAGGGGGTTCATGGAGCGAGAGGGGTGAGTGGGTGGGAGAGAGAGGGAAGATTGGGTCACTGGCTGTCGGCATCTTCATGACTTCATCAGCCCACCCCTAACCAGCCGCTTGCAGTGGCTGTACATGCGCATGAGGCAGCCGAGTGCTGAGCTCTGCCGAAAATCCTTCTGAAGAGGGATTGCAGTCGGCGCCTTGGAGCCGGCCACGGCGCATTCATAGAGGTAAGTCTCCTGATGTAAGGGCGGAGAATCTCTGCCTTTACAGTCGGGCTTTTCCACTGCATGGAAGTGCCTTTAGAGTCACCCTTCTTGATGTCCCTAGAGCTGACTCTATGAAGCAACCTTTATGGCACTCTTGCAGATCTGATAATACATTCAGCAATACCATTACCTTCCAACGCTGATGCCTGCCTCCCTAAATGTCACGCTGAAGGAGAACAGAAAGAATGATTCTTCAAGGCTATTTAAATGGCTCTTTGAGCACAGCAGAGGACCATGAAGTATTTGCATTCAGCTTTAGGTTGTCATGTCATCTGAGCGTTGAGAACTGCTCGCTGGACTGAGCTACCAGCTACGCTGCTTTTCTTTGATGGTTGCGAATTATCTCATTAAAATTTTTATTCGCTTTGTGTCATGGTGTCTTCTTATTTACGTAGTGTTACTTGAAGGTTTTTTTTTGGTCCCGTTGCCATAGATACATTGTGATGTCATGTGCAGTAAATGGTTGCCATGTCCAAGAGCCTGAACTAATGATCCACAGAGTTTTAATCCCATAACAGCGAATTAAAATACAACGTATTAAATAATCTCGACTTTCTAAAACAGTAGAGTAATGGAGGGAAGTAATGTGATTGATTCTGAGAGACAATCCAGTTCAGTCATCTTCCTTTATGACATAGATCTACCTTCATTACCAAATCAATGACAATATTGCTCATTTTAACCTGTTCTCTGACAGGAACCGAGAAAATACTCCGCTTATGAAACTCAGTAGGTCAGGCAAAATCTATAGGGAGCGAAGGGTAACCAACGTTTCTGGCTTGGGCCCTTTGTCAGCTATGGAGATTGAGTAACTCACTTCCTCTAAGGAGGCAGAGTCATTAAATTCAGATGTTTGAAAATTGAGGAAGCCTCGGGGGATGGGGAACTTGTAAGAAAGAGACGCTGAGTCCAAAACTGAACCTGCCATGCTGTGGTTGAACAGAGGAGAGAGAGAAACTGCGAAGAGTTGTGAACACCAATAAATCTCTCCTTCATCAGTCCTGTCCACAACTTGTGTCAAGAAATGTGACATATATTAAAGGATCTGTCCCACCCCGGGTCATACCCTCTTCTTTCTCTGATCCTCTCAGGCAGAGCAGATATGAGCTTGAAAGCATGAACCTCCAGATTCAAGGACAGTTTTTAAAAAAAAAACCTGCTGTTGTCAGACTCTGAAACAGAACTGCTGCTGGCAAAAGATGATGCCTTCACACTGTTTCAATGGTACTTTTCTCCATACGCGGGATTTTGTAGCACAATATGCTGCATGCTTTAACTCTGAATCGTGAACATTTGTTCGGGTGTACTTGGCGGTACAGATTAAAAATGGCCAGAATTGGCTTCTACCGAGGTGTAAATAAAATTAAAATTAAAAATATATATTGCCGTAAAAGCTTTACTTAAGTATGAGTTGACTTCCCTGGATCGAAGGCAAAATAAAGCATTTTCCGGCCTCACTTTTCACATGACAATATACAATTCAATTCAAATGGCCTATTCCTGCTCGAGGTTTTAAATGCATGTTGTTTCATTCACGATCCTGACCGGGAAATATTTTGTCATTCCTTCATCCTTGCTGGGGCGAAATCCTTCAGTCCTTTACACAAAAGCACAATGAGACTACCTGGATCAAGGTGGACTGCAAAAGTTCAAAAAGAAGACCCGTTCCCTTGTAAAGGACATCCCTGGCTAGGCAATAAACGGTGGACCTACCAGGTTGATAAAAAAGTGTTTATAACTCTCAGAAATAAAGTAAAAATTGACATTTGAATAAGGATTAAACATTAAAGCTTCTTTGCAATATCTGGAGATGCAATAATTAAATATTAAGTAATAGCAAGGGTTTAATTAGGATTTTCAAATTAATTATAAATTAATGTCATCTAAAGTCATAGGCTCAAGGGAAAAACTTGTCTGAATCTTCAATTATTCTTTCAGCTGCTTTATTAAACAGAGTCTCAGCAATTCCAACATGCAAGATGTCCTTTAATAGATATTAGGAAGATGACCTGTGAAAGATTAAATTGCAGAGGTCCTTTGTTGTCCTATTTCCCTCTTAGTATTTGTTTTGTGAACTGTTCCAATTAACACTTCAGCGTTGTTAGATTACTTCCCTGTGCCACAAGAGGACCTTCAAAGAGAAGTGAGTCTAATTTGTTTGTACATTAACAAGTCATATGGCTCTGCAGGATTATCCATTGCTTTCATTAGCAGGTTGGAGACTGAGGCTCCTTCAAGCAACATTGTTATTCAATCTGTAAACAAGTGAGCTCAGTTAATACCCTCAGTTACTTCCAAGTTTATTTATACATTTGAAAAACATTCTTTTGATTCAAGATTCTTTATAGTCATGTAATAAAACAGAAGTAAAATTCCATTTAGTCCACAGTAAGGCACTCAGGTAGATGGTGTGGTGAAGAGGGCATTTGGAATGTTGGCCTTCATAAATCAGAGTATTGAATTCAAGAGTAGGGAGGTTATGATGAAATTGTACAAGGCATTGGTGAGGCCAAATTTGGAGTACTGTGTACAGTTTTGGTCACCAAATTATAGGAAAGATAAACAAAATAGAGAGATTGCAGAGAATGTTGACAGGATTTCAAGGTTTGAGTTACAGGGAAAGGTTGTGCAGACTAGGGATTTTTTCTCTGGAGCGTAGAAGATTGAGGGGGGGACTTGAGAGAGGTGTTTAAAATTTTAAAAGGGACAGACTGAGTAAATGTGGATAGGCTTTTTCAATTAAGAGTGGGGGAGATTCAAACTAGAGGGCATGGTTTAAGATTGAAGGGGGAAAATTATAAGGGGAACATGAGGGGAAATTTCTTTACGCAAAGGGTGGTAGGGATGTAGAATGAGCTTCCGGCAGACGTGGTCGAGGCGGGATCATTGGTTACATTTAAGGAAAGACTAGATAGTTACATGGATAGGAGGGGACTGGAGGGGTATGGACCGGGTGCTGGTTAGTGGGACTAGGAGGGTGGGGATTTGTTACGGCATGGACTAGTAGGGCCGAACTGGCCTGTTCTGTGCTGTAAGTGGTTATATGGTTATAAGGAAGATTCGCCATCAGCAGGTGCCCCTTAGAGTCAGAGAAAGTGAAGTAAAATCTCCCGTGGCCTCTTCAGCTATTTTTGACAGCACGGGAACAGGCCATTTTGGTTTTGGCCCACGAGTATGTAACTGGGCTGCTGGTTAGTTGGGTGGCCCGCCCAATTAGACTCTAAACCACACATGTCAAACTCTGGCCCGCGGGCCAAATTTGGCCCGCGATATAATTATATTTGGCCAGCAAGATCATATAAAAAATGTATTAGAGTTGGCCCGCTGGCCGTCGCGCCAGTATAGCGCTTGTACAGTAATACAACAAATCCCAGAATGCATTGGCGTCAGCCTGCTAATCGCCCCCACCTCCTCTGTTTACGCTGCAGGGTCTCACCGTGGACTCTGGTTTTGGGGCCTGGCCGGTGTCAGGGGAAGCCAAGGCCGCTTCCCAGCGCACGGAACCGAAGGCCTCGGGCCTGACCTCGCCAGGACCGTTGCCCACTCCCCCTCCCTGCCGCAGGCCGACCCGCGACTCACGGTGACGGGGCCGCTGATCCGCCGAGATGCTGCCCTGCAGCGAGAGCCGATGCCCCCGCACTGTTGTTGTCCAACCCGATCGCCCGCAAACCCCGCCCTCCCGCACACAGGCCTGAGTAAGTATTATGAACTTTAATCTCAGGATAAAACGATCTTCCAATAGTTTCATGTCACAGTGATAAATATATTCCTGGTTAAAAATGGTCCTGTACCTGGATACAAGCTCATTAGGCATAAAACTTGAAAAGTGTGTAAATCAAAGGATATCTGTACCAATGGAAAAAGGGCATGGCAAATAACCCTGCTAGAGTTCATGCCCACAATCAGTTACCCATTTGATTGTTTCAGGAATCATGTTATTCTCCCACATTCTCAATAGCCCTCAGATTTTACTATTCGACAGCACACTAGCAACGTTTGACAAATCCTCTATAGAGAAATATTATTTATTGAATATTTTATTTCTCATTTGTTAATGCTTCTGGAAAGAGTTTATCCAAAACTATTATTAAACATTTATTTCAATAAGAAAAAGTTTAACATTACATATGTTGAAAGAAGAGAAAACATGCAGATGTTGAAAATTTTCAATAAATATTTAGTTCGGCCCACGACTTAGTCCAAGTTTTTACTTTTGGCCCTCCATGAATTTGAGTTTGACACCCCTGCTCTAAACCATCGGCAACCTGGGCTCCAGACCCAAACCTCCAGCATGATCAGGGAGCTTTCATCACCTCCCACCCTCGGCACCCTTGGCATCAGAGTGCCAATATCCCGTTCCCCTTCAGCCAGTCTCCAGCAGTCCACAGCCTGGTGCAAGTCCTTTGACTGCAAGTTGCCAGCAGTGTGAAGCCTATGTGGCTTCCTCGCATTGAGTTACCAGCAGCCTGTCGACTGTGTGTTCTCCCGATGCAAAGCCCCTCGCTGGTCTGTTGCCATGGTCACTGTCCAGTAGGGACAATTCCTCTACTTCTTAAACTGGGAGGGGGGAGGGGTGTTCTCCCTGCTTTTTGGTGCCCTGCTCTAGTTCTCTGCTTCCCTGGGGATCTTCAACCCCTTGAGGCCACTGTCGGCACAGACACCACTATCTTGGGTTGCAGGATTTTAAAATAAAACACCACCGGCTCCTTTAACAGGTCATTTAAAGCCTCTAAGGATCCGATAGAGTGGGCACTTGGACCCTACGGAGGAGCGCTGTGTCTTTGCTCCCTGCTCTCCCTGGGTCCCTACCAGCAAGTTTTGTGCTACCTAAAGAAATGCCACCACGCTGAACAGGAAAGTGTTCCCAAGTGAGAACAGATATGTTGGATGCAGAGGCTGGTAGGGGTGGCAGCTGAGGACAAGGGGAATCCTGTGTTTGTTACGTCTAAGGGCAGAGGAGACTAGGGCAGATGAGCGGGAAGCAGAGATGCGTGTTAGGGTTGAGTTGTTGATTGTGAAGGTAAAGCCACATTTGTGGAAGAAGGATATTTCAGGTGATCTAGACTAGAAAACTTCACCTTGGGAAAAGATACGGCAGAGACGTAGAAATTGTGAGAAAGGAATAAAATCATTACAGAGGACTGGGTGTGAAGAAGTGTAGTCGAGGTAGTTGGGGGAGTTACTAGGTTTGTAAAATATGTTGGATGCAAAGGGCATCCCCAAGGGATAACTGACTGAGCACTGAGATATTTCTAAATTATCGAGGCTGGCCTTTCTATGATCTTTGCAGTGAATTTGTATGGAGTGTGTCGAGCTTCCAAGTTACATGAAACCACATTTCTTATTCTCCCACCTAAAGAGCAGCACATTGAAGCCCCACCCATTCTAACAGTTAAGGCCAATGGGGGGGAATCTCATAGCAATATTTTGAATGTGGAAAGGAATGGACATAGTAGACGTAGAAAGGTTGTTTCACTGTGATGGGAGAGTCAAGGCCAGAGGGTGCAAATTAAGGATTAGGATTCAGGATCCACTGAGAACAGAGATGTGGAGGAATTTCTTAAGCCAGAGGATGGTGAAGCTGTGAAATTTTGTACCACAGGCCAGGTCATTTGACGCATTTAGCCAGGGCTTCAAAGATTATGGGGAGATTGCAGAGCAATGGAGCTGAGTGGGGAAAATGGATGGGCTGAATAGCCTATCTTTGCTCCTCTGTTTTATGGTCTTATAACAAAAGGAACCTTGAACACTGTTTTCTCTGACCTTTCCTTTGCAATAGATGGACTTACTTGCATTTTGTTGCCAAAACTCAAAATTGAAGAACTACTTTAGCAAGTCATTCACTCTTGTTGGAGAAATAGCAGTCAGTTTGTTCCCCGGAAGGACACAAATTCAAAGTACTAAATAAATAACTAATTGCACAGGAAAAACATCAGTAAGATTGAAAGAATGCAGAGAAGATTTCCTAGGACACTGCCTGGACTTCAGGAACTGAGTTACAGGGAAAGGTTAAACAGGTTAGGATTTTATTTTTTGGAGCATAGAAGGGAAATTTGACAGAGGAGTTTAAAAATGATGAGGGGGGTAGACAGAGTAAATGTAGATAGGCTTTTTTCACTGAGGGTAGATGAGATGCAAACCAGAAAACATGGGTTAAGGGTGAAAGGGGAAAAGTTTAGGGAGAATTTGAGGGGGAACTTCCTCACTCAAAGAGTGGTGGGAGTGTTGAAGTAGTTTGAAGTAGTGAATGTGGGTGGCTTAATTTTAACATTTAAGAAGAATTTGGACAGGTACATGGAAGGGACAGTTACGTAGGGCGAAGGACTGGGTGCAGCTCAGAGGGACTAGGCAAAAAAAAAACAATTGTTCAGCACAGACTAGAAAAGCTGAAGCAACCCGTTTCTGTGCAGTAGTGTCGTATGGTTCTATGGATTGAAGAATTGACACTGCAGGGGGACAATGATGGAACTAAATGATTTTAAGCTCAAAGTTGATTAGCTTTGGGAAGGATAGGAACGTTACAAAGAGGGCTCAGGAAAGGGTATTCCTAGGAGATCAACCCTGTCTGCTCCATTCTAATGTTGCAGCTGAAATTACTCAATCTTGTCTCCATGCTCGTCGATGATAATTGATGGAGGTGGACAAGATCTCAACTGCTTCAGGCTTAATGTATCGAAGGAAGCTCCCTGGAGTGGATGGTTCAAAGATTGGAGTAAAGACTTTTTGAAAAAGGCCAAAAATTTACAAGGGGATGTAAGCAACTGTTTTGGCATAGAGTGTAGTTACGATTCAGAATTCACTGTCAGTTGGAGCTCGTGAATCAGAAATGAACAGGGCTTTAACAAGGGAAAATTTTCAAGCAATAGGTCTCTATTCTTGATTCTATGAAGGAAGAACAGAATGGAATTCTTGAGACTTCCAGCAGAAGCCAGCATAGACATCGTGGAGCAAATAGCTGCCTTCATTCTATAATTTGTCATTTGCCATTGCTGCTTTCCTTACTCCATGCCTGTGGCAAAATTATAGTTAGATTGCATCTTCTTGTGCATTTAACATTCTTTCCATCAAATCTGTCACGGCCTTTCATTGTTGGGAGCAAACAAATAGAGGATATTGGCTTGGATTTGATGGAAGTTGCCGTACAAAAAGCATGTGCTTCTTCCCTTGAGTAAGTTGGTAAATCGGTGATTTGAAACTAGCCAATATCTTGTTTCAACATTGATCGTAGTTTGGCAAGTCCCCAGATTCATTGGCATGGTTAGCACAACACCTTTACTGCACCAGCGATCAGGACCAGGGTTGAAATCTCACCCTATCTCTAAGGAGATTGTACATTCTCCATGTATGCATGGGTTCTCCCCGGGGGCTCTGGTTTACTCCCACCCTTAAAAAATTAATCAGGGGTTGTAGGTTAATGGGGTGTGCTATGAGCCCAGAGGACCCCAAAACCCAGCAGCAATAGATATTCACGAAGACAAATGGTTACTTAAACAAAAGTTGCTTTTAATCATCTTTAAACATGAGAACAGAATCACACTTTAACTTATCACTATTGACTTAACTAATCTAACTTAACCCCCTTCTAATTCTAAGCGCACATGTATGGAATGCATGTGTAAGTTCAGAAAAGTTCTTTGGTTTACAGTCCAATCTCACTTCTCATTCCTTCAAGTTCATTGGTTGTAGGCAATTCTTATACTGTGCACAAAATTTAACATTTATAAAGTTCACCAGGCTTTGGTGCTTGAAAGGTAAATGGTTACCGCTCAGAAAGGTTCTTGTTGGTTTTCAGAGAGAGATTTGTTGTTACTTTTTAATCAGCCACTTCGGTGTCTTGCTGACAAAACTTGCCCCTTCAGGGTTCTCCAGATGATAACCTCTTTCTTTCAGGTCACCACAGAGTTCCTTTTTATTTCTCTTATTCCAAGTGAAACATTAGATAGTCAGTCCTCTCCTCTTTCATGAACCACAAGGGCTTTGACCAGGCTGAATCAAGCACTTACAACATGGGGTTTCTGCAAGCTTACCAACTTGTCCTGTTCCAGTCCCAGCAGCTGTTGCTGGCTGTAACACTGTAGAAATGATCTCTGTCTCTGTCTCTGTCTCTCTCTGTCTCTCTATCTCTCTGTCTCTCTCTCTCTCTGGGAGAAAACCTGTTTGACTCTCTCTGCTTGCCAAAAACCACATGACGGGGCTTCCAACAGCAAGCTCTCTTCCAGACAGCAGCAGCTCCGGCAAGCTCTTTCATCTTTTGCCTTTGGTAAAGAACAATCAATTAGTGAAGTATATTGAGCACTCTTCAAAACTCTTGCAAAAGCTGTATAGCCAATATGTCTAGCATGGGGAAGATCTCCAGTATTTTAGATAAGATCTGTTTTAAAGTGTTTGTATGTGACCTACTCTCACAAACTTTACCCAATTTATCTCCCAAAAACATTTCTATATACTCAATATATTCTGTTAGAAATGTAATTGGATGGCACAGGCTCATGGGCCAAAATGGCCCATTACCATGATGTAGGTATGTCTAATCCATTCCAAAGTGGAGGATCCCTGGGATATGATGAATACCCCTCCCGTGCATTAAACTTGCCTATAGGGAAGATCACCAAAGCAATTGCAGTGGAAGAACTGACAACGAAAGGACGGGAAGGAAGAAAACGATGGAGTTGGCACACAGGGCCGTCCCCCAGTGGACAAAAGATTGAAGAAATCTCAGTGAAGATTTTTCACACAATTGTCTCTTTTACAAATGAGAGTTTTCCTTAGTTGCACATGAAATTCAATTGCATTATTTCCAGGTTAAAAAAAAGCAACCCCTGGAAATCCATTGCCAGGGAGGAAGTTCATTAACTGAAACATTGAGGTAGCATCACATTACATGTGATGGCACCGAACTTTCTCCCAAATGAGGAGCATCACACATTTGATGCTTATATTTGCGGAGCAGTTTAGCAACTTGCCTCAAGCCCTTTCAGCATTCCTCCACTGTGCACGCGGAATTTCATTTCCTATCCAAGGTGGTATCGTCATGTTGAAATCCCTTTGTTAGCTTCCTAATTCCAGAATGACCTTCAGCATTACAGCTGGCTCAGGCTCGAAACGCCGGCTACCCACTGCTTTCCAAGGATGCTGTGCAACCCACTGAATTCCGCCTACACTTGCACGGCAGCAATACGAGCCAGTTTCCCCTCCATTCTCGCCTCCCGCTGCCTCAGGAAAGCAGTCAGGGACATATCCACCTGGATCACACTCAATCCTCCGAAACAGGCAGCAAATACGCCAGTTCAAAAAAGTCGCACCTCCAGGTTCAAGGACAGTTTCTTTCTTGCTGCTCTCAAACATGGACTGGATGGATGGATTACTGATCATCGAACAGTGCAGCACAGGGACCAGGCCCTTTGGCCCACATATCTGTGCTGACTATCAATTCCAAATCACACTAAAACAACACTGCTGCACTTGATAAACATCCCTCCATCCCTTTCATATCCACGTGTCTACCTAGAATCCTTCTAATTGCATCCATTGTATCTGTTTCCACCATTACTCCTGGCAGCCCATTCCAGACACCCAGCTCTCAGCCTAAAATATTTGCCTCGCACATCTCCGTTTAACTTCTCCTTTCACCGTAAATGCATGCTCTCTCATTTTTGACATCTTTACCTTCGATAAAGATTCTGACTGTCTATCCTATCAATGCCTCTCTCATCATCTTATAAACATTTAAACCAAACAGCCCAAGTCTCCCAACAGTGTAGAGAGGTGGACAGTCATGAAATTGGGTAGATGGAGTAAAGGAATAAACTGTTTTCTAAATGTGGAGAATATCCCAAAAGCAGGATTTTAAATTTAAATTAAATTTAGACCCACAGCTGCTACTGCGCAAATACCCTAATTAACCTACAAACTCCTTACGTTTTGATGATACCCACACAAACTCCTTACAGATGGTGCCTGATCCGAACCCAGGTCGCCGGTATTAATCACTATGCTAACTGTGCCACAGATGTGTTGGCATTGGAGAGAGTCCAGAGGAGGTTTACGGGAATGATCCCGAGGATGGGAGGGTTGTCATAGGAGGAGAATTTGATGGCTCCGGGACTGTATTTCTCCAAAGTGATTGATATCGATCCCAGAGGGGTCAACGGGACATTCGAAGGTGTCAAAAAATGCCAGGGGGTTTGAGTGAACTTTTGGGCTCAAAAGAATTGTAGAGCTTGAGGTTCCCACTCCTGCTGGGAGCTTGAAGTCCCCACTCCTGCTGGGAGCCCGAGGTCCCTACTCCTGCTGGGATCCTGAGGTTCCCGTCCCTGCCTGGGAACCTGGCGACTTCTTCAATGCAGATGGCACCGCATTAGAGGTTGAGAATGGAATCGTCGACTCTGGCTGCAGCTCCGTTTGGCATCTTCCAGGCCAGAAGCAAAGGATTTTTTTTACTCTTATTGTAATCACTTGCTTGCTTAATTTACAGATTTGTTACTTGGCGATTGGGGTGTTGTAACAAAGTTTGGGTTGTTGCTGGGAGGCCCTGATACCAGTCTCCGGCACATTTCTTGCAGCTACTCTGAGGCATCGAGCAGAAAATTGGCGGGAAGTCTTGCTGACACACATTTCTGATTTATATATAATTAGCTTTTATTGCTTCTTTATTTTATATTCTTTAACTGAAACATAATGATAATGTAGTAGTAACCAGTACGCAGTATATAATTTAAAACAAAATTACGTCCTCAGAAACAACAATGCTTCCAATAGAACTGCGATTACACAAGATGCCATTTCTGCTCCAGACAAAACAAAATATAAAAACTTCACATGACTAAAACACACCTACACAAAACTGTATAATGAGTAAAATAAAACAGAGTTAACATTACATAAAAACATGAAAAACTAGGCAATAGGTACAGTGGAGACAATCACATTTCGGAGTATTAGATTTTAGAAAGTCCAGTGGCTTGAAAAGAAGAACCGCCACACAGTTCACAAGTCCACACAGGCCCGTCAGCTTCAGCACCTTGTAATAATAGAGGGAACCGCCTGCCCCCACGGCCTCCTCTCAGACCCCATCATCCGCCACAGGGCCCCGCCCTCCAAGACGGCACAGCTTCCCGAACCTCCAGGCCAGCCGCACGACACGACCACTCCAGGCTCCCGGACACCTTCTCCGCAGAACGTCCAGCCAGGCATATGCCGCCTGCTCAGGACACCACGACACAGCTCCGCAGACCCACCACAGCACCCCCTCCTCAGCCATTGGCAGCACACGATGTCCTCACCACAGAGCCCCGACCAGTCTGCTTCTTCCATACCTTCGTCTTACTTCGTGGTTCCTCTCAGATTCCCGTCTCCACTGCGCTACTCTCCAACTTCATCCTTTAAAAATTGAACGTGGCACTCCACTGGACCGTTTTTGTAGATCATGGTCTGGAGAGGCCACTGCGGCTGTGCCACGCTGCCATCACCCGGAACCAACATTATTATAACATAGTTATAATAATTTATTATTAGTTAGAATCACAAGACCATTGTAATACTATTTTCCACATGGATGAATTAACGTGGATTTTCTTTAATACTCAATAAACATGTTAACTATATCATTAGCCTTGTAGTCTTGTAACAGTTTAAAACATTTTAGCTTAGCTTTAGCTTGATTTTCTAGTATGTAATGAAAACCTGGGTTGTGGTAATGCTAGGTCGAGTATCCTGGCCGCGTCATTTCCTGTCCAACAGTGCCAATTAGTCCAGGGACAGCCAGTTCGTACTCAACACCCATAGCTATTGAAGTTGTGTCAGTGAACTGATGGCTGTGCATTTACTGTGTAAATTTGCCATGTTTTTTTCTAGTAACCACAATGCTAAGAATAAGTGCCGACAATATTCACAAGAGTATTTGAAATTTGGATTCGTACCTTTGTTTACACATGAAACAATTCTTATGTGCCTGTTCGGTGCAAAGACTTTCAGTCATGATGCCATGAAACCTGCAAGGATCAAAGACCACCTTGAAAGGATTCACTTTGATAAGAAAAAACAAAGATCTTGATTTTTTTCAATGTGCCGAAAATCAGAAATCAACTAAATTTAAATACTTCTTTTTAAAGCACCTGCCAGAGTTGATAATAAGGGAGGACTGAAGGCATCAAACAGTATCTACCTTAATATAGCAAAGAATGGAAAACTGTATCCCATCAGTGAGGAGATCATAATACCAGCAATTAAAGATGTGATTGAAAATGTTATGAAGAAAGATTCTCAACCTATTCTATACGCAGTGCAAAGACAGTGCCACAACACATTGATGAGATGGCTGAGGATGTGGAGAAAACCTTGGTATCTGAGTTTCAACATTGGAAGTTTTCCATCCAACTTGATGAAGCCACTTTCGGCAGTTCAAATAGGTAGATAAAGTGAATGCTTACAGTCTATATTTTCTGGAACTTGTGGTACATGAGCTCTCTCTCTCTCTCTCTCTCTCTCTCTCTCTCTCTGTCAGACCCAGGAGCGGCACCATCTCTATGGCCACAAAAGATCACTCTGTGGAGATCCGGGGTTACTGTGTAGCTTTATTAATGGTGGTGGTGGGGGTGGGGGGGGGGGTGGTGGGGTGAATGCTATGAAAACTTTCATTTACTTGTGATGGCACAGCTCTGAACATCGATACTCCTGGGTCTCAATTTCCAGAGCCAGTTTACGAGAATAACGATGGCGCTCAGAGGACTGCAACCACCCATAATGGTAAACAACACCCAACTCGCAACCCTCTCCCCCCGACAGCTGGCCCCCGCCTGCGGCCTCTTCACCCTCCACATTTCTCCTCCATCATTATTTGAGAACATGACCCTGGACTGCAGGCCCATCGAGATGAAAAGCAGGGCATTTATCAAGTCAGAGGTGCAGCGACTCCTGGTGGAGGAAATCATAACTCCCAGTTCGAGCCCACGGCGAGCCCAGGTCGTGGTGGTCAGGGACGAAAGCAAACCCCACATGGTGATAAATTACAGCCAGGAGGTCAACCACTTCACCCAGCTAAATGCTTATCCCCTCTCCCGGATAACCAATATGGTCAATAAAATAGCCTTCTACAAAGTGTACTCACAATTAACTTGAAATTGGTGTACCACCAACTCCCCCTTCGCCCAGGGGACTGCAAATACACTGCCTTTGAAGCAACGGCAGACTCTATCACTTCCTCAGGGTACCCTTTGGAGTCACCAACGGAGTCTTAGTGTTCCAGGCATACACTGACAGCAACGTTCCCCTACCTCGACAATGTCACCATCTGCAGCCATGACCAGAAGACCACAACACAAACCTGGCGAAATTTCTCAGCACAGCCAAGTCCCTGAATCTGATTTATAACAAAAAATGTGTGTTTAGTACCACTTGCCTGGCCCTCCTTGGATGCGTTGTAGCACATGGAGTCATTGCCCCCAACCCCAACCGCATTCGTCTCCTTATTGAGCTCCCAATACCACACAACCTCAATGCTCTGAAATGGTGCCTGAGGTTCTTTCTTACTATGCCAAGTGGGTGCCCAATTATGCTGATAAAGCCTTACCCCTTAGTAAGGTCCACAAGCTTCCCCTTATCAGCAGAAAACCAGGCAGCTTTCGACCAAATCAAAGGAGATATCACTAAAGCTATAATGCATGCTATGGACGAATCCATCCCATTCCAAGTGGAGAGCGATGCCTCCAACTTCGCACTGACCGCCACTCTCAACCAGGTGAGCAGGCCAGTAGCATTTTTTCCTGCACCCTCCACAGCCCTGAAACACCGCACTCCTCAGTCAAGAAGGAGGCACAGGCGATCGTTGAGGCCATGCGCCACTGGCGTCACTACCTAGCCGGGAAAAGATTTACCCTGCTGACGGACCAACAGGCCGTCACCTTCGTGTTTAACACAAAACTGGGGGTAAAATCAAAAATGGTGAAATCCTGAGGTGGAGAATTGAACTCTTCACCTATAACTATGATATCCTGTACCAGCCAGACAAATTCAACAATCCACCAGATGCCCTATCCGGGGGACATGCGCCAGCATGCATTGTGACTGGCTCCAGTACCTCCACGATGACCTCTGCCACCCTGGAGCCACAAGTTTGTTCCACTTCATAAAAGCCCAGAACCTCCTGTACTCCATTGAGGACGTAAGATCCCTGACCAGACACTGTCTGGTCTGCACAGAATGTAAACTGCAGTTCTTCAGGCCTGACTAAGCACAGCTCATCAAGGCCACACGCCCTTTCGAATGGCTGAGCGTCAATTTCAAGGGACCCCTGTCCTCGACCAATAGGAACATCTATTTCCTTAACATCATAGACAAGGTCTCCAGATTCCCATTTGCCATCCCCTGTCCCGACATGACCTCTGCCACAGTTATCAGGGCACTCCGCAGCATATTTACTCTCTTTGGGTACCCGGACTATAATCATAGTGATCGGGGGTCCTCATTCATGAGTGACAGTACCTGTTGGCTAGAGGACTATGAGCTATATCCTCAGGGGAAACAGCCAGGAGGAGTGAGAAAACGCCACCATTTGGAAGGCAATTCTCCTGGCCCTTAAGTCAAAAGGCTTGGTGGTGTCTCACTGGCAAGAAGTCCTGCCAGAGGCACTCCATGCCATCCGATCCTTCCTATGCACTGCTACAAATATGACCCCTCATGAACGTATGTTTTCCTTCCCCAGGAGGTCGGTGACTGGCTCCCATCTCCCATCTCCGGGTCCCGTCCTGCTGAGGAAACACGCGAGGGCTCATAACACCATTCCGTTGGTGAAAGAGGTGCAGCTCCTGCTGGCAAATCTACAATACGCATACGCCCAGAACCCTGACAGCCATGAGGACACATTCCCTGTCTGGGACCTGCCAGGCATTGGAGACACCCACCTACCCCCACCCCAACCAATACATACACGCACATCAGCCCCTACAGGGACTTGGTACAGGCTATCGACGTCCCCTGGGCACCCACACCACACGTCAGGGACCCTCGCCCTGCCAAGCCGACTGCCACAACCACCCCCACAGACAACCAGACCCCACCCCCTATGGCAACAGCCTTGCCCTCCCATCTCTAGACACCCGACCAGCAACAGAGCCAACCAGTACACCCCCGGCAGAGCTGTGCAGGTCACAGAGACAAAGGAAGCCACCTGATGGGCTGAATTTTGCTTTTTTAAAGAGAGGGTGAATGTAGTGATATGTTTATATGTATATACTGCTGCTGCTCTGTACATAAGTGGCTGGCCCACCCATTGATGACTTGACCCCATGTAACCCCTCCCCCTGTGACCTGGCCATAAACGTCGACCTTCTTGTCCTTCCACTCATTCGAGCACATGGAGTTGGGGCAGCCGAAATCTAATGTGTATTAAAGCTTATCGTTCCTCACCCAGTCTTTAGAGTCATTGATAGTGTGTATCAATACATTGTTCCCCTCAGGAAATTTACTGCAATGGCTACCGACGGTACACCAGCAATGGTTGGCCATTACAGAGGAGCCTTTCTCAAGGAAAAGATTTCCAATATACATCCTGTTCACTGTGTATTACACAAACACTATCTCGCAGGCAAGAAACTCAGTCGTGAACCACATGAGAACTTAAAAATGTGTATCAATCAATAAAATTAATGCACATCCTTTCAATTTGCGACCGTTTGCAATGCTACGTGAAAAAAAAAAATGACGAAACTTGGAATCGATTACTTTTGCCCACTGAGGTAAGGTGGTTGTCAATTTGGTGATAGCTTGTTGTCACGTAAGACTCACCTGTGGGGTTCTATACGGATGTGGACCCATCACAATGTGACGAGTTGAAAAAGTGTAAGGACCATCTGTTCTATTTGGCAGATCTATATTCAAAATTTAATGAACTACAGAAACATCCACAAGGTAAAGATGTTACAATTATTCAAGCCTGAACAATCCTAATAGGTTTCCAAGTCAAAATATGCCTATTTAAACTTTCATAGAGATTTTAAGCAGTTTTCCAAGTTAGAGCAATTGGAAGAGGAAAACATTTCAGACTGTGCTCTGGAGATATACATAAATCACCTTGAAGAATTAAGGGAAGTGTTTTAAGTACATTTTGAGGACCTGGAGAAAATGCAAATACCTGACTGGATTGTGACACCGTTTGATTTGGAAATGGAAAATGCAGCCATGGAATCTCACTTAGAAGTTGAACTCATTGATATGTGTGTGGGTCTCAAAGCTAAATCGTTCTCAATAGTAAAAGCCTCAGTGACTATTGGAGCAATGTAAACACTGCTACTAAATACCCCAGGCTTAGTTAAGCGGTTGAGCCATTTTTGAAGCAGGTTTTACATGATTGAAGCTGGTTTTAGCCGCACAAATGCGGTTTTTACAAAGCTGAGGAACAAACTGAACCTGGAAGAACGTGGTGACTTACGACTAAAACTCATCAGTCTCCAACCAAATATCAATTCCCTTGCTGATGCTCGTCAAACATGTCCTTCCCATTAATGAGGTGTATTTCCCTCTATTTCATGGGACATATTCATTTATCATGCAGTATTTATCATGCAGTTTGAACACGTGTTGAATTCCAACAGTATATTCAATATTTTGTACATTTCTCACAATTTCCACAATGCCAGTAGACAGCTTTTCCTTTCTGGGTCCCTATATTTCATGGGAAACATTCACACAGATGGGGGGGGGGGGGGTGGAAGGGAGGAGATGCAGAATAACAGTCTCGCAGGGCTTGGTATTTAGTTTCTCTCACTGATGTATGTGGAAAGCAGGGTTTGATATGCAGTTGCCCTCACATGTGGAATTGCACATCTACCTTTTTATTTGTTTATTTCCTTGCTGCGTATGCCTGGGGGTCTAAAAAGTTTGGGGACCCGTGGTTTAGAAGGATGGGGTGGTGGGGGTGGGGGGGTTAATCTCATAAAAAAACAGTGGATATTGAAAGGGCTTGGATAGAGTGGGCACGGAAAAGAGGGCACAGCCTCAGAATTAAAGGAGGTGCCTTTAAAACAGAGATGAGCAGAGATTTCTTCAGCCAGAATGGCTGTGGAGGCTAAGTCATTGGGTATATTTCAAGCAGAGCTTGATAGGTTCTTGATTAGTTAAAGGTGACAAAGTTACGGGGAGAATGCAGGAGAGTGGGGTCGAAAGGAAGGATACATCACCCATGATTTAAATGGTGGAACAGGCACAATGGGTAGAATGACCTAATTCTGCTTATAGCCTTCATTGTGAGCCCACTTGCAGGGTGCTATGAACTTGAACCCCACCCCAGATCACCCTGCTCGTTACTTTTTTGCCTAACCCTCGACCCTACACTTTTGCTTTCATTTTTGCACCTGTTGACATACCTGGAGCTGTTTTGCTGTATCTCATTGCAAATAACAACAAACCAATTCAATTCCTGTAATTATGGCTCCTTGACGAACCCCAGTTTCAATCCCTTCACCTTTGCCAAGCACCCACTCAATCCCAAACTCAGGAATGTCCTCCTGCTCCATCACTGCTTCTCTTTCCTCTGCTTTAAAACCTCTTTAAACTGAACTGATGCTTTTTTGACAAGCACCTTTGATGTTGTTTGCTGCCCCATCAACGATGCTTGTACTGAGTAGCTCCCACATCCTTAACTTCTGTCCCACCTTCTGGGAGTATGTAACGTTCATTATCATCCAAAACAACTACTAGTGATTCTGTAATGATACTCAAGGGAGGATACTTTGGCAGGGCTGATTCCTCCCATCTCCTAACCCACAACCACTAACCACAATCTGGCAATCACCTCTAAAAGATAACCAAAGGAGAATCTATCTAGGTCTCAATATGATAGGGGGTTCAAGGACAAGAGGGCTCAAAGGATAAAGGAGCGCCAATCCAAAACAGAGATGCAGAAAAAAATCTTTAGCCGGAGGGTTGGTGAGTCTCTGAACCTCGTGGTTGTGGAACCAAGGTCATTGGGTGTATTTAAGGCAGAGATTTACAGGTATTTGATGAATCAGGGCATTGAGAATTATGGGGAGAAGGCCAGGGAGTGGGGCTGAGGATGGATCAGGTCATGATAGAATGGCAGAGCAGACTTGATGGGCCAATTGGCCTACTTCTGCTCCTGTAGCTTGTGATGTTCCCTTCTCAACTGTGTCGCTTTCACTTGCTGATGAGACTAAAGTTCAAAGGTTAAGGACAAGGCAGGTAACGTGCATGACATGCTCTGCAACTAAACTCTGTCAAGACCATCTGGTCTCAAAACTCTTGTGCCCGAGAGATATTTCAAATCAGAATCCAGAACTTTAATTATACCTCCTACCCAACCTCTGTAGGTTCCAGAGTTCAAGTGCACAAATTCTAGAGGTGATTCCTCAACACCAGCTCATATTTAATGTATCAGAAGGAACAATAAAATGTGCACGTTTCCAAATTGGCAATAACAAGTCTCCAAAAGTCTTAGATGCAAGTTACTAGCCTAGGATCAGGAAACTCCCAAATAGCAATGATATTTCAGACCCTTGAAAAACAAGGCAAGTATGCTCTAACATCTTCATGTGTCTTACACCAGACTTTTCCTCTATTTTTTAAAATAAAATGAGCACTTGTCGTCATTCAAATTCAATGGCTAAGGGTCAACTTCAGGGAGATGAAAGCAGGAGGGCAATGTTCACTTCCTGTGACACTTGGTATAAAATGGGGGAGTGTGAACCATTGGAAGCAGGTCACCCTTCCTTCTGGGAAGCTGCACATGGGAGAGCCGCTTTCCCCAAAGCAGCAATCACTTTGAGCATAAAGCAGATTCTGATGAGCCAGGAGTGTGACGAAAGTCAGTGGTGTCACAGGTTGTTGCTTTGGTACATTTCCTCCTCACTGAACTCGATTAGTTTCCAAAATGTTCCCCAGGATCATACCTCTCTCCCTTCAGTCTCTATTTCTCTTCCCTTCCCTTGCCTAAGTTAGCAATACTTTTGAGAAAGTTTTATGCTACGTCTATTTTCCCTCTCCGACAAAAAGGCTGTGGATTTGATTTTTCTCTCTCTCTCTCCACAGATTCTGAATGAAATGTTGAGTACATTGAGGTTTTTTAACCCTTTCGACTGTGTGTGCCTGTTTTCGGGGTTTACTAACAAGAGCAAATCTCAGTGATCCCATTTTCCGGGACTCATTTTATACTCAACCATCTGGCGTTCGTACTGCAATTTACCCAATATGGAGTTCATTTTATGCAAGGGTTAATTCTCTTTGTCGTTGAGCTCCATCTGACTTTCCCCTTCTGATCCTTATTTCTCACGCAAGTTCATTTTTCGACGTTTCAGTCTGGCTGCTCAGCAGAACTATCATTCTCAAGGCTGTGCGTAGGAGCAATGGCATCAGCATCTCCTCACAGGTACAGCATTTACAGCGCCGTCTATCTTATGAGATGCTAGGCAGGGGGCTGGAGAAATAATCCCCACCCCGAGATTATCCACTCTGGTCATTCTGAGCCAATCGTCACAGTAAATTATACAGATATAGACCTTGATATAACACACAAAAAAAAACAACCACACAGGAGCCAATGCTGTGATGTCCAGGGAATTTGGTTACTATGGTATTCTTCAGGCGAGCTGGATACTCCATCCCAGAGGTTGACTAATGCGACTTGAATGTGCCCTTGACTGGATTGGCACAAATCCCCAGGAAGGATGACATTTATGCTGCAGTTGGAGTTAACCAGCAAAATGCTTCGAAGGTTGCATTACCTATTACATGAATAAACTCTTCAGAAAACAGTGGTAGAAATTCATCTCCAGTTGTACACAATAAAAAAAAAAACTTGACGTAGCAACACACATATTAAATATTGTTTTGAAATTCTGTTCTCTTGAAGTCAGTGGATGTTTAAAGGAGGGGTGAATATCTGTACGTTACAATGCACCAAGGGCACTCTGCTACCTTATCGCGTCTTTGACATAGCAAGACAATACAGCACACATTGCAAGTAGAAATTCAGCAAGTATAACACAGGAGGCACTGCTGATGCTCTCACTCACCCCTGTCGCTGAAGTCGTCCACCAGAATGATCTCTGCGACCAGCCGGTCCGGCGAACGGTTGACGACGCTGTGCACTGTCCGCAAGAGTGACGACCATCCCTCGTTGTGGAAGGGGATGATGATACTGGTGTTTGGCAGCTTCTCCAGGTACAACTTCTGCTTGCAGCTGGGAAGGAGTTATAAAAAGATCAGAGCTGGTTGAGAGAGTAAAGGGCAGGTCACTGTGTCAATTGATAAGTCTGAGGAACCGATAGGGGTGGAGGTGGTGGGGTGGAGATGACAGCGGAATTGAACGAAGAATATTACTCCACAATACAGTAATATTGTGCAGACCTCAGTAAACCTGCTCCATAACAATCTAATTTTTCCCTGCTTTTACATAGTGTACCAGTCCAAAAGTCTTTTGAATGTCTTTATTGAACCAGCTTCACTAACAACCCTGGCAATGCATTCGAGGCACTTTGAAAACAAAACTGACCTGACATCTCCATTAAACTTTCCTCCACTTACCTAAAAGGGATGGCCCGCATTCAATTAAAAAGTTTTCTGACTGAACCTCACCGACGCATCAAATTCTGCACTCACTCGTCTCTGTGTTCAGTCTCCAAAATAACTGAGTCAAGAACAGCAACATAAAGAAGACAATTGATACCCCTTTGTACTCCAAGCCCTTTAGCAGATGATAATGTAGTAGATAAATCATTCATTTACCACACAAAAAGAAGCTCTTTGGCCCTTCTAGTCTTAGCCTATCTATTTTTCTGCCTAGTCCCACTGACCTGCACCCAGTTCATAGCCCTCCAGGCCCCTCCCATCCATGTCCCTGTCCAAATTCTATTTAAATATTGAAAGTGAGCCCACCTTCACCACTTAAGCTGGCAGCTCGTTCCACACTCCCATGAAGAAGTTCCCCTTAATGTTCCTAGTGACCTTTTCCCCTTTGCTGAAAGATGTGGCACACAGTGTCTTTCAGCTACTCCCATCGGGGAAGAGATACAGGAGGATCAGAGCCAGAACCACCAGGCTGAGGAACAGCTTCTTCCCGCGGGCAGCGAGAATGCTGAGCGACCAAAGGAACTGCTCGCACTGACCATCTGAGACTTTCATATTCATGAAAAAATATTTATATATTTGTGTGGATGAAGTACTTGTCCTGCATATGTGTCTATGCGTTTTTGCACCGAGGACTGGAGAACGCTGTTTCGTTGGGTTTGTACTTGTACAATCAGATGACAACAAACTTGACTTGAGTTTCATCCTTAACCCACATCCTCTGGTTTGTATCTCAGTGGAAAAATGCCTACCTACATTTACTCTGTCTGTACTCCTCATATTTTTTTTAATACCTCTATCAATTATCCCCTCATTCTTCTTTGTTTCAGGGGAAAAAAAGAGTTAAAATCCCACCACAGTAGCTGGAAATTTAAATCCAAGTAATTAAATGAATTTGGAATAGACAAAGAGACTGGCAAAGCAATTCAATCACCATTTTCAATCTTTCATTGCTGCAATCAATGGTTTCCACCTGCTTCAAAGTGGTATCATTCATCCCAGTACCCAAGAAGAGTTGTGTGGGCTGCCTCAGTGACTACTGCCCAATAGCACTAACTTCTACTGTGATGAAATGCTTTGAGAGGCTGGTCATGGCCAGAATTAATATGTACTGAAGCAAAGGTCTGGACCCACTGCAATTCACCTATCGTCACAGTGACTCCACAAAAGATGCAATATCTCTGGCTCTCCACTCAGCTCTGGATCACCAAAAAAACAGCAACTCATACATACGGCTGCTCTTCTTTGACTACAGCTCAGCCTTCAACACCATTATCCACTCAGACCTGCTCAAGAAGTTACAAACTTTGAGCCTCTGTAACTGGATCGTTGACTTTCTCATTGAAAAACCATGGTCAGAATGAATTGGAAACAACGTCTTCTCCTCTCTGATCACCAACACAGGCACACCCCAAGGATGCATGCTTAGCCCACTGCTCTAGTCATTATACACCCATGACTATGTGGCTGGGCACAATTCCAATGCCATCTACAAGTTTGCCGATGATGCCACAGTTGTTGGCAAAATCACAAACTTCAATGAGGAAGTGTACAGGAGGGAGATAGATCGGCTCGTTGAATGGTGTCATGCCAACAATCTTGCTCTCAACATTAGCAAAACCACAGAGATGATTGTGGACTTCAGGAGGAAGTCAGGGGGGCACGACCCAGTCCTCATCGAGGGCTCAGTAGTGGAGAGGATCAAGAACTTTAAATTCCTGTGAGTCAACATCTCTGTCCTGGAGCCTCCATGTCAATGCGATCACAAAGAAAGCTCACCAGCGGTTACTCTTTGTGAGGAGTTTGAGGAGATTTGGTATGTCATTGAAGACTCTCAAAAATCTCTATGGGTATACCATGGAGAGCATTCTGGTGGGTTGTGGCATTGTCTGGTACCAACTCTCAGAACAAAAATAAACTCCAGAGGGTTGTTAACTTTTGCCATCATTGCAATTTGTGGACAAGTCCACACAGTCTGCTGTACATTGATGTCCAGTGAAATAAAAATATACTGTAGGTAGGGGTGAGTGACATTGAGGAATAATCCTCAGACTAGTGTTTAGTAGCATTGGCCAGACACATTTCTCCCCACCAAATCTTCCTTCCTGCATTGGCCGACATCATTGAATATTAACAGATTCTCCTTCCAAGCTGTGTGTCCGGCATGAACTGTGTTAATTCTACAACCAACTCACAACTCTGTGGATGTTCTCACTGGCATCATCTTCTGTGTTTTTTGTTGTTGGAACAGGAATCGGTAACTAAAGATGATTCTGACCTGACTGGAATATTTAGCAGGCTTTTGGATTTTTATGTGCTCTTGTGGAACCAATCCGGTTAAGCAGAGAGGATTGTTTGAATTGCAGTGGACGAGGTAGAATGATTCCATCTGCCTCTTGCACTAAATTTAGAACGTCCGTCACTCTGCTTCTGAAATTTGGAATTGAAGTGGACCATCAAGCATTTGGTGCCAGGTGTGAACATCTTTCTCTTTCTCCCTCTCTCTTTCATTCTCTCTCTCTCTCTCTCTCTTATATGACATACCACCCCCCCCCCCCCACAAGGAGTCTCAGTAGAAGACAATACAAATGGTACAAGTTCATTCTGCAAACCCATTCTATCTCCATTTTTAGTCCAAACCCCAATACTGTCAGGAAGAAATACAGAATCACCAGGCTAAGAAACACGCTCTTCCCATGGGCAGTGAGATTCTACTATTTACCACTCAGAATAAAAACATTATAACATATAATATTTAAACATATAAGCACGTCAGAACCTTTACTTCCTCAGGAGTTTGCAAAGGTTTGGTATGACACCAGAACCCCTGGCACATTTCTACAGATGTGCGGTGGAAATTGTGCTGACCAGCTGCATCAGGGTCTGGTATGGAGAAACCAATACCCCTCGAAAAAGTAGTGGACACAGCACAGAACATCACAGGCAAACCCTCCCCACTGTCAAAAACATCTGCAGGGAACACGGCCGTCAGAGAGCAGCAGCAATCATCAAGGATCCACAGCATCCAGCACAGGTCTGTTCTCGTTGCCATCATCAAGAAAGAGGGATATTTGCCACAAGACCTGCACCACCAGGTTTAGGAACAGCTGCTCCCCCTCCACCATCAGACTCCTCAACAACAAACTCAATCAGGGACTCATTTAAGGACTCTGACCTTTATTGATTTTTTAAATTCTTCTCTCTGCCTAGCACAGTCAGTTTGTTTACATTTATTATCTGTTTACAGTTCTTTATTTGTTTTTCTGTATATGCTGTGTTCAGTTTTCTTTGCAGTACCAATAAGTGGAAATTCTACCTCGCCTACAGAAAAAAAGAATATCAGGATTTTATGTGATGTCATGTATGTACTCTGACAATAAATCTGACATCTGCAATTTGTCCTGCATATGTATTGATGGTCTGTATGTTGTGATGTCTAGTTGTGTGTCTGCACGCTTTCCACTGAGGACAGGAGAGTTTTGTTGGGTTGTACTTGTGCAATCCGATGATAATAGACTTGAACTTGAAAATTGAAATTAGCGATGTCAAGACAAAATGTACAGTCATATCTCAGTTTAATATTTGCACATTCTTTCTGATGTTTACCAGGTAATTCAGTAACTTGCACAGACTCTAGGACCCATGAGATGACAGATGCAAATATAAGATGTGTTGTTTTATTTATGTTAGGAGCCCAGGGGTGTTTTAAGAAGTAAGAACAAAGTAGCACAGTTTTAAGTGGATACTTAGAGTTCATTGAGCTGCATTTGCCTTCATTAGTAGATGTTATTTCTTATTACTTAGTATAATTTGCACTGATAAGTTTTAAACTGAGATCTTATGCCTAATAAGGGAACAACTTGGAATGACAGAATGGGATAGAAGCAGGGAGGTTGTTTCCACTACTGGGTGATACAAGAACTAGGAGACACCCTCAGGATTTGGAGGAGTAGCTTTAAGAAGAAGATAAGGAGGAATTGCTTCACCCAGAGATTGGTGAATCTAAGGAATTCTCTGCCCAATGAAGCAGTAGATGATGCCTTATTTACAGAGAGAATTCTATAGATTTTGGTTGTGGATTTAAGGATTATGGACAGCAGGCAGATTTGGAACAGTGCTCACAGCCAGATCAGCCACAAACACGTTGAATGGTGGAGCAGGCTCGATGGGCCAGATGTCTGGCTCCGATTTCTTCTGTTTTTATTCCTGTTGCGTCGAAGCTCCAGTGACCTGGATTCAATCCTGACCTCCAAAGGAATTGACATGGAGTTTGCACATCCTCCCAGTGACCCCATATGTTTACATTGGGTGCTCTGGTTTTGTCACAGAGTCCCAAAACACTCAGGTTTGGTAGCTTTATTGGACACTGTTAATTTTCTCCAGGGCAGGTGACTAATATGGGGGGAGTTCGATTTGGATTTCAGATTTATTGTCTGAGTACACATGTGACGTCACAGACAACGCTGAGATACTTTTCCTGTGAGCAAGGCAGAATTACCACATATTGGTAATGCAAAAGCCACTGTACACCACGCACACATAAACAGATAAAGAAATGTAAACAAACAGCAATGCAGAGAGAAAAAATAATGTGAAAAAATAAGATTTAAATGAGTTTCTTGACAAGTCTGGTGGTGGAGGTCTAAAGTAGTTGATGGGATTATGGGAGACAGGTTACAAGGAAAATTAGTTGATGAATAAGATTGCTCCACAAGCCATCATAGACTTGAAATAGCTCTCCCTCTATCTCATAAGGAATTCAGATTTCAGATTGATTGTCAGAGAACATACATGTCAACACATACAACCCTGAGATTCTTTCTTTCCTGCAGGCAAATCAGGACTACCACTTATTGGTAGAGCAAACACTTTTCATAAGAAGATTTGTATATGTGAAAACAAATAAATAAATGTGAACAAACTGACCATTCAATACAAAGAGAAAAAGAATCAATTCAGTGCAAAAGTAAAGTCCGTAAATGAGTCCCTGATTGAGTTTGTCGTTGAGGAGTCTGATGGTGGAGGGGGAGCAGCTGTTCCTGAACCTGGTGGTGCGAGGCTTGTGGCACCTGGACCTCCTTCCTGATGGCAGCAGCGAGGACAAAGTGTGCACAGGGTGGTGTGGATCCTTGATGATTGCTGCAACTCTCCAACAGCAGCATTCCCTGCAGATGTTCTCAACAGTAGAGAGGGTTTTGCCTGTCCTATCCTAGGCTGTGCCCAATCCCTTTTGCTGGGCTTAACTCTCAGGGGTATTGGTGTTCCCATACTAGACCATGATGGACACATCCCACCACACATCTACAGAAATTTGCCAGGGTTTCAGTCATACCAGAACTCTGCAAATTCTATGGAGATATATGGAATGATTAAATGTAGATATACAGAACGATAACAGGCCATTTTGGATGCTCAATTTATACCTAATTAACCTACACCCTCATTACGTTTTTGAATGGTGGGAGGAAACCAGAGCGCCCGGAGAAAACTCACGCAGACACAAGGAGAACGTACAAACTCCTTACTGACACCATGGGATTCGTTTGGTTGCTGGCACTGTAAACATTATGTTAACCGTTCTGCCCTTATATGTGATATGAAAACTCATTTCCTGACAGTATCCTCACTGACATGGTATTGGGATCCATTGCTGCTCAACTTGTTGGGTCTCAATTCTCAATGACTTTGAAGAACTTCATTCAATTTTGCAAGTTAGGGAGGATGCCGACCAGAGTTGCTAAGGATGCTAACACGGATGATGAGCTTGAGATGGAAAGAGGGTTTGGACTCAGTGTGACTGTCTCCTCTGGAGCGCAGGAAGCTGAGAAGTGACTTGCGAGATGTTTGTGAGGGGCGTAGATAAGATGGATTATCCAGGCTTTTCCTCAGAGTAGGGGAGTCTAAAACTAGAAGGCAAAGGTTTAAAGGAGAAAGATTTAAAAGGGACCTGAGAGGCAGGCTTTCCCACATGGGTTTGGGGGAGGTGGGGGTGGAGACTGAGTGGTGGAGGTAGGTTCAGTTACTATGTTTAAAAGACATCTGGACAGGTAAACAGGGATAGGAACGAAATGGGACAAGATGGGCCAAAGCGCCTCTATCCATGCTGTATAATTCCTTGAACTAACCAGAAAGTTGTGAGTATGCTAGTTTCAGACTTCAGGGGTTGTATGTAAACTCAAGCCTTATCCACCATTCAGTAAAACTATTGTTGACCTGGCTGTATTCTCAACAATCCATTCCTCTCCATTGATCTTTCTCAGCTACCAATTATGCACCAACATTGTGTTTTCATTTACTTAAAGACTGGTCCACTTCCATTTTAGGACAAGTGTTCTAAGGACTCACAAATCCTATCTATCGTAAAGGGATTACCCCCTATGTGTAAAAAATGATCCTTTGCTCTAGATCCTCCAACATCCTCTCCACATCCACCCTGACAAGAACCTTCATGATTAGATTTGAATCATTCCCTCTCACTCCAGCAAATAGAACCCAATCATGTCCAAACCTTCCCAATGAGACTACCTGCCAATTCCCAGTATTTGTCTTGTAAACCTTCATCAATTGGCTTTCAATGCATTTCCATTTCATTCCTTGAGTTAGGAGACACATAGCATACACAATACTTCAGACATGGAAACACCAGTGTCCAATGGAACCAAAGCATAATTTTCCTACAGTAAATAATCTTCAAATGTATTATAACATTCATCAAGATGCAGTGATAAAGATTGTTTGTGAACAAATGAGTGGACATGTATAGTACCGTGGTTGCATTGCTGGTGGTCTGTGACAGAGTATATAGATTTGTTTTTGGGAGATAAATTGAGATAGGTTTTTACAGATCTTATTTAAAATACTGGAGCTCTACCACATGCGAGACATGTCGGGGCCAATAGTCTTTACAAGAGCTTTGGAGACTGCCCAAGAGACTTCACTAATAGATTGTTGTTTACAAAAAGGCAACAGATCTTGTTGAGCTGCCTTCTGTCTGGAAGAGAACTTGCTGTTCTAAGAGGATCATGTGGTTTTGCAAGCAGAGAGAGTCAAACAGGGTTTCTCCCAGAGAGAGAGAGAGAGAGAGAGTGAGAGAGAGAGAGAGAGAGAGAGAGAGAGAGAGAGAGAGAGAGAGAGAGAGAGAGAGAGAGAGAGCGAGAGAGAGCGAGAGCGAGAGAGAGCGAGCGATAGAGACAGCGATAACTTCTACAGCCAGCAAGAGCAGCTGAGACTGGAACAGGACAAGCTGACAAGCTTGTGGAAAACCCCATTTGGAAGATGGGTTGTGAGTTCTTGGTTTAGCTTGGTCAAAGCCCTTGTGGGTCAGTCAGGAGAAGAGGACTGGCTGTCTAATGTTTCACTTGGAATAAGTGAAACAAAAAGGAACTCTGTCGTGACCTGAAAGAAAGAGGTTATCATCTGGAGAATCCTGAGGGGGCAAGTTTTGTCAGCAAGACATTGAAGTGACTGATGGAAGTTGTGGATGTCCTGGAACTTCCAGGAAACTGACAAGAACATTCTTGAGTGGTAACCATTTACCTTTCACGCACCAAAACCTGGTGAACTTTATAAATGTTAAATTCTGTGCACAGTATAAGAATTGCCTGCAACCAGTGAACTTGGAGGAATGAGATTGGTCTGTGAACCAAAGAACTTTTCTGAACTTGCACACATATTACATACACATGCACTTAGAATTAGAAGGGGTTAAGTAAGTCAATAGTGATAAGTTAAAGTTTGATTCTATTTTCATGATTAAAGATAATTAAAAGCAACTTTTGTTTAAGTAACCATTTGTCTTGGTGAATATCCTTTGCTGCTGGGTTTTGGAGTCCTCTGGGCTTGTAACAGGTCTGAACTGGAAACACAGCCCCAATTCTCTGCAGCTGATGCCCTCAGCCTAGGAACTTCTGAAACCTTGGAACCTCCCCTTGCGACCCTCATCATAGACTGCTCCCACATCACAAAAGCACTGTTTGCACTTTTTTTCGTGCGAATATTTATTAAGTTATTAACTTTTGTGTTTATTATCTACTTTTCATTGATTGGAGTTTTTTCTATAAAAGAAGAATTTGTTCATCTCTGGCAAGTGAGAATTTTGTTGCGTCTGTACATTGCATAATGTATGTTATTCAATAATTATGGGCTGCACAGTTAGTGTAGCTCTTAGTGTGATCCAATTACCTACAGGGGTTTTCCATAGGTGTTCCGGTTTCTTCCCATCTTCTAAAATATACTGGATTGTAGGTTAATTGGGTGTAATTGGGCAGTGACGGTTTAAGTGGCTGGAATCAGCTTCTATTGTGTGGTAAGTAAATTTAAAAAAAAATTAATTATCACTCAAGTGACAGGACCGTGATCAAACTGAGAGATTTGTGATGTCGTGAATTTTGAGGCTGCATTTTCTCAGCACAACTCAAAGAGGAGTTGCAATCCTCATAACGCTCTCAACATTTCATAGTTCTTGTTGATCGCAAGACATGATTGATTTCAATGAATGATTTTCCCCTTGAAAGACACTCAAGACCATTGCTGTTAGAAGTAAGTATCTGTCATTTGAATGACAGGTCAACTTAAACTTAATGTTTGCAATCAGATGACATTGAGCTCAATCAGAAATCGGAATAAATGCTGGTTGGGCAACAAATGCTTGCATCTAGCTTCACAGCATTTACTTGCAAGTTATTTCATCAATGTGAATCATTTTCTATCCAATTCAGGCATGTATCTGAAGTGAGAGAAACTGTTGGCTCAAGCTTCACAACAAGCACTTACATTCATGCAACATTTTAAATGGACTTGAAGAACTATAAATTGAAGAGAGGTTTCACCAAGTTGTTGCTGAGACTGGAGGGCTTGAGTTACAGGGTCGATTTTTATTCCTCAGAGCGAAGGAGGCTGAGGGGTACATTACAGATGTTTATAAAACCATAAATGCTCACAGTTACTTTCCCAGAGTGGATATCATAGAAGGAGAGGACATAGGTTTGAGGTAACATTTAAGAAGAACATGAGAGGCACCTTTCTCATTCAGAGCATGGTCTGTATCTGGAATGAGTTACCAGAGGAGACTGTAGAAGTGGGAATAATAACAAAGCTCAAAAGACATTTGGACAGGTTTATGGACAGGCAGGGTTTTGAAATGCCATTCTCAACAGGAGCCACAGTCCAAAATCATAAAATATTTGTTATGTTCTTTATTTAGTCAGTTGGAGGGAAGTACAGAATGAACCAACTAAACTTGACTGCTTCCCAGGGAAGGGGGCCCATAAATTTTGAGCAGAGTCCAAAGGGGGGTCATAGCCAAAGAAAGGTTGAGAATGACTGGTTTAGAAGGATATGGACCAAATGCAGACAAAAGATACTAGTCCAGAATGCCAACTCTGTCAGCATGGACAAGTTGGGCTGAAGGGCCACTTCTAGGCCGTAGGTCTCCACGACTTCTGCAAGGGCCTTGTGAACCTTAGGAGTCAGGGTCACATAGCATAGAACCAGAACTTAGGCCCACTGTGTCCATGCTGACCATGAAGTTCCCTTCTTCACTAATGCTATTTACCAGTACTTGATCTGTTGAATTTGTGATTCAAATACTCATCAACATATTTCTTAAATAATGTGAAAGTGACCAATTTCAATATTTAGGAATTACAATTACAAAAAGATACATTATTTTTGATTTTCCAAATATTCATGCAAATCCAATAAACAACAGTTTACCTTCTCTTTCCACGTAATGTGATTTACAGAGTCCTGATTTTCCCCTCCTTACACCCTCCCCTCCCTATCCCTTAAATTATACAAATAACAAAATATAAAAATAAAAAAATATAAACATATAAAGAAAATTTCTTAGCATTACTTAATCAGGTTAAAGTATTATTATCGGGATGGTCACCATTATCTATGACAATAATTGGACATTTCAATTCAATTAAAATGAACATATTACCTAAATTTCTGTACTCTTTTAAGCCTTAACAATTTTTGTTCTCAAATCTTTCTTTAACTCATTAGATTCAGTTATTTCCTCATATATATGTGGGAGGAAAACAACTGTTACAAGCCCAGAGGACCCCAAAACCCAGCAGCAATAGAAATTCACCAGAAAAATGGTTACTTAAACAAAAGTTACTTTTAATTTTCTTTAAACATTAAAAAAGGACCAAACTTTAACTTACTATTAACCTAACTTAGCCCCCTTCTGATTCTAAGCACCCATGTATGTAGTGTGTATATGTTCAGGAAAGTTCTTTGATTCACTGTCCAATCTCACTTCTCATTTCTCCAAGTTCATCGGTATCAGGCAATTCTTATACTATGCACAAAATTTAACATTTATGAATTTTCACCAGGCTCTGGTGCTTAAAGTTAAATGCTTACCACTCAGGGAGGTTCTCGTTGGTTTTAGAGAGAGATTCGTTGCTCCTTGGACACATTCAAACTGATTTCCTCTGATCAATCAGTTCAGTGTCTTGCTGAAGAAATTTTCCCCATCATGGGTTTTCCATTGATAACCTCTTCTTCCAGGTCACCACAGAGTTCTTCTTGTTTTTACTTATTTCAGGTGAAACACTCTAGCCAGCCATTTCCTCTTGTAAGGACAAGAAGGATTCTTCAACAGGCTGAACTCACCTCATCTTTCTCTCTCTCTCTCTCTCTCTCTCTCTCTCTCTCTCTCTCTCTCTCTCTCCCCCCTCCCTCTCTCTCTCTCCCTCTCTTCCCTCTCTCCTTCTCTCCCCTCTCCTCTTCTCTCCCCTCTCCTTTTCTCTCCTCCTTTCTCTCCCTTTCTCTCTCATATTCTGTTTGGTCTTTTTCTCTCTCTCTGCTTGCAAAATCACACAACCCCTCTTAGAACAGCAAATTCCAAGCAGATAGATTGCGGGCAGCAGAATTAGTTTCTGCCTGGCCATCTATTGTTTTCAAAACTATAATCCATTTACTCCACATCATCAGTCCAATCAACACCTACTTGTGAAGTCTCCATAGGCATTCTTGGGGGGCTTTAACATGCACCATAGATTGGGCGAATCAGGTTGGTCAAAGCTACTTTGAGGAGGACTTCATAGAAAGCATACACTGTGGCTTTTTTGAACAGCATGCTACTGAACGTACAAGGGAACATGCTAACTTGGATCTGGTCCTGTGGAATGAGACAGGTCAAATTAAAAATCTTATGGATGGGGGTCCTCTGGGACAGAATTATCACAGTATCATTGAGTTTATCATGGAAGTGGAAGGCACAATGGTTCGGTCTAAAACTAGTGGTTATGCCTAAACAAAGGAAACTACAAAGGGATAAGGTAGTCTGGGAATTCAGGCTTCATGGAGGGGAAATGGTTGAGGAACAATGAAGGAATTGCAAAGAGAATTTTAATGGCATTCAACAAAAGTATATTCCAGTTAAATGTAAGGGGTGAGAACAGCCAGCCTTAGATAACTAAGGAAATCAAGGAAAATCAACTAAGGAAATCAAAGAAAGCTGAAAGCTTGTACATTCAAAGTCAGCAAGAGCAATGGGAAATTAGAAGATGGAGAATTTTTTTTTAATTTTAAATTTAGACGTTCAGCATGGTAACAGCCCTTTTCAGCCCATGAGCCTGTGCTACCCAATTGACCTAGAATCCTCAGTAAGTTTTGAACCATGGGTGGAAACTGGAGACCCCAGAGAAAACCCACACAGACAAGGGGAGAACGTCCTTACAGACAGTGTGGGATTCGAACTCCGGTCCCCATTGCTGGCGCTGTAGCAGTGTTGTGTTAATTGCTATGCCAACTGTGTTGTCCATTTGATAAGAAGCAACAAATGCCCTCCTCACTCTGCTTCCATCAGGAAAAAGGAACAGAAGCCTAAAGACGAGCACTCAGCGGCACAGGGACAGCTTCTTCCCCGCTGCCATCAGATTCCTGAATGATCAATGAACCAAAGGCGCTGCCTTACTTTGACTTTCATGCGGTATTTTTATTTTATTTATTTTCGTATGTGAATATTTTCGTATGTGATACTGCCGTAAAACAAATAATTTCATAACTTCTTCATGAAATTAAATTCTGATTCTGATTCTAAAGAGGTAATACTCAGTAAATCTGAGGTAGATAAATCCCCTGGTTCAGATAGAATACATCTTGGGGATACCGAAAGAAATGGCAGAAGTTACAGTCAAGGGTTTGGTGATAATTTACCAAAATTCTCTGGACTTTTGACAGGTCCTGGCAGATTGGAAGACAGCAAATTTCATGCCACTATTGAAAAGATGCAGGTAAAAGGCAGGAAACCACAGGCCAGTTAGTTTAACATCTGTTAGTTGGCAAAATGCTTGAAGCCATCATTAAAGAGCATCTGGAGTGAAATGAATCTATCTGGCAGACACAGCATGGGTTCAGCAAAGGTAAGTCCTATATGACAAATTTACTGGAGTTCTTTGAGGATATAATGAATGCGGTGCATGGAGGGGAGCAGGTGGATGTTGCTTACTTCGATTTCCAGAGGCGTTCAATAAAGTGGTACATAAAAGACTTGTATAGGAGATAAGGATGCATAGAGTTGGGGGTGATGTATTAACATGGATAGAGGGTTGCTTAACCAGTAGCAAGTAGAGAGTTGGGATACAGGGGTGTTTATCTAGTTGGCAATCGGTTGTGAACAGAATGCCTCAGGGGTTGGTGCTGGGCCTGCAACTCTTCATGGTACACATAAACAATCTGGAGGAGAAGACAGAGTGTAGTGTATCTAAGTTCGCTGATGACACTAAGTTGAATGGAAAAGCAAATTGTGCAAAGGATGTGGAGAGTCTGCAGAGAGATATCGATAGGTTAATTAAGTGGGCAAGGATCTGGCAGATGGAATACAATGTTGAAAAATGTGAATTTATTCACTTTGGAAGGAAAATTGGAAGATCAGAATATTATTTAAATGGAAAATGATTGCAGCAAGCTGTCCTGCAGGTTTTGGGAGTGCTTGTTCACAAATCACAAAGGGTTGGCTTGCAAATGTCGCAGAATATAAAGAAGGCCAATGGAGTGGTGTGCCTGAGGATCTGTGCTGAGTCCAATGCTATTCAATTTGGAAGATTCTGTGGTAAATTAGATCAAGTGTGCAGATAACACTAAGTTTTGGGTGCAGTGGACAGCGAAGAAGGCTTTTAAACCTTGCAGGGTGGTTGGGACCAGCTCAAAAAATGAGCTGAAAAATGGAAAATGGAATTTCATGTCGACAAGTATGAGGTTTTGTGGGTTCGGAGGACGAACAAGGGGAAGACTTGCATGGAAAATGGTAGGTAACTGGTGAGGGAACTAAGGGATTTGGGGATACAGATATGCATTTCCTTGAACATGGCATCACAGATTGAATGGGGTCAGAGAGCTTTTAGTCTGTTGGCCTTCATAAATCAAAGTATTGAGTATAGAAGTTGAGGTGTTGTGTTGAAGTCATACAAGACATCGGTGAGGTCAAATTTGGAGTATGGCATGCAGTTTTGGTCAACAAACCATGGGAAAGATATAAATGGGATTGAAAGAGTGCAGAGAAAATTTACAAAGATGTTGCTGGGAGTTGAGGAGCTGAGTTAGAGGGAAAGGTTAAACATGTTAGGAGTTTTATCCCTGGAGCATTAGAGGATGAGGGGAGATTTAAAGGAGATTAACAAAATTATGAGGGGTCTGGATTGTGTCAATGCAACCAAGCTTTCTCCACTGAGGTTGGATAAGACAAGAACTAGAAGACATGGGTTAAGGTGAAAGGTGAAATGATTGATTTCAACATTTAAGAGATGATTGGATTAGTAGATGGATGAGAGGGATATCAGATCAGATATTAGTTATTGTCATGTAATAAAACAGAAGTGTAATATTACACAAAATTGCCCTCAGTCTGCCATAAACCATTTGCCATTAACATTAGCATTGCCCGGCACCCCTTATAGTCAGAGAAAGAGAAGCAAAAGAGAGTCCACCCAGTATCATCGAGTGCCCGTGGATTTGCCTCCAGCGCTCCTGCAGTCTGGGCGGCTGCAGAAGAGTCCAGTTCAGTTCAAACCATCAGCAACCCGAGCCCAGATCCAAAGCTCCAACACAATGAGGAAGCCTTCAGCCTTCAGACCTTTTGAGAGCTGACCTTGCCCTCAACGTTCTCTCGAATCCTGATATGGAGAGCCATGTTTCATGTGGAGGTCGATGTTACTAGTACAGATTGATAGTTCTGCACTGACCAGGTGCATGTTTCTGTGCTATAGTTGTTCTCTAGTTCAATAAGAGGAAGGGTATAGACAGTATAGTTTGGGTAACTCCAGTAGCACAGGTAGCAGAAGTAACATGGAGAACATTACAAATGTAAGGGCTAAAAGTTATAAAGACATGAATAGGGGTTTCAGCAAGCTGTGAACTGGAGTCTTCATGAAGGGTTCTGGCCTGATGGTGACAATTTTTTTTCTCTCATTAATGCTGCTCAACCTGCTGAGTTTCTCCACCAGATTGCTTGTTGCTCCAATGAACTGGAGTTGATTGGCATTGTGGATCATGCTTATGGTGAACTCTGACCCTGTGACCGTCAGACAAAGACAGGGAGAGATTCTGCTGAGATCAGATTTTCTCGTGGGAGCCAAGCATTGTTACAATACCACAATTGGATTATCATGTGCATTTTTGATGTACTGCCACAGGAAAGATGTCATTAAATTGGAACAGGTTCCATGATCTTCTCCACAGTAAAGACTCATGAGACATATTCATTTGAAATCTCACCCATTGCCAATGGCCACCCACAAAGATGGTCACGTCATTCTTTGACGGGAACGATTCTCTCCCCAGCCATCCTTTCACTCTTCGTATGCTGATGGAACTTCGTGGGATTTACCTACACTCTGCTTGCCATCTTGTGTTCTCTCTCTGCCCTTCTGACTTCCTTCCAAAGTGTATTACACTTCTACTCACCAAAGTAGTCGCTGGATCTGGACTGGTTAAATCTGATATACTGTAAAACGCCTGTGTCCAGAATCCAAGCAACTGCCAGCCTCAGGCAACCGGCAAAAACAAAATAGCAGAATATAAATAGGTAAAAAAATAAGGACATTTAAAATTAGGGTGCCTCTCTGCTATTTCACTAATTATGCCACACACAATCACAAGTAACCAGAAAGTGCACTTATCTGGCATCTACCAATCTACATTAGGTGCTGGTTACCAGGGGGTTTTACTGTATTTCCTTGACTAGAGCCTCAATATCCCATATCAATCAGGGTTTCCCAAACTGACCAGCCTCTCCCTTGACCCCAACAAGAATATGCTGCTTCTGAACTTTGGAACTTTTAAAAGCTTTCCATTTTCTATTCACTCCAAATTAAACTCTCCAAGCTCTTGCCTTTCCCCAAATTAGGACCTTAACTTGTGGACCAGTCCTGTCTTTCTCTGTAACTACAGCTTACTCAAAATAAATCAACCAACCTGGACACTGATTCAGCAATACTTCTCAGCACAGAGGCCCAGACTGACAATTCTAAGACTCGAGTTCAAATCGCAAGGTGACTGTGCCATTAATTAAAATAGTAGAATCCCATCAGGTTCACACATGTCCTTTTCAGGACAAAAATCAGCCATCCTTAAAACTCCAGAGGACAGAAATATGGTTCAATGGCCAGGCAAGAGAGATTGCAGATGTTGGAACTCAGAGGAAAAACAAACACTAGTTGAACTCAGTGGGTGAAGTATCAGCAAAAGCAAAGTGTTGATCTATGTTTTGGGTTGAGACCCTGCATTGGGACTGAGAGAGCAGGGGGAAGATATAAGAGAGAGAGAGAGAGAGAGAGAGAGAGAGAGAGAGAGGGAGAGAGAGAATGAGTCCATTCATTTCATGACATAATTTCAATTAGCACCTACTTGTGAAATGTGCATAGCATTCTCCATAGTTTCTGTAAAGTCACTGAATATGAATTCTTTAGTATTTCAAATCAGATCTGTTTTAAAATGTGTGTTTGTATGTAACCTACTCTAATTTTACCTATTTATCTCCCAAATACATCTACAAAAATTACTTCACATAACCAATTTCAATCCCCCACCCCATTTCCATGCTGAGGGGTCCATCCATGATCTTATGCACTGCCCAACTGAGACCACCCACAAGCTAGAGGAACAAATACCCCATATTCAGTGGTGTGCTGCAGTGCGAACAAATAAGCACAAACTATGAAGGCTGTACTATAGGGTTTCATTAGCTTAAAACCTGCACACAAGGTTCAGTATCCCTTCTGGCTCTGTGTGCCCTACTCCTGTATGGGGCAGGTGATTGGCAGGGAGTAGGTGGAGCCTACTCGCTGCAGGTTCAATGGATTGCCCCCTGCAGTCGGCAGGCAGGAGTGCAGGCAGTCACAGACAGTCCAGTGGTTGTATCACCACATATTCCATTTGGTCATCCTCCAACCAGACGGCATTAACATCAACTTCTCCGGTTTTCATTTGACCTCCACCCACGTCTCTCTCATTCCCTATCCCTATTCCTTTCCTCCAGCTCCTCTCCCCGTGTCTTGTCTCTTCTCTTCCCTCTATTTTATCTGCATCCAGCTGCCTGCCTGAGCCTTTAAATGTCTCTATTATACCAGCCTCCGTGGCAAAATGCATTTCTGGCACCCACTATTCTATGTGTAAAAATAAACTTCTCCCCTAAACTTTCCTCCTTTCACCTTGTACAGTTTCCTCTAATGTTGGCTCCTCTTGCCTCAGGAGAAAAGGTTCTGGATGTCTACCCTATCTATGACTCTCACAACTTTTGAGACCTTGGGGCAGCATGGTTAGCGCAATGCTGTTACAGAGCTTGCGATCGGGACC
This sequence comes from Narcine bancroftii, assembly GCF_036971445.1. Lineage (NCBI taxonomy): Eukaryota > Metazoa > Chordata > Chondrichthyes > Torpediniformes > Narcinidae > Narcine > Narcine bancroftii. The sequence goes on from NC_091469.1 coordinate 146,917,241, forward strand.
AGGATTCGAATCCCACGCTGTCCATAAGGAGTTTGTATGTTCTCCCCATGTCTGTGTGGGTTTTTGTTTCCCCATGCGCTCTGGTTTCTTTCCACCATTTGAAACGTACAGGAGGTTGTAGGTTATTTGAGTGTAATTGGGCAGCATGGGCTCATGAACTGAAATGGCCTGTTACCGTACTGTATTTCTAAATTTAAAACAATACCCTGATGAAAGACTCAGGGCCGAAGCATTGCTCATGTACCTTTGGATGCTGTGGGACCCTAGGGAGTTTCTCCAGCACTGTTGTGCATTTACCACAGCTGGAGATGAGCATATTCTGCGGTAGGACACAGTGGAGCAGTTCGGGACAGATCAAAAGGTAAATCCAGTCTAACCAGTGTCATCACATCCTAATAGTTCGTGCGGTGCTCCGTGACATCGACACCACTGTGTGAATGATAGAGCGACTGACATTGACACATGCAGGTGGAAGGAGTGACAGCAGGCTAATCATATTGTTGAATGAATCGGGGGAAAGCCCTTGGAAATGGAATTTTTAAATTAGAGCTCCTTTGAAAATCAAATGACCCAAGAGCAGGAGGCCACATCACAATTCATTTTAGGATATTTAACCCAGCAACAGGAGGGAAAAAAATAAAATAAAATATATATATGGCAGGTCAATTGAAAACAAATTATAAGTTAAAATTGGTTTGGAAAAGAAAATCCTAAGTAAAATTAAAGATCGATCGTTGCATGTAACAGAATCCAATGTTTCATCAGGAAATGATGAATATTCCATGCCAGCAATTATTTTGTTGTCTGGAGGTTAAAAAACCATACACCGACGACAATAACACCATCTACAAATTCGCTGACGATTCTACGGTCAATGAATCAGCATACAGGTGGGAGATGGAAAACTTGGCTGAATGGGACACCCACAACAACCTTGCATTCAATGATACCAAATCCAAGGAGCTGGTTGTTGATTTCAGGAAGGGATGACCCAGTGGTCATTGGGGGAATCAGACGTGGAGAGGGTGAGAAAATTTAAGTTCTTGGGAGTCACCATCTCAGGATCTTACCTTGACCTAACCCACTCATAGCATCATGAAGAAAGCACGACAAAACCTGTACTAACTCAGGAATTTGTAGAGGTGTGGAGTGACATACAAAACCCTGGCAAATTTCTATAGAGGTGTAGTGGAAAGTGTGCTGACTGGCTGCATTAATACCCCTGAGCATAAGGCCCTTCAAAACGTAGTGGGCACAGCCCAGGACATCACAGGCAAAACCCACCTCACTATTGAGTACATCTGCAAGGAACGCTGCCATTGGAGAGCATCAGTAATCATCGAGGATCCACACCACCCAGCACACACTCTGTTCTCGCTGCTACCATCAAAAAAGAGGTATAGATGCCACAAGACTTTTATCACCAGGTTATGGAGCAGCTGCTACCCCTCCACCATCAGTTTCCACAATGACAAACTCAATCAGGGACTCATTTGAAGACACTTACTTTTGCACTTTATTCATTTTTTTCTCTCTGCATAACCATCACCATGTAACAATTACAGCACGGAAACAGGCCATCTTGGCCCTTCTAATCCGCACCGAACCCAGTACCCTCCTCTAGTACCACCTACCTGCACCTCGCCCATAACCCTCCATTCCCCTCCCCTCCATATACCTATCCACTTTTTTCCTTAAATGAAAAAATGGACCCTGCCATGACTACTTCTCCTGTAAGCTCATTACACACAGCCACCACTCTCTGAGTGAAGAAGTTCCCCCACATGTTACTTCTAAATTTTTGCCCCTTAACTCTTAACTCATGACCTCTTGTTTCAGTCTCTCCTACTCTCAATGGAAAAAGACTATTCACATCAATTCTAACAATCTCACTCATAATCTTAAATAGCTCTATCAAATCCCCCCTCAACCTTCTATCCTCCAAAGAATAAAGACCTAATCTGCTCAATCTTTGTAATCTAGATTCTGAAACCCAGGTAACATTTTCGTAAATCTTCTCTGCACTTGCTCTACCTTCTTGATATCTGTACTGCACGATGTTTACATTTTTTTTACGTTAACACTGTCTGTAGGTTTTTTCTTACACTACCAATAAGTGGTAATTCTGCCTGGCCCGCAGGATAAAGAATCTCAGGGTTGTATGTGATGTTATGTATGCACTCTGACAATAAATCTGAATCTGAAAACTAGGTTCGGGAAATGGTGGTTAAAGGATACACAGATTTGGCTGTGGGAAGACAAATTCAGACCTCAATGAAAGGAAGCCAAAGGTATGATGATTAAAGACAGGTCATTTATTTTTGAAGTGCAGGGACAGGAAGCCTGAGGCTTTCAATCTATTAACAAGATAAGAGGTCTTAACACCTCAGTCTTGCAGAGAAGCCCTTTTGTTGCCTGCTCAAGATAGTGAGACATCAAAGATGATATTTTCCCCTCTCTTTGTGACAAGTAATTACGTGCGTTTGGTATAAAGTATAACTAAGTTCGCCAGAAACCAAATGGAAGGGAATTGATAAGAAGTCCAAATATAGAATTCCTATCTGAACATAAATGATAAAGATCTCCTATCTTGTTAACAGCTTCTTGCTTCTGTATTTTGAAAGCAAATAGCCAGCTTTTATCAATCATGCTTTTGCCTTTCAGCTTAACACTACTTTCTGTTCCAAATTTTCACTACCCTTTTGTACAAGATGATGGGCCCATCACCATTCCCTTTATAGTTGGAATATAGAACAGAACAGGACAGGGACAGGCCCTTCGGCCAAAGTGTCTGTGCCAAATGATACTTCAGTTAAACCATAATTCTGCTGCTTGCACGTGATTCATTTTAATTTCGAGATGCAGCGCTGTAACAGGCCCTTCCAGCATGAACCTGCGACGTTCAAATACACCCAAGTGACCAATTAACCTACTAACCCCATAGATCTTTGGAATGCAGGAGCCAACTGGAGCGCTCAGAGGAAGCCCTTGCACACACAGGAAGAACGTATGAACTCTTACAGACAGCAGCAGATTAATATAGTTGAATTCAATTTCAAATTTGAAAAGGAAAAACTGTATCAATTTTTCAGTGGAATAAAGGAAATTACGGTGGTACAAGGAAAGAACTGGCTCAGGTCAACTGGAAAAGCAAATTAGACAGAGGAACAGAGCAGGGTTGGAAGATATTTTTGCAAATAAGAAAAGGCATGCAGAATAGATATATTCCAAGGAAAAGGAAAGTAGTCAGAGGAAAGATGGTACCAGTGTGGCTAACAAAAGAACATAAGGCCAAGATAAAAGCAAAGGGGAGGGCATATAAGGAAGCTAAAACTGGTGGGAAATCAGAGGACTGGGATTCCTTTAGAAACTTACAGAAATAAATAAAGTCATACGGAAAGAAAAGATGAGTTATGAAAGGAGATTGGCAAACAATATAGAAAAAGATACTGAGTTTTTAAAAATATATAAAGAATAAAAGAGATACACGTGTTGACATTGGACCGATAGGAAATGGTGCTGAGGAAATTATAATGAGTTACAAAGATATGGCAGAAGAATTAAATCAATATTTTACGTCTTTATTCACTGTGGAGACATTAGTAATTCCCTGACAGACAGAGGTTTCAGAGAGTAGAGTTGGATACATTTAAGATTACTAGAGTAATTGAGCTAAGTAATCTGAATGGATTAAAGATAGATAAATCTCCCGGACTGGACAAAGTACACCCACGGGTTTTGAAAGAGGTGGCTTTGGAGATTGTAGATCCGTTGGTGATAATCTTCCAGAAATCAATAGACTCTGGCGTGGTTCCAGAGAATTGGAAGGTTGCGAATGTGGTTCTGTTGTACAAGAAAGGCAGGAAATAGAAAGAGGGGAACTATACACCTATAAGTCAGACGTCGGTGGTTGGGAAGATATTAGAGTCAATCCTCAAGGATGAAGTTACGAAATACCTGGAAATGCATGACAGCGCAAGTCAGCGTGGTTTTTTAAAGGGTCAATCATGCCTTACTAACCTATTAGAGTTTTTTGAAGAAATCTCAGGTAGGATAGATAAAGGGGAGGCTGTGGATGTTGTATATTTGGATTTTCAAAAGAATTTCGATAAGCTGCCACATGTTAGGCTGATAAATAAGATGAAGGTCCATGGAATTACAGGGACACCATTTGACTGGGTAGAAAACTGGCTAATAGGCAGAAAGCAAAGGGTTGAAATTAAAGGATCCCGTTCAAGATGGCTGCCTGTAACAAGCAGTGTTCCGCAGGGGCCGCTGCTGTTTACAATTTATATTAATGATTTGGATTGTGGATTGAATGGTTTTGTGGCCAAATTTGCGGATGACACTAAGATAGTTGATGGAGCAGGAAGTGTTGAAGAAACCGTAAAGCTGCAGAAGGATATAGAGAGATTGGGAGACTGGGCAAAAATATGGCAGATGAAGTACAATGTTGAGAAGTGTTCAGTTCTATATTTTGGCAGTGGAAATAGAAAATTCAATCCTCGGAGGTGCGAAGAGACCTGGGTGTCCTTGTGCAGAGTCATCTAAAAGTTAATGCCCAGGTGGGATTGGTAGTGAAGAAGGCGAATGCTATGCTAACATTCATTTCAAGAGGTATAATGTATAAGAGTGGAGAGGTGTTAATGAGACTCTATGGGGCATTGGTGAGAACTGTGTACAGATTTGGGCCCCCTATCTTAGAAAAGATGTGATGTTGCTGGAGAGGGTGCAGAGATTTACTAGGATGATTCCTGGAAGGCAGGGGCTGAGACATGGGGAGTGTTTGACAGCTCTTGGGTTGTACTCATTGGAGTATAGGAGAGTGAGGGGGGATCTCATAGAGACATTTCAAATATTGAAAGGTTTTGATAGAGTGAATGTGGAAAAGATGTTTCCTTTGATGGGTGAATCGAAGACAAGGGGTCATAGCCTTAAAATTAGAAATTGTTCAATTAGAACAGAGAGGAGGAAGAACTTCTTCAGTCAGAGGGTTGTGGATCTGTGGAACTCACTGCCCCAAACAGCGGTGGAGACCAGATCACTGGGAGTATTTAAACAGGAAATGGATGTATCTAATTAGTAAGGGTATCAAGGGATATGGAGAAAAGGCTAGAAATTGGAACTAGGTGTTAGCATAATTCACCTTAGTGTAGAGTCGCAGAACAGACTCGATGGGCCTAATGACCTGCGTCTGCTCCTTTAACTTGTGAACTTGTAAATATCTCTCTCTTCCATTTGACCAAAAGGTTATTCAGCCCATTGAGACTGCCCTGCCATTTAATCATGAGCTGATCCCTTTTCTCCCTCACCCCCACTGTGCCCGGCCTTCTCTCCTTAACCATTGATGCCTTGGTTAATCAGGAACTAATCAATCTCTCCCTTAAGCACACTTTATATATCCAATTCTTTCAAATGCTACTACTGTATGTTTTCACCACTACTCTACATGGGTGGCACAGTTGAAGTAGCAGTTAGCGCAACACCTTTACAGCGTCAGTGATTGGGACCAGGGTTCGAATCCCACACTGTCTGTAAGGAGTTTGTACGTTCTCCCCGTGTCTGCGTGAGTTTTCACTGGGGACTCCGGTTTCCTCCCACCCTTCAAAATGTTCCGGGTTGTAGGTTAATTGGACTCATGGGCTGAAACGGCCTGTTACTGTGCTGTTTGTCTAAATTTAAAATTTTAAATTTTAAAATTGGCAGTCCAATTCAGATATCTACCCACAGTTTTTTTTTTAAACTTGACCCCCACATCTCTTTAGCTGTCCCTCTCACTGTCTATGCAAGTCCTCCAATGCTGTATGTGACCTTTTACCCTGTCTACCCTGTCTATGCCTCTCATAAACCTCGAAGCACCAGCAACCATTGGAGTTTAGCTCCAATATGAATCTTTCGACACTCTGATCCACCCAATGGATGAAATCATTTCTCTTTACCTGCACAGTCTATTCTATTAATTATCTCAATTAATTAATTCCTTCATCTCTGGAAACAAGCCCACAACATCGCTCTGTCGATGTCTCTATGGCAACATAGTTGTTCAGTTATCAGAGACACAAGTTCAAATCCCATCAGAGCATTCGATAAATTTAAATTCAGGTAATAAATATAAAAATCTGGCCTTTTTAATTAAAAAAAGGCTCCTTTCAATAATCTTAAATATTTCATTGGCGTCATAATCAGAAAACAGGCCTAATATTACTGATTCTTTGGCTTGGCTTCGCGGACGAAGATTTATGGAGGGGGTAAATGTCCACGTCTGCTGCAGGCTCGTTGGTGACTGACAATCCGATGCGGGACAGGCAGGCACGGTTGCAGCGGTTGCAAGGGGTTGGGTGTTGGGTTTTTCCTCCTTTGTCTTACTGATACTCTCCAGCCTAATAGCCTGAATACCCCTGAGATGGTCTGATCTCGGAAGGTAAGCAGGCTCAGGCCTGCTAAATGCTTGGAGGGGAGACCACCTAGGAGCACCAGGTTTCTGTGAGTGGCGGACAAAGTAGCGACTCTGTCTGCCTTACGGTCGACAAAGGTTAAAGAATTTCATGCATGTTACATTTTACATGTAGTATTACATGACAATTCGGAGCCTGTTCGGCTCCGAATCATGGGTCCTCTACCGGCACCACCTACGGCTCCTAGAACGCTTCCACCAGCGTTGTCTCCGCTCCATCCTCAACATCCATTGGAGCGCTTACACCCCTAACGTCGAAGTACTCGAGATGGCAGAGGTCGACAGCATCGAGTCCACGCTGCTGAAGATCCAGCTGCGCTGGTTGGGTCACGTCTCCAGAATGGAGGACCATCGCCTTCCCAAGATCGTGTTATATGGCGAGCTCTCCACTGGCCACCGTGACAGAGGTGCACCAAAGAAAAGGTACAAGGACTGCCTAAAGAAATCTCTTGGTGCCTGCCACATTGACCACCGCCAGTGGGCTGATAACGCCTCAAACCGTGCATCTTGGCGCCTCACAGTTTGGCGGGCAGCAACCTCCTTTGAAGAAGACCGCAGAGCCCACCTCACTGACAAAAGGCAAAGGAGGAAAAACCCAACACCCAACCCCAACCAACCAATTTTCCCTTGCAACCGCTGCAATCGTGTCTGCCTGTCCCGCATCGGACTTGTCAGCCACAAACGAGCCTGCAGCTGACGTGGACTTTTTACCCCCTCCATAAATCTTCGTCCGCGAAGCCAAGCCAAAGAAGAAAAAGACATGACAATAATGGAACCTTTACCTTTACCCTTTGGCCCAATGGGTTGGCATTCTGGGTTCATCCAATTTGCCTCCATTTTGGTCCTTTTCTTTCTGAGCCCATTGATATTTCTGACCAAGAGTCTTTTGAACATTGTAATCATAATTTCCGTGAAGAAAGTTTGAGCGAGCTGGAGATTTTCTCTTTGAAGCAACGAAGGATGAAAGGTGATTTAATAGAGGTGCATAAGATGATGAGAAGCATCCTGTTCCCAAGGAGCCAGTGGCCAAAACCAGGAGGACATCTGTTTAAAATGAGCAGAGGTAAGCTTTCTTTTTTAAACTGAAAGAGTAGTGGGTGTCGGGAACACATTCCACACACTGTTTGAGGAGAAAACCGATGTCCCCCTGAAGAACAGGCACCTTGCATAGCCATGGCTGAGGTGAGCTGAGGAGGATCCTATCCAAGGTGAACCCACGCAAAGTAGGAGGACTAGATAGCATACCTGGTTGGGTGCTGAAGGACTGTGTAGCTCAGCTGACTGAGTCCTAACGAACATCTTCAACATCTCACTGCAACAGTCCGTCGTCCCCTCAGGATTCAAAACAGCCTCCATCTTCCTGGTGCCCAAGAGAGTGAAGGTAAAGGGATGAATTGTTGACCATCCAGTGCCTCTGACCTCTACATGCATGAAGTGCTTTGAGTGGCTGTAATGGAAGGCATCAAATCCCACCTTCCCGTGACATCGGACCCATTCCAGTTTACCCACCTTCCAAACTGCTCCACAGATGACGCTTTAGTCTTGTCCCTTAACTCTGTCCTCCCCCATCCTTGAGAATGATGCCTCAGGCACCAGGCTGTTCATTGATTTCAGCTCTGCATTCAACACAATATACCAAAGAGGCTGGTGGATAAACTGTCCTCGCTGTGCCTTCTCTACCACTGGATTCTGGACTGCTTGACATCCGGGTTGGCATCAAAATCTCAGGTCCCATCACGCTGAGCCCTGGTTCACCTCAGGGCTGTGCGCTCGTCCTGCTATTGTTGATCCTGTTGACACACGACTGCACTGCCAGAGTTAGTTCTAACAGAATCATCTGGTTTTGTGTTCGACACAACATTAGTTGGCCTCATCAGCACCAATAATGAGTCAGGTTACAGAGAGAAGGTTGAAAGTCTCGTAAAATGGTGTGAAATAAACAACCTGAGTCTCAACGTGGACCAGGTAAAGGAGTTGATTCTGGACTGTTTAATGAGGCCTGGGGGAGTTGTGGGGGAGCCCTATGGTTACTAATATCCATACTTAGGCACCAGAGGGGTATCACATCTGAGTTAAGGTCAACAAATCTCTATCAGTCATCAATGACTCTGCCATGTCGAGAGCGGAGAGCACAAAGTTCCTTGGCGTGCATATAAAGGGTGGCCTATCCTGGAGCCACAACAACCCCCCCCCCCATTAGTCAGGAAGGCTCATCAGTGTCTAATCCTTCTGACGAGGTCAAGGCAACCAGCTCCCATCTTGACATTTTACAAGAGCATAATTCAGAGGGTCCTGTTTGACCGGATCATTGTGTGGCAGCTGCAAAGCATTGGAACGGAAGTCTATACAGAGGATCGTCAAAACAGCCGAGATGATCACTGGAGTCTCCCTTCCCTCTATGGATGACATTTACCATGAGCATTGTTTAAATAGGGCTCAAAGGTTTATAGAGGACACTTTCCTTCCAGCACACAGTATCTCAAAGGTTTATAGAGGACACTTTCCTTCCAGCACACAGTATCTTCGACCCATTACCACCTGGAATGAAGGACAGCAGCATAACGACTAGGACTGCTAGGCTGGGAAATAGCCTCTTTCTACAGACTGTGAGATTGTCATTTCCCTTAATCATCCCAAAATTTTTCTATATATATTTATTTAAAATTATATCTTCTGTGTGTTGTGTAGGGAAAGTCAAAGGTATACAATCCAATGATTATTGGGGGAATGAGAGGTGTAGAAAATGTGAACATTTAAGTTCTTGGAAGTCACTATCTTGGAGGATCTTTCCTGGACTGAACACACTAATGGCATCATGAAGGAAGCATGTCAGTGCCTCTACTTCCTCAGGAGTTTGCGGAGGTTTGGTATGAACCCTGGCAAATTTCTACAGATACGTGGTAGAAAGTGTGTTGACCGGCTGCATCATAGTCTGATCTGGTTACACCAAAACACCTGAGTGTAAAGCTCTGCAAGAGAAAGTTTTCACAGTCCAGGACATCACAGGCAAAACTCTCTCCACTATCAAGAATATCTACAGGGAACCCTGATATTGGAGAGCACCAGTGTGATAGTACAGATTCTATCACCAATGTGTATACGTACATATGTGCAGATAGTATAGGATGACTGTGATTGGCTGAGAGTGTAGCCACACCTACTGGCAGGTCTTAAATGACCAGGTCATTCTGGACTGGTCGACCTACTTGTGATACGCTCCAGTCTTTTAGTTAATAAAAGCCTTGGTTTGGATCAACAAGACTTTGGTTCTTTCAACGCAATTCTAAATAGGTCATATGCATTAAATGGTAGGTTATTGAGATGTGCAGAGCAACAAAGGGATTTAGGAGTTGTGGTAAATAGTACCCTCAGGGCTGATACTCAGGTAGATGGTGTGGTGAAGAAGGCATTTGGAATGTTGGCCTTCATAAATCAGAGTATTGAATTCAAGAGTAGGGAGGTTATGATGAAATTGTACAAGGCATTGGTGAGGCCAAATTTGGAGTACTGTGTCCAGTTTTGGTCACCAAATTATAGGAAAGATATAAACAAAATAGAGAGAGTGCAGAGAAGGTTCACGAGAATGTTGACAGGATCTCAAGGTTTGAGTTACAGGGAAAGGTTGTGCAGACTGGGGCTTTTTTCTCTGGAGCGTAGAAGATTGAGAGGGGACTTGATAGAGGTGTTTAAAATTTTAAAAGGGACAGACAGAGTAAACGTGGATAGGCTTTTTCAATTAAGAGTGGGGGAGATTCAAACTAGAGGGCATGGTTTAAAATTGAAGGGGGAAAATTATAAGGGGAGCATGAGGGGAAATTTCTTTACGCAAAGGGTGGTGGGGATGTGGAATGAGCTTCTGACAGACGTGGTCGAGGCGGGATCATTGGCTACATTTAAGGAAAGACTAGATCGTTACATGGATAGGAGAGGACTGGAGGGGTATGGAGCGGGTGCTGGTCAGTGGGACTAGGAGGGTGGCGATTTGTTACGGCAAAAGTAGGGCTGAACTGGCCTGTTCTGTGCTGTAAGTGGTTAGATGGTTATATGGTTATATGGACGCGCATTACAACCAGCAATAATCAAGCACATCAGACAGCACACATCAGGAAATAGTTAAGGTGCCACATGTCTCGCACCACCAGGTTCAGCAACAGCTGCTCCCCCTCCACCATCAGACTCCTCAACAATAAACTCAATCAGTGACTCAATTATTTTGAACCATAGAACACTACAGCACAGAAACAGGCCCCTTAGGCCCATCTAGTCTGTGCCAAACCATCTTTTCTTTTGCCTAGTCCCACTGTCCTTCGCCCAGTCCCTATCCCTCCATTCCTCTCCCATCCATGAGCTTGTCCAAATGCTTCTTAAATGTTAAAATTGTGCCCGCATTCACCACCTCAGCTGGCAGCTCGTTCCACACTCCCACCACTCTGTGTGTGAAGAAGTTCCCCCTAAACATTTCCCCTTTCAATCTTAACCCATGTCTTCTGGTTTGTATCTCACCTACCCTCAGTGGAAAAAGCTTATCTATATTTACTCTGTCTGTCCCCCTCATAATTTTAAATACCCCAATCAAATCTCCCCTCATGCTTCTACGCTCCAGAGAATAAAGTCCTAATGTGCACTATATTGATTTTTAAAAATTCTCTCTTTATTGCACAGTCAGTTTGTTTGCATTTGTTATCTATTTACTGTTCTTTATTTGTTTACATGTTTACACTGTGTTGTTTTTTTAACTATCAGTAATTGGTAATTTTTCCTCGCCCATAGAAAAAGAATCTCAGGGTTCCACGTGTGTACTCTGTGAATAAATCTAAAATCTGTCTGTGTATGTGTGTGTACCAAGATGTGGAGAAATGTTTTTGTTTCCTGTTGTATATTTAGAATTAGATGATAATAAACTTGATCTTTAATCCATTGCTGCGGCTGGTACAATGGGGACATTTAAAAGATTCTTAGGCAGGCACATGGACGTAAGAAAAATGGAGATATGAAGGAGGGCTTAGATTGATGTGGAATAGGTCAAAATGGATCAGTATAACATTGTGGGCCAAAGGGCCTGTACTTACTAAATATCCAATGTACTTATTTCCATAGCTTCTTCTGGTAGCTTATTCCAGATATGGAACACTACCTGGGTGAGAAAGTCCTTTTTAAATCTCTCCCCTTTCAACGCAAGCTTATGCTCGAATTCAGGAATCATCTACTCTGGGGAAAAATTTAATTTTTATTTAGAGATAGAGCCATCGTAACAGGCCCTTCCGACCCACAAGCTCACACTGCCCAATTACAAGCACTGTGACCACTTAACAGACTAACCCTTGTGCCTTTGGAAAAGACTGTGAGCATTTATTTCATCCAAGTCGGCTGCATGCAATAAGCTACTTCAATGGCAGTACTACCACTGACATGGACCCAGGAGAGCAGGGTGTGGGGAGTGAAGACACTGTGTGGCCTAGCAAGGTGCTACCACCTGGTCCTAATGGCGACAGCTCCATGGCCTATTTAATGAGATAATAGAGTCTTGTTTTAAATCCTTCCCCCACAAGGTCTGTGCCTAAGATGATGGCACTTGTGGTGGGCAGTATATCACGTGTGGTTGCAGATTCCTCAAAACAATGGACTGGCTCAGGTTACCCAAAATGTGCAGAACACCACTCCTTCCAGTTGAGAAGGAGAAACATTGGAGATGACCCGACGGGATGGTGACCAGCGAGTGGTTCAGCGGTTGAAGGATCCACAGAGGTCTGGTGGAAACTGACTCATGCAAACTAGGTGTCACATCTGAGATTTTGCCTAGTCCCACTGTCCTTCGCCCAGTCCCTATCCCTCCATTCCTCTCCCATCCATGAGCCTGTCCAAATGCTTCTTAAATGTTAAAATTGTGCCCGCATCTGAGATTCGAGAGGGTGGTGAGGGCAAGAAGGTCTGTTGAGTATGGAGGAAATGTGACCTCCCTCCTTGACTGGAATGTGTGTATTGCAGGTGGTCATGTGTCTTCCCTGTGTGAAACTTATTCAGAAGTCACATCACCTGTTAATCAAGGTCAGAGCGCAGCCACCCATAAGTGCACAACTTGCCGTTGGCTTATTTAAATCACCTAGGTTCATTATTGGTAGAAGGCAGATTAGCACAGTATATAACACCAATGCACAGCATGTTCTTTCTCTGCTTTGTGGCCCAAACACTGGACTTCGCTCCACACCTGGTCTCTGCTGTGGGCATCACTGAAAGTGTCCAGCTGAGCTGCAGTATTGCAATAGATCAGTACTTGCAGAAAGTCAACCCCCCATTGATACAGGGAACCAGATGTGTGTATGAGTCCCTGTTTGTAGTGAGTGTACTCAAGTGTGTGAGCGTGCCAAGTATAGGTTCACTATTGTCAGAGTCCAACTTAGGTCCGAGGTGAATTTCTATAATGTTGCTTAAGTGAAATAGTGATCAAGTACAGTTTAACATTCTCCCGTTTGTCTCCCAATGTTAAAGTTACCTGCAATTGTGTCCAGACTCATCTCTCTGTGAACCCACCAAACCTGATACTCTTCCCAACATGACAATTGGTGCTGCGAGCAGGGTTCAAAGAGTTTTGGCTGGATACACATGGAGTCTTAATCATGTGGAAGTGGAAGATTGTGTTAACAATGTGGATGATCGTATTAACAAGTGTACATGTGGACGTTCAGTTGGGTGCACGTGTGATTGTGAACCTACCCAACAATGGAGGCAGCAGGAAGCGACCCACAGATAGGGAAGGGACTTTGGGATCAGATTATTAAATCCCCAGGTGGACTGATGATCTTCAGGGGTTCAGCCATTTGATTTCAAATTGATTGAGCTAACAGGTTTGACCTCCATTGAGAGACGATAGGGTACCGCATGGTCTCCCACCTGGTGTTACTGGGGATTCCCAAGGCCTGGGGGAGTTGTGGGGGAGCCCTATGGTTATAATATCCATACTTAGGCACCAGAGGGGTATCACATCTGAGTTAAGTAATCGGACGCACAGAAAGATAGGGAGATAAAAATCCCTGCAGCATCTCTCTTCTGCTCTGCAAGAGACATGGCAGATTGCCCAAGGGCAAGTGACGAACCTAGAAATTGATCACTTGCCCTTGGGCAATCTGGCTTGCACCTTGACCCAGGGCAGGTCCAAGCCATTGTCCAGTGGGGAGATACCACTGACATGTGGTTGGGGGATGGGTAAGTGTGGATGGATGGTGATAACCATGAGGAAATTGAATCCCACAACACATGTCCTCCTCCCTGCATGCCCAGGCCTTTGCAAGCCCGACCAGTGACCACGTGATTACAGATCTGCCAGGAGGGCATCCTCTGACCCTTCAAAACAGGGATGTAGCTGAAAATAGGGGGTCCTCGGGTGGGCACATATGTGATCACAGTGAAATTACAGAGTCCCGGGACTACTCCACCAAGGTCAAGGGAATGATACCATCAGTGGCCAGGCAAAAACCTAGCCATGCTGCTGCTATATCTGTGGGATGAGAGGACCCCCAATTACCTTCTCTCTCATTGGGTAGCAAGTGCCTTGGGCCATCTAACTGACCAATGGACAATTGCTAATGCCTTTTAGGTGCAACCAGAAGGGGTTGATAATGGCACCGCCCTTTGTGAACCGGGCCAGACTCCCTGTCCTCCTAGGATGAGGCCTACACGGCTGGCCGCAGTGACACACCATTGGCATTCAAACATGGGTTGTTAGAGAATGGGCACTAATCATGGGTATCTAGGGGGACACACACTAGGACCCACTTCTTACGGAGCACGAAGGTGGATGGTGCCTTGGCAGGCTATTTAACCACTACCGCACGCCCTGACTTGAGAGGGGTGGTTTTGCCTCTCATTGGGTCAGCGACCAGGAAAAATATCCAGGAAGCAATTACCCTCTTGGAGGAATCAGAGTACATGGAATGGGGAGCACCCACTCATGTTTTCAGGGCTGAGGGGAAGTTTGGTGATGTTACCCTGTTGGTGACTCACAGAGATATGTATTCTCTCTGGAGAGACCATTGGGGTGGAAAAGCCTCCTGGGGGTAGAGCTTCTCGTGCACAGCCCACTCCAACCTGGACCAGCCTCCCCTTTGGACCTCCCTCACCAGAGGTGGCCCCTGACTAATCTATCTTTTGAGCTCTGCCAAACACCCCCTCCCCCAATGCAGGAGAAACTCTCCTTCAAGGTGTCTTCTTGATGTGATGGTCAACAAAAAAGACAGCTGCAATCCCATCACTGACTCCAGTCACTATACCAGCAACCAGCAAGAAACACATCACTTATTATGCAAATAACTCTCAGCAAGACAAGCAAGAGGTGTTGGCATGGTAATGTAAGCTTCAACATGAGACATTCAATTGCATCTTTTTTACGCACTTTCCGGGTGCAGATTTTGTAAAGGACCTTTTGTATTTCTAATTTTTCATCACCTTGAGCTGTAGTAATAATGTCTTTAAGCCTACTCAGGGAATTGGAGTTATAGTTTATTGTTTCAAAGTTACAATGTATGAGTAGAGTGTCACAGATCAAACACCAGAAAGAAATGTTATATATATTTTGTTTCACATGACAATGACAGGGTCATCCCTGCCCTCCCATTAACAGAAAAAAATACCTCATGGAGTGGGGACTTCGGGAGCCTTTATTTAAAATCACACATTAGCTAATTTTCAGTCCTTACTCCTCCTGGCTATCCTTACAGGGATTCAACACAGGCACTTGTAGCACCCATTTAAAGAGAGCACATGCAGGAACGGCATCCTGGTGTCAAACGACAGCCTAGAGAAATGGGTGCTCTGGGTGCACCCTGGAGGATAGCACAGCGACAGGCATCTGAGCTCTGTGCTTAGGGAACACCCAAGTGCGAGGCCAAGGCACGGGATGCGCGATCCAAGAGAGGGCTCTGGCACCTCATGGATGACCCTGCACTGCCTGCTCGCAGAGGTTGGTGATAAAGGTGTATACGTTTGCCAGCCAAGCCGGAGAAACCAGGCATGTGATTCAGTGACCAGACAATTTTCTTTCTATACCTACTCCTCTGACACTGAGGAGCAGCTCCCACTGCACTCTTCTCCCACGGAAACAAAGCGACCCTGTTTGGTTGCAGGGAGCTGGTGAGGTGTTGTCGTTGAAGTAGATGGTGCCTTTTTCAGCATACAGAAGGCACTTGTGTATATATTGATCCACTTGATTGGTATCTTTTTTTAACATCTTTTTGTTTTTTTTAACTATTTTTAGTTATGATGTGTAGAGAGAGTTATTGATCGTCTTCATTGCAATTGCAAAGTAATGTGACTTCCAAGGGGTGGAATGCTGTGTGTGGATCAAACGTGGCCTCCCTGCCTATATGGAATATTGTGGATTGTGGGTAGTCACATGTCATCCCTGTCTGAAACTTATTTGAAAGTCACATCACCTGTCAATCAAGGGTGGACTCCAGCCACCCATTAGTGAACACCTTGCCGTTGGCTAATTTAAATCACCTAGGGTCATTGTTGACTAGAAGGCACAGATTAGCCCTGCATATAATACCATTACAAAGCACCTTCTTTCTCTCTGCCTCATTGTCCAAACCCGGACATCGCTCCATGCCAGGTCGCTACTGTGGACATCGCTGAAAGTGTCGCGGGTAAGGTGAGTACTACACTGAAACTGAGCCATAGTATTTTGATAGATCAAGACTTGCAGAGAGCCGCACCCCCATTAACATGGGGAACCGGATGTGTGTAAGTTTGTAGTTTGTATACGCAAGTAGTGTGAGCGTGTCAAGTACAGTTTCACTATTGTTGGAGTCCAAGATAGGTCCGAGGTGAATGTCTATTTCGTTGCTCAAGTGAAATAGTAATCGAGTGCAGTTTAACATTCTCCCGTTTGTCTCCTGTGTGTTAATTAAAGTCGCATGTGATTGTATCCAGATTTGTCTCTCTGTGGACCTACTGAACGTAATAATCTTCCCAACACGACAGGCTCACAAGAGCCTAGGGTGCTGAAGATTTCCTGATCACATCAGAGATTTGGATCTGGAGATCAGGGCGCCAATGGTTTGAACAGGAGTCTGTGCAGCTGCCGAGGGTGCAGGAACACTGGAGGCAAATCCATGGTCACTCAGCGACTCTGAAAAGACTGTTTATCTTCTCTTTTTCCTGTTGTTAGGGGGTCATGGTGACTCTTCATTTGCCATACATGACAACAAAAGGAAACTGCATTAAAAACCCATCTGGCTTACAAATAGCCCCCAGGGAGGAAAACTGGTGTTACAGAATCACACAGCACCAGAGTGGGTCCTTCGGTTCACCGAGTCCAAGGCAACCTTCAGTAAGTCATTCTGATCTGCAGGAAGGAGAGAGTGCTTCCAGTTGCTAATGGCATTCCACAGGTGTTGGAGCTACTTATTTTTAGGTTACACATTAATGATGTAGATTAAGGAAGGAATGGCTTTTTGGCCATTTGCAGGTGGAGGAGCAGGTAGTGTTGAGGAAACAGGGAGGTTGCCAGACTTGGAGACAGGTTCGGAGAAAGAGCAGAGAAGTAGTAAATGAAAAAGAATGTTGGAAAGTGTACCTTGGTTGAAATGATAAATGGGCAGACTATTTATATATATTTTTAAATGGAGAGAAAAATTTGAAGTACCCAGATGCAAAGGGAGTACATGTGCAGAATAGCCTAAGGTAAACATGCATGTTGAGTTGGTTGTGAAGAAGGCAAATGCAATGCTGACATTCATTTCAAGAGGAATAGAATATAAGACCAGGGATGTGATGTTGAGTCCTTAGAAGGCACTGATGAGATGTCACTTGGAAAATTGTGAGCAGTTTTAGGCTCCTCATTTAAGTATGGATGTGCTTTGCTTCTTTTGAACAACTGTCTGTTAAATATAGATAGCAAATACTCATTTTTTTTGCTATTTACAGATTTTTTTGCGATCTCAATCGCGTGCATTCCCTATGAGCACTGATAAGAATTTAAGAGATGTAATTTTTAATTTACAAACTTTTTATAATGGTTCAGTATCTAACATTTATAGCATGTTGTTGGGAATAAGAGAGGGACCTTTAGATAAAATTTAAAAGAAGCCCTACACCTTTTAATCTCTGAAGAAACTTGGAATGCAGTTTTCAAATTGGTTTATACCTCATCTCTATGTGCCCGCCACTCCCTCCTACAGTTTATAGTCCATAGAGCTCACATGTCCAAAGTGAAATTATCTCATTTTTATGCAAATGTATCTCCCTGTTATGACAGATGTAACAATGGAAATGCTTCATTATGTTTTGGACATGCCAGAGCCTTGAGAAAACTTTGAAGTATGTCAGACTTTTTCTGTTCTTTTTAAAGTAAGCCTAATCCTTTAACTGCCTTGTTTGGTATTGTTGGAGAGAGTGGCATAACTCTCATGGCACCTGATTTGCATATGTTAGTTTTTACTTCCCTTAGATCTAGATGGGTGGTGTTGCTCAGATGGAAGGACATTGCCCCGCCTTCTCATGCTCAATGGCTTCATTATGTCATGTTATGTTTACATTTAGAGAAGATTAGAATGCTCAATTTCCAATTTGAATTTAATTTTTCAACACTATGGTGACCATTTATGAATTATTTTCAGAAAGTCTGATTTGATATGAATGCAAAAGTGTTGACTAATATGCTAGTTTATCACTTTGATATGGAATTCTTTTTTTCCCTCTCCTTGCCAAACAGCTTCATCTTTGGTAGTGGGTTTAGATTTTTTTTTATAATAAAATATTTCTGTAATATAATTTGTTTAATTGAGAACACGAGGTACCTTGGATGAACTGGTATGATCCAAGTGTAATGTATTTTAAAAAACTTTTAATATGTATTCTTGCGTATTCTATTTTTCAATGTGGAATCAATTTCAATTTCAGTAAAAATATTAAAAGAAGAATGGATCTGCTGACATTGGAGAGGGTTCCTTCTTCAAGGAAAAAGCAAAGAACAGGAAGACGAAGCTGGCTGGGGGAGGATTTCTGGATTGGTTAATTGGATGTGATAAGATGGAAAGTGAGAATTAATTTTGTCTCCCTGAAAGGAAACAGAGGAAAGAGGGATGCTGGAAAGCCACAAGGGTAGAAGGAGAGGGGGATGGGTTTAAATGGAAGCCAGAGATGTCTACATTAATTCCATCTGTTTGGATGGTGCCCAGATCGAAGATGAGGTGTTGTTCCACCAATTTGTGGGTGGTCTCAGTCTTGTAGTGCATGAGACCATGAACAGATGTGACAGCAAAGGGAATAAGACAGGAGGGTAAAAGAGGTTACTTTCTATAGATCCTGCTGGGTTTTGCCAACCCTTGTGTGTATTGCAAATGCCAGCATTGTCCACATTCTGCGAATGAACTATAAGAAATCAACACTTGAGCAAATCTTACCTTGCAAAAAAACTATCTCTGCCACTATCTTAGCTTGACAAGCAATCACATCTGTCCAAGTGGAGGAATAAGAGATAATTGAACACCCTACAGGTCTGAAGAGGAGCAAGTATTCGATTTGGCAAGACAGAGAGAAACAATGTCAATGTATTCCAATGCACATGTTTGGGGAATATAAAAAAAATCCACCTGAATCACAAATTAGAATTTCCACAATAAAGTGTTACACTATTAGGGGAAAAAAGAGATACTCTTATCTTTTGAAATGTTTGATTTCTTTTCTGTCGCCAGGAACCCTGTTAAGTGGAGCCTCCATCGAGACCTTTCTCTGTGCCTCTATTGCTGGGAATACAATACCCACTTGTCAAGAGGCAAGTGACAACTGGAGCTTTAGAAAATACCAATGCGATGAGTCTGAGCAACAATTTACATAGTAATTGTCTCCAAGTGTCAGTGAATTCAATTTACAGCCTTGGTACCAGTCAGACACGATTCCAGCTCTAATGTAGCCTTGTCATTTTGGCTCGATAAAGCAGTGATAACCAGTAATTTTTTTGCTGCGGCTTTTGACAGCTTTGTAAAATTAGCCAGAGAGAGAGGGAAGGAAGAAGATGGGACTTCTTCTGTGCTTCACAGCTGGGAGGCGATCAATTATTTTAGCCTGAATGCTGGCTTCATGCTGGAAACTGCAGTTCAACCTTGACATTATCATTTTATCATCACCGGCTTTCGTGCTCAGGAATGAAATGAGGATTACTGTGTAGCCACCTGTGTACTGTAAACCTTGACACAGAATGGGAAGCAGAGGCCTTGCAGGCTCCCAGTTGAGTGTACAACAGCAGTTATGCAGTTACACTGCATCCCATCCCCTTATTTATTTGTTGACGGCACAGAAGCAGCTGACAAGGCCAGCATTTATTGATGCTCTCACAGTGATAAGTCTGCAGTTATACATAGGCTGGAAAAGGTCTTCAGGTCTCCATACCCAAAGGATGTGAGAGAACCACTTGGATTTTTTTAAACAACTGGGAGTTCAACGACTATTGTTACTGACACCAGATTTCTAATCACCTTTATTTATCATTCATACCAGGCTCACACGGTAAAGATGACACAACGTTTCTTCAAGACCACAACATATAATTGCATAAATATAAGAATTCAAGTTAGAATAGAAGTTAAACACATAAAATATTAAAATACAATAACAGTCCATGGTCCACTATCCACATATGTTCTGGGAATACAGGAGCTTGATGACTGGCGGGGGGGGGGGGGGGGGGGAGGGGGGGGAAGGGGGGGGAACTGTTCCCAATCTGAAAATCAGGGCTCAAGTGCTACGGTACCTCAGAAGAGAGAACAGTTTACACGAGGGACGAGGGTCCTTCACAATGTTTATTGCCTTTCACCTGCATCGTGTGTTGTAGATGTCCTTCATGGTAGGAAGAGAGCCCCCGATGATCTTTTCCGGTGACTTCACTATCCTCTGCAGGGTCTAGTGGTCTGAGATGGTACAGCTTCCAAATCAAGCAGTGATGCAATTGCACAGGATGCTCTCAATACATCCTCTATAGAATGTAGTTAGGATGGAGGGTGGTAGATGGACTTTCCTCAGCCTTTGCAGGAAGTAGAGATAGTGCTGGGCTTTCTTGGCTATGGAGCTGGTGTTAAAGGACCAGGTGAGATTCTCCATCAAGTGCATCCCAAGGAACTTGATACTCTTGAAGACCTTGGTGGTCAAGCCGTCAATTGTCAGTAGAGTGTAGTCCCCCCCCTCCCATTCCCACCCCGAGCCCTCCAGTTTGTTAGTCACTGTGGCGGGATTTGAACTCATATCAGGACTTTGAATTAAAGTACAAAAGAAGGCAAATCTTTTCTCTTTAGCTCATTTAGCTCAATCATTCTCAATGGGGGCTGTATAGCTCCCCTGGGGGCCAATTCTTCAAAACCACTTTTTTGGTGTTCTGTCTTTTCATAAGCAGAATACAAGCAGCCTTCCATCTCCAAAGGATTGTTACTGCATTTCTATCCTGTGTGATTTCCAGAATGGTCAAGCACCTTCTTCTGCTTTCAAAATGTCTCTGTGTCAGTAATATGTTCGCTGAAAATTTCTTTAATCATGTGACATGATAACATTGCTGTCTTTGAAGTTTAATCTTTTCCAAAAGTATGAGTGGACATGAGTCCAAATTGTCTGCTGAGACCAGCCAGCAGGATGGTCATGGGTGTACACAGAGGCTTCTGAGCAAACACCTATTGTTTTGAGTTTTCAGTGGGGAATAGTCACAAGACTTTTATGATTGTTTACAGCTTTGAATTAGCAGCCAAACTGTCTCATGAAGCGAACAGGCTTCCAGCAGAACTATGAATAAGCAAACGGTCTCCATTTCTCATCAAAGGATTCTCCGAGTGTGTAATTGTATATGTCTGGGTGTTCCTGTGTCCATCACACAAAGTAACTTACCATACAGATAGATAGATAGATAGATAGATAGATAGATAGATAGATAGATAGATAGATATTATAAACTTAAAGATTAATATTATCACAAGTCCATCACAGGACATAATAAAGTGACTGACTTTTTAAAAACAGACCTTGGTAAGTTAGGAGGGACAATAAATGTCCATGTACTGTCACTTTTTTTTGTCATCTAATATTAAGGATTTGGATGACAAGGTAGTTAAGGTGTTTCATAAATTTGCAAATCTCTGTAAACTTAGTGGTATGAGGGTGAGTGAAGAAGGTTTCTCAGGAAGGTCTCCTCTCATCCTTTATTGATCCAGAGAGAAAAGGCTCAGCTTGCTCAAAAAGTAATTGGATTGTTGAATTTTTTTTTAGAAATGGGAGTGGAAGTCAACTTTCTTCTCCAATGCATGGGTTTTGATTGACTGCTGAACTCCTTCAGAAATAAAAGACTTTTGTGAAGAAATACAATCTTGTTCTCTGGTGCTCATATAGGTCATGTTAAATTCTTAAATTACCATGCCTTGCTCAGCCTTTCACCCTTTTAGGGTTCTGGGGGAAGTTAGCCTGAGAGTTGGGACAAACAGCCTCCCATTGTTACTCACTTTGGATGGCGGATGTCTGGCAGAGAGCGATCCAAGGCAATGCTGTTACTAACATAAATATTGAAGCCATTTTCCCTGTACACTGAATCGGACTGATCCTCCTCCGCCAGTGGATACGGCTTCCCATGTTCACCTTTTCCTGCAACAAAAATTAAAATTACCAGTCTGCACTCAACAGATAACACCGACTCTATCAGCCGCACTCAATGACCAGGGTCTAGGGAATATTATCCACAGCAGGACAATCTCTTGGGAGAAAGTAATGAATGTTGGTCAAGATGGGGGAGGGGAGAAGTTCATAGGAGTCGGACAATCCATCAGGGGAAATTAATTGATGTTGGATAAACTAACAGGAAAATTAATGGGTGCAGGACAACCTATTAATGCATCTTGTACAACCTAACAGAGGAAATTAATGGGAACGGCAGAAGCCAGCGGGGAAATTAGTGAGTGTTGGAAAACTCTTTGAAGGAAATTAAAGAGTAAAGAAATAACCCATTTGGGAGATGAATAGATGTAGGAAAACACAGTGGTAAAATGAGCAAGTGTAGGACAAAATGGGGTTAATTAACAAGCATGGAAGTCAATGGGTGAGATGAATTGATGCGGGACCAGTCATCGTTGGGGGGGGGGGGGTGGAATTAATGGAGGTGGTACAAACCAATTGGGCGCCAGCTCATTTTTCTTATCTATCTTCTCCAAATGTGCTGACACCACAGTGGGACTCCTAGTGGCAGAATCATCTCTGATTAAACATGAGCAACTTCTGCACCATTAACATGGGAAAACTATATGGCACTTTGCACGATTGCAATCAAACATTTTAAGGGGCTGTCAGGATGGATCACCAGGAACTTGGTGACAAGAGTGTGTTGACTAAATTTTTAACAGAGGAAAGTTAAGATTTAAAGAGGTAATACTGAACTGAAGGCATTGCCGGCTGATTACCCAGCTAACAATGATGCAGTTAAAAAAGAAAGTGTGTAGATGCTGGGGTCAAATGCAATACTCCAATGTGCTGGAGAACCTCAGCAGGTCACCCAGCATCCATAGGTAATAGGGCTCAAAACCCAAAATGATGGTTACCCTTTACTTCCTACTGTGAGGCCCACTGAGTTTCTCCAGCACATTGGTGTATCAGTAACGATTCAGCAATTCAAGTGGAGAGAGAAAGAGAGAGACAGAGAGTGGGAGTGAGAGATGGGGTGCGAGAGAGGAAGAGTGGGAACGAGAGAGAGGGGGTGAGAGAGATTGTGTGTGAGAGAGAGAATGGGTGAGAGAGAGTGTGTGTGAGAGAGAGAGAGAGAGAGAGAGGGTGTGTGAGAGAGACAGGATGAGTGCGCGTGAGGGAATGCGTGAGCAGAGTGCGTGGGAGAAAGCGCACCAGAGTGTGTGTGAGATAGAGAGTGTGAGAGAGCACGCGAGAGAAAGAGAGTGCGCAAGAGAAAGAGAGCGTACGAGAGAAAGAGAGCACGAGAGAAAGAGAGAGCGCACGGGAGAAAGAGCGAGCTCACGGGAGAAAGAGAGAGCGCACGGGAGAAAGAGAGCACACGGGAGAAAGAGAGCGCATCAGACAGTGTGTGTGAGAGAGAAAATGAGAATTTAGGTAAGCAGTCATCTCCCAAAGTTTATAGAGGGTTATGGCTTTGAAGAATGGGAAATTAGATTAGATTACTTCGGTTAGATCAACATCATGGGATGAATGGCCTGCACTGTGCAGTAATGCTGTAATGTTGAAGGAAAGTTTAAAGATGGGGATGAGGTAATGAAAGGATTTAAATTAAGAGCAATATTATTAATATAGATTTGATGATTTGATGGGTGTAGCTGCATCTAACATTGGAAGATAGGCCATGGGCAGCATGAATGAAATAACTTTTAGAGGGAGCAAGATGAAAGGTCAGAGGCTGCAAGGAGATGCTGATCACCAAACTGGATCTTTCTCTGTTGGGTTGGAATTATCAGAATTAAATTGTAACATTCATTGATTAAAGATTCATCTCTAGGATTTGGCTGCAAACAACTGAGGATGAAAGACCATAGTGAATTAAAGCAAACTAATGTTTCCTGTTTTATTTTGGGGAATGTTTTCAATAATTATAATTATCCTTGAGGTTCAAGGTATAAAACTTTGTTTTGCCAAATGTAATCTTATTAAGTAGCGAGATTCATAATTTTTGCATGGCCAGAGGAACTTCCAGTAATTTGGATTTGATCCTGATCTCTGATCCTGTCTCTTCAGAGTTTAAAAATTTATGCGATGAATTAATGGGTTTCCCCTGGAGTTCCAGTTTCCGCCCATGATAATTTTGTATACCTCTATCAAGTCTCCCCTCATTATTCTATGCTCCCAAGAATAAAGTCATTACCTGTTTAATCTTTCGCTATAACTCAGTTCCTCAAATCTAAGCAACATCCTTGTAAATCCCCTCTGCCCTTTTTCAATCTTATTGATATCTTTCCCATAGTTGGGTGACTAAAACTGCACGCAATAATCCAAATTTGTCCTCTCCAATGCCTCCTACTTCACTTTAACACATCAACTCCAACATGCAATCCTTTCATTTCTGAAGGGCAATGTGCAAAAAGCTCTCTTTATGACCCTATCTCCCTACGATGCCACTTTCAGGGAATTATTTGTCTGCATAATGAGATTCTTAAGTTCTACCACTGTCCTTGGTGTCCCACCACTCACTGTGTGTCCTACTCTGCTTTTGTTCTTTGAAAGTACACTACCTCACATTTGTCTGCATTAAATTCCATCTGCCATTTTGCAGCCCATTTTTACAGCTGGTCCAGATCCCTCTGAAAGCTTTGAAAATCTTCTTTGCTGTCCACAACGCCTCCAATCTGCAAACTTGCTGATCCAACTTACCACGTTATCGTCCATATTATTGATATAGATGACATACAACAGTGGGACCAGCACTGATCCTTGAGGCACACCACTATTCAAAGTCCTCTAATCAGAGAGGCAATCATCCACTGCCTCTCGCTGGCTTCTTCTATATAGCCAATGTCCAATCAAGTTTACAACCTCGCCATGAATGCAGAGTGTTTCAACCTTTCTGACTCATGTCCCATATGGAACCTCGTTAAAGTCCATGTAAACAACATCCACAGTGTAACATGACTGATTGTACTCAGAGACTTGAAAGGAGCACAAACTTGCTTTTAATAGCTTACAATAAATTGCCAGTATATACAATAGTCCTCAGGTGAATCCGAGGTAAGGCTGTAAAACCAGGGTTTATTTTGGGGTAGGTGGGGGTGGAGCCAAAGGAGGGGCCAGCATTGCACACAGCATTTCCTTCATCATCTTCCTCGGGAACCTCTTTGAAAAACTCATGATTGGTTAAACATGACCTACTATCCACAAAGCTATGTTCACTATCCCTTCTTTCTTCTTTGGCTTGGCTTCGCGGACAAAGATTTATGGAGGGGGTAAATGTCCACGTCAGCTGCAGGCTCGATTGTGGCTGACAAGTCCGATGCAGGACAGGCAGACACGGTTGCAGCGGTTGCAGGGGAAAATTGGCTGGTTGGGGTTGGGTGTTCCCCATCTATACAAATATGTTTATATCAGATCTCTTAAAACACCTTCCAGGACCAGGCACAACCACCCTTCACTACACTTCAACACTCTTCAGTAGAGAAAGTGGAGAGGACTAAGTTCCTTGGAGTTCACTTAACTAGTGACTCATCATGGACACTCAACATCTTCTCACTTGTCAGGAAGACACAACAGCGACTGCACTTCCTGAGAAGACTGAACAGGGCAAGGCTTCCGGCCACCATTACGTCAACTTTCTACTGGAGCTCAATTGAGAGTGTCCTGGTCAGCTGCATCACAGTGTAGTATGGTTGCTGCAGAGAAATGGATTGAGATCATCCACAAGACCATAAGAGTGGCAGAGAGGATTACTGGAGTCTCCCTCCCTCCCCCCACCCATCCCATCGACATGACCTACCAGGATTGTTATCTGAAGAGGGGGCATAAAATCAATGTGGTCCCATTTCACCCTGAACAAAGCATCTTTCAGCTGCTCCCATCAGGGAAATAATACAGGAGGATCAGAGCCAGCACCGCCAGGCTGAGGAACAGCTTCTTCCCTCGGGCAGTGAGAATGCTGGACGACCACAGGAACTGCTCGCACTAGCCATCCGAGACACTCATTTGTACAAAACAATATTTATTTATTTATTTAGATGAAATGCTTGTCCTGCATATGTATTATTTGTCTGTATGTGTGTAATGCTTGGTTGTGTGTATATATGTTTTGCATTGGGGACCGGAGAACACGGTTTCATTGGGTTTTTCTTGTACAATTAGATGACAAAAATAAACTTGTCTCAACTTCCAATAATTTGCCCATTACAGACGCCAGGGTCACCAGACTATAATTTCTATCATTATTTTTAGATCCTTTTAAAAAAAATAAAACAACATAAGCTACCCTCCAATCCTCCGGCATCTCAACCTGAGAAGACTGAAGGTTTAAATGGTTAAGGACATGATAAATATATCTGCCAGGGCTCCTGCAACTTTTATGGTAGCCTCATTCAATATCCCTAGGATTCCTTGTCAGGAATTTACCCTATTTACCTTACGACAACAAGAACCTCCTCCTCTTTAATCTGTATAGGTCCCATAACCTCACTGCGTATTTACATCACTTGTTCCAGTTTCCTGAGTAAGTACAGATAGAACTATAGAACAATACAATATTACAGCACAGAAAATAGGCCTTCAGGCCTTCTAGTCTGTGCCAAACTATTATTCTGCCCAGTTCCACTGATCTGCACCCAGCCCAATAGCCCTCCAGACCTCTCCCATCCATGTATTAGACTGAATTTTTCTAAAATGTTAAAATTGAGCTGCATTCACCACTTCAACTGGCAGCTCGTTCCACACTCCCACTACTCTCTGTGTGGAGAAGTTCCCCCTAATCATTTCCCCTTTCACCCTTATCCCATATCCTCTGATTTGTATCTCATGTACCCTCAGTGGAAAAAGCCTACCTACATTTATTCTATCTATCCCCCTTATCAAATCTCCCCTCATTCTTCTACGCTCCAGGGAATGAGGTCCTAACCTGTTTAACCTTCCCCTCTAACTCAGTTCCTGAAGTCCCGGCAACATTCTAGTAAATCTTCTCTGAACTCTTTCAAACATTGATATCTTTCCTGTAGTTAGGTGACCAAAATTGCATACAATACTCTAAATTTGGCCTTACCAATGTCTTATACAACTTTACCATGACATCCCAACTCCTATACTTAGATTTATGAAGGCCAATATGTCAAATCCTCTCTTTAAAACCATACCTACCCAGTGATGCCACTTTCAAGGAACTGCATTTCTATATTCCTAGATCCCTCTGTTCTACTGCACTGCTCAGTGCCCTTCCATTAACTGTATATGTCCTCTTTTGGTTTCTCCTTCCAAAATACAAGACCTCACAATTGTCTCCATTAAATTCTATGTCATTTTTCAGTCCATTTTTCCAGCTGGTCCAGATCCCTCTGTTAGCTTTGTATGGCTTTCTCGCTGTCCACAACGCCTCTAATCTTTGTGTCATCTGCAAACTTGCTGATTCAATTTACCACATTATCATCCAGATCAACGATATAGATGATAAACAGGAACAGTGCCAGCTTGGATCTCTGAGGCACACCAGTCTGAGAAGCAATCATCCACCACCGCTTCTCCCATATATAGCCAATGTCGAATCTAGTTTACTACCACACCATTAATACTGAGTGTCCGAACCATCCTGACTAACCTCCCATGAGGGACCTTGCAAAGAAAAACATTTAAGATCTCCCCATCTCTTTGGGCTCCATACATAGCCGACCTTTCTGATCTTCAGGAGGACCAATTTTGTCCCTTACTCTCCTTTTGCTCTTAATATACCTGTGTAGAAGCTCTTAGGATTTTCCTTCACCTTGTCTAACAAAACAACCTTTTTTTTTGCTTTCCTGATTGCTTTCTTAAGTTTAGTTCTTGCTTTTTTTTTTAACATACACCTCAAGTACCTCATTAGTTCATTGTTGCCAATACCTGATATACACCTCTCTCTGCTTCTTAACCATATCCTCAATAGCCCTCAAATCCAAGGTTCCTTATGCTTGTGAACTTTTCCTTAAATCCTGATAGGAACATATAACATCTTTGCTCTCAAAACTTCAACAATCCTTGGCAGTAAACAGGCTGTCCCAATTGATGCTTTCTACATCCTTTCTCATTTCCTCAAAAGTGGCCCTTCTTTAATTTAGTATCTCAACCCAAGGACCAGGTTTGCCCTTATTCTTAATTATATAGAAACTAATAGCATTACGATCACAGGATCCAACTGTTCCCCTACAAACACTTCCATCACCTGTCCTGCCTCATTCCCTAATAGAAGATCCAGAATTGCACTCTCTCCAACTGATACTTTTATATATTGATTTAACCATATAACAATTACAGAACGGAAACAGGCCATCTTGGCCCTATTAGTCTGTACTAATCTAATTGATCTCCTCTAGTCCCACCTACCTGCATTTTGCACATAACCCTCCAAGCCCCTCTCATCCATATCCCTATCCAACTTTTCCTTATATGACAAAATTGACTTTGATGCGACCATATCTTCCAGAAGGTCATTCCACTCAGCCACCACTCTCTGAGAGAAGTGCTCTCTCATTTTACTTCCAAACTTTTGCCCCCTAACTCGTGACCTCTTGTTTGAATCTCACCTACCCTCAAGGGGAAGAGCCTATTCACATCTACTCTATCTATCCCTCTCATTATTTTAAATGCCTCTATCAAATCCCCCTTCAACCTTCTATGCTCCAATGAATAAAGACCTAATCTACTCATTCTTTCTTTGTAATCCAGATTCTGATATCCAGACAACATTTTAGTAAATCTTCTCTGACCCTCTCAACCTTACTGATATATTCCCTATAATTTGGCAACCAAATTTGGCCTCACCAATGCCTTGAATAGTCTCAACATCACTTCCCATCTCCTGTATTCCATGCTTTGAATTATAAAGGCCAGCATGCCAAAAGCTTTCTTCACCACTCTATTCACATGAGATTCCACCTTCAAAGAAGGATGAACCGTTATTCCTAGATCTTTCTGTTCTTCTGTATTCTTCAATCCCTTCCATTTACCACATACATCCTGTTTTTGATTTTTTTTTCCAAAATGAAGCACTTTATACTTATCGCTATTAAGCTCCATCTGCCATCTCTCAGCCCACTCTTCTAAGCAGTCCAAATCTTTCCTGAACATATTTGACAACCTCTAACCCATGAAGCCCTTTTACAGTATGAGAGTCCCAGTCAATATGTGGAAGGTTAATCACCGAATATCAAAACTTTGTTTCCTGCAACTGTCTGCTATCTCCCTGCAAAGTGTTTACCCCAATACTTACTTATGGCCCATAATGGGCACCACAGTTAACGTACTGGTTAGTGCATCACTGCTACCACACCAGCGATCTGGATTGGGGATCGATCCCATACTGTCTGCATGGGGTTTCCCTGGGGTCTCTGGTTTCCTCCCACCATTCAAAATGTACAGGGAGTTGTAGGTTAATCAGATGTAATTGGGCGGCATGGGCTCATAAGCCAGAGGGGACTGTTACTGTGCTGTATGTCTACATTTAAATACAACCCCATGAGTGTGGTCATAAAATTCCCGTCCCTCAGCTCTACCCAGATAGCCTCAGTAGATGAGCCCTCTGGTGTGTCCTGCCTGAGCGCATAACCATATCCTCAATGATGAGCAATGCTTCTCCTACCCCTTTCAGTCCTCCTGCTCCATCACGTCTGAAACAATGGAACCCCGGAACAGTCCTGCCCCTCCTTGAGGAAGCCAACCTTGAAGAAAGGCTCATGGCCGAAACATTAGTAATATATCTTGACCTCCTATGGACAGGCTGAACTCCTCCAGCATTTACTGCACATTTTTACTCGAATCACAGCATCTGCAGACGTCAATGTTTCACTCGTTCCCCATAATACTGTGACATAAATGCACTTCAGTCCATCAGCTAAGTAATGGACTCACTGGGCCTATCTAAAAGGTTGTGGGATTGGATCACAGGTTGAAAGATGAGCAGACCAACTGCATAAATAGTAGAGTTGCTACCTGACTACTCCAGGTCTGATACTGACCACTAGAGTTCCCTATGTGGAGTCTCCACATGCTCCCTGTGACCACATAGGTTTCCTCCCACATGCCAATGAACTGAGTGTTGGGAGCTGTCACCCCAGTACGGGAGGGCATTGTGATGTCTGGGGCGAGTTGAGATGGAAATGTAGGGAGAATAATTTACGATTAGAGTAACTCGGTACTTGGTGGATTAGTGCGGCCTCAGTGGGCTTCCATGATTTGATGATTTTAAAGTCTGGCTGTCTAATGGATGCCATTATTTTGAAACCAGTTTTGTTTGGGTGAAAAAAAAATCTAGATTTTTAAAAATTACTGACTGGTGATTTCCATGGATATCAGGATGGGGTTCTTACTCAAGTTTCTGCATCAAGGGTTCAAAACAAAAAAATGGCAAGTTGTTTTTTTTTACACAAAGAGTTGTGGTTGCCTTGATGAGGTTGGTGGAGGAGGCTGAAACATCAGGGGCACTTAAGAAATCCTTGGACAAGCACATGGATGAAAGACAAATAGAGGGCCATGATGTAGGAAGGGTTTAGTACTTTTTCTTGGTACTAATATATCGGTCAGCACAACATTGAGGGTCAAAGGGCCTGTACTGTGCTGTAATGTTCTATATTCTAAAATATCGGTCTAATATGGCACAGTTAACATAATGGTTAGGTCGATACTATTACAGTTTCAGTGACCTGGGTTCGTATCTATAATTGTCTGTACGTTTGTAAGTTCTCCATGCTTCTGCACGAGTTTCCTCCAGGTTCCTCCCACTCTTCAAAATGTACTGGTGGTTTGTAGGATAATTGGGGTATTTGGGGGGGCACGAGCTCGTGGGCTGAAATGGCCTGTTTCTGTGCTGTATGTCGAATTTTAAAAAATAATTTAACCAGTCCAATAACTTATCCAGTGCATTATCTACTTCCTTTCCGATTCATAATTGAACAAATCCTCCTTTTAGACTGAATCATTTATTCAGACATTGCATTCTTGATTTCAACAAATCACCAACTCAAGTGCAAAGTAATGCAGGTAGGTGGAGTTGAATCAGTGATCAGATCAGCCATGATCTTACTGAATGACAGAACAGGCTCGACGGGCCGGATGGCCTACTCCTGCTCCTATTTCTTATGTTCTTCTATTCTTGTCTGTTCCAAAATACTCAATTTCTCTTTCCAGTTTTTGTTGGACCTTCTGATTGTCTGACTGACAATTCATCTCATTTGGAATTAGAACACAGAATAGTACAGTACGAACCCTTCAGCCCATGATGTCACACCAACCTACTCCACGATCAGGCTATTCCTTCCTCACAGCACATAACCCCTTCCCCCAAGTTTTCTTAAATTCACGTACATATCTATGAGTCTTTTAAATATCTCCACCAGCATTGCATTCCATGTACCCACCACTCTACATAAAAAAAAACTTACCTCTCCCCTAAACTTTCCTCCACTCATCTTAAACAGATATCCCCAGATATTGGCCATTGCCACCCTGGGATAGAAGATAATGGCTATCCACTCTATCTATGCCTCTGCTTTTGCTGACCCCTTGCTGGGGGAATTGAAATCAGTCACATTAAGACACAGGAGCAGATATAGGCCATTCAGCCCATTGAGTCTATACCATCATTCAATCACAAGCTGATCCATTTTCCCACTCAGCCCCACTGCCCGGACTCCTCTCACAATCCCCTCCCCAATTTGATGCCCTGGCAAATGAAGAACCTATCAATCTCTGCCTTAAATACACCCTTCGCAATTGCCTGTGGCAACAAATTCCACAGATTTGCCACTCTCTGGCGAACGAAGTTCCTCTGCATCTCTATTCTAAGTGGATGCCCTGAGGTTATGCGCTCTTGTCCTAAACTCTCACACCATGGGAAACAACCTTCCTACATCTTCTCTACTTTTAATTATTTGTCCAACTGTCCATGAAAGATATCACAGTCCTCCCATAGAGTATTCATGGTTCCAGTGTAAAAAAAAATCCTCTTCTTTACTCTCCTTCCTTTCAATGATAATTTCAAGAAGGTGACCATTCTCCAATTCATGGGAAAATGTTTTTTCGTTGCTGTAGTCAGATTTTCTTCCAATTTTAAGAAACACCAAGTACTTAATTTTAACTTAGAGACACAGCGCGGAAAAACAGGTTGTCTGTCCCACAAGCTTATATTGTCCAAATACACTTGTATGACCAATTAACTTACGTCTCTGGAATCTAGGAATGGTTGTGGACATGCATGTTTCACATCTTTGCCTGACATTATTAGTGAATCAATAATGTAAAATTTCTCTGACTTCAACATTCCTTCTATAATGGGGTTCTTAAAAATGCATACATTATTCCAACTGTGACCTTCATTTGAACTATTTGTTCATTACTGTTTCCACTGGTAATGGGGCTGGTTCCTCAGGAGACGTGCATTTAAGATAATTGGCAAGAAAGCCTGGAGGTGTGAGGAGGTTGTTATGGTGTGGAACATGCTGTGTGAAAAGGCAGTGGAAGAAGGTTTAATACTGTTGTTCAAAAGGAAATGGGTAAGTACTTGAATGGGGGGGATTTACAGAGTGAAATTTGAAAGTCTACAGATGCTGTGATTGCAATTAAACAAACAGAAATGCTGGAGGAACTCAGCTGGCCTCGCAATGTCCATAGGAGGTAAAGATATATTACCAACATTTCGGGCCTGAGCCCTTCTTCAAGGGATAAGCAAAGAACAGGAAGGTATCAGAATAAAGACAAGACTGCATTTACAGAACCATTGTCCTGGCGGTTGTGAAGAGGTCAAATTGTCTTGTTTTTCTGCAGAGCCAAAAGGATCCAGTGAGTCATCTTGTCTCCTGCCATACACAGTCTATTGCCATACACAGTGTTCATCGTACATGTGCAGGGAAATTCTTAATAGCTGCAGATGAACAGGTACTTTGTAAAAAGACTACAAGAGTTTACATAATTTAAATTATGAGACAATAAATACGAAAGATAGACAGATAGATGATAAATACTGTAATAAGCACGAAAGTCTGTAGACATTGTGTTTGCAGTAAAAACACAGAAATGCTGGAAGAACTCAGGAGTTCTCGAAGCATCCAAAGGAGGAAAAGATATATTAATGACGTTTCAGGCCTGAACCCTTCCACACAGTTATCCTAGTCCAAGAAAAAAAAATTGCAATAGTCCAAACAGCCTTTTTATGATTAGTGACACAAGGGAAGGTTCAAGAACCTGATAGCTGTTGGAAAGAAACTGCTCTTGAACCTAAAGGTGCTGGTCTACCTTCTGTCCAATGGCATTTAGTGAGAAGAGAGAATAATTCTGTGATTCTTTACAACATTTGGTATCCAACTTGCGAGTAAGTTACAGCACAGCAATGGGCCACTCAGCCCAAAGAGTACATGCAGGTATTCATGATCCACACAAGCTTTCCTCACTTAAAAACATTGTCTTAAGCTTCTATCCCCTGTTTCCTCCTACGTTTGTCCAGGGTCTTCTTAAACATATAAATGCCACTTGTTTCAACTACAATCTCCTTTAATCCTAGGTAAAAATGCCACATCCTCATTGACACTGTTACAGGGTTCGAATCCCACACTGTCTGTAAGAAGTTTGTACATTCTCCCTGTGTAGATATAGGTTTCACCTGGATGCTTTGGTTTCCACTCACCATTCAAAAATCATACCTGAGTTGTAGATCAATTGGGTGAGATTGGGCGGCATGGACTCATCGGCCAAAAGGGCCTGTTACTGTGCTCTATGTCCAAATTAAATTAAATGAACAGGGATGTAAAGAATGGTGGATGCCTGGAATGGGCAGCCAGAAGCAGTGGTAGAAGCAGAAACGACAGCAGCATTTGAGAGGCTTCTTGATAGACTCATATGAATATACAGGGAATAGAAGGACACCTAACATGTACAAGCAACAGAGTTTTAGTTTGATTTGGACATCATGTTTGGCCCAGACATATGGGCCGAAGGATCTGCTCCTGTGCTGTTCTAATTTGATCAAACGTGATCAGGATTTCGGAGGTATCGAGGTAGCAGATTTTTAAGACTAATGGATGTTATTTTATTCAAACTATTTCACACTACATGGTTAGGACAGCGGTTAGTGCAATGCCTTTACAGCGCCAGCGATCGGGACCATGGTTCAAATCCTCCACTGTCTGTAAGGAGTTTGTCTGTCTCCATGTGTCTGCGTGGGTTTTCCCCGGGGGCTCTGGTTTCCTCCCACCATTCCAAAGGGATGGGGTGGGAGGGTTGTGTGTAGGTTAATTGGGTGTAATTTGGGCGGCACGGACTCATGGGCCAAAATAGCCTGTTACCATGGTGTATGTCTAAGCAAAAAAAATCATTTTTTATTAGATGTGTCATAGAGGCATTTCTACAAAAGTGGCAATTTTAAAGAGAGCGCGGGAAACAAGGAGCCGTAACTTTAAAGGTGTATGAAAAACAAAAAAACCCCAAATTTTAAGGAACTGTGGGAAGCCAAAATTACAAATGCTTGAGGCTCGAAGAGGACCACATCTGGAGTATTAAGTACAGATGCATTTTCACAATGAATATGCTTGCAATATAGGCAGTTCAAAGAAGGGTAACCAGACTAACTCCTGGGCTGAAGGGTTGACAGGAAGCAAATTGGGTTCATAGTCATTGAGAAAATGAGAGGTGGTCTTGTTGAAATATCTACAGATTTCCAGAAGGTTGAGAAGAAGCAGAAAACTTTTAAAAATTACAGATGTTTGAAAATGCTGAAAACATTCCACAGATCAGGTAGCATTGGGTGGGAAGAGCAAATGAGTTAACGCTGTTACCACGCCAGCGACTAGAGTTTGAATAATGCTCTGTCTACATTGAGTTGTGTGTTCTCCCTATGTCTGCATAGGTTTTCCCCGGGTGCCCCAGTTTCCTCCCATCATTCAGAATGTAGTGGGAATGTTGGTCATTTGGGTGTGATTGGGAGGCACAGGCCCATGGGCCATAAGGACCTGTTACTGTGCTGTTTGTCCAAATTTTAAAAATGAACATTTCGTCAGAACAGATGGACGATACAAAGTGGATATTTTCCCATACGTGGGAATCTCAGGTTCGTTTGGATGGGTCTTCCACGAGCAAAACAGGTTAACTCTTACATTCTTACCGATGCATTAAAATAGAAGGGCAAGAGCACAAATAACAATTACAATAGGAACATTAAAAAGCGCAATCGATGAGCTGAGGTTGATTCAGGAGCCTGATACTATGGGGAAGAAACTGTCTTTAAATCTGTTGGTGAGTGATTTCTCTATTGAGCCTTATCTGATGGGAAGATGAAAGGTGTGTCTGGCGTGCAATGTACTTTTCACTCCATTGGCTTTTGATAACTTGGTAAATTTAAAGTAACTATGTTTTTTTCCCTCCCTTCAAGGAGATAGGATTGGCTTTATTGTCTATTGTATGCAGTGTTTAATATAATCACAACTCATTTCACTTTCTATCTTTGTAGAAAGAAGGTCATACATATATGTTAGCAGTTAGTTATCATGAGAGGGGACAGAGGTTAAAAGAAGAATTTGAAGTGGCTGATGTAAACTCTTTAACATTTAACCTTGTCAAGTAAGTTAATAGTTATGTAGTCTGACCCCTATTAATCTTCAGGGAGCTCAGAAAGACAAGTGCAACGGGAAAACATACTGTATGTAGGGTAAAGTTCACCATTAATTTATTAGCAATCTGATCTGTCGCCACAACAGGGAAAGTAATGACAGAAGTGCGGATGTCAACAGCACTAATACATTCACTGCATCCTGCAGTGACCCAGTGACTCAGCTCTCTGAGAATAACAGGCAGGTCAGGAGAGATGAACCCAAGCCAATATCTGAGAGAGATGTGAAGGCACCTCCAGCCATCACACAAACTCCAACTCCATCTACACTTCCTCCCGGCTTGGGAAAAACACCCAACTTACCGAAAGGTTCTTCCCACCCTCGCCACCCTTCTCCTCGAGAAAGGAGAATCATGAGTGCAAGCTCACTTAAAAGCAGTTTCTTTCTTGCTGTTACCAAACTCCTAAGCAAACCAAACTGGTAGAGCAGTGCTGTCTTTGTTCTGCTCTGACTGATCTCTCTAAACATAACTCTGTGTTTTTAGCTGCTGTACTATGTCTGGGCTGAATAGCTGGACTGCTCATAGAATAAAATTCCTCAATGCACCGCAGTACACTTGAAACAAATGCTGTTGGCTGGCACATCCCAAGGTGCAGGAGTACGTGCCGAGGGGCGTAGTGAGCCTCTGTGCAGTCAGGGATTCCCTCTGTTCCTCGGCACTGGTACGAGCCCAGAGGACCCCAAAATCCAACAGCAATAGAAATTCAAATAGAAGACAAATGGCTACTTAAACAAAAGTTGCTTTTAATTTTCTTTAAACATAAAAACAGGATCAAATTTTAGCTTATTACTATTAATTTAACTTAACCCCCTTCTAAATCTAAGCGCACATGTACGTAATGTGAATATGTTCAGGAAAATTCTTTTCTTTAACAATCCATTCATTCACTTCTCACTTCACCAAGTTCACCGGTATCAGGCAATTCTTATACTGTGCACAGAATTTAACATTTAAGAATTTTCACCAAGCTCTGGTGCTGGAAGGTAAATGGATACCACTCAGGAAGGTTCTTGTTAGTTTCAGAGAGAGATTTGTTGCTTGTTGGACACACACAAACTGATTTCCCATGATCAGTATTTCAGTATCTTGCCAAAGAACTTGCCCCATCATGGGTTTTCCAAATGATAACCTCTTCTTCCAGTTCCTCTTGTTCCCCTTATTTCAGGAGAAACATTCTAGCCAGCCATTTCCTCTTGTAAGGACTACGGGTTTTCAACAGGCTGAACTCAGAACTCACAACCCATCTTCAAAATGGCGTTTTCAACAAGCCTGCCAGCTTGCCATGTTGCAGCCTCAAAAAGCTGCAGCAGAACTGTTGAACTCACTTCTCTCTCTCTTTCTCTCTCCAAAGAATCACATTTTTTTCTCTCTCTGTTTGCAAAACCACATGACCCCTCTTAGAATAGCAAACTGCAACCAGACAGATAGCTGGCACCTGAATCAGTAGGCCATTTCTTGTCAGGCCTCTGCCTTGAGACCAGCTACAGAGCAGATGGAAAAATGGGAATTTACCTTTCAGACAGCAGCCCTAAAAGTCTGCTCCAGCGTCTCATTCATATCCAAAGGTGCCTCGTAGTGCCCTCCAGATCCAACGAAGGTGGTGTGACTGATGCCGTAGCATCACCCATCATAAATACGTGACAGAGCAATGGCCATCTTCCCTATCCATAATCCCCCCACGCAGCTGAAACCGCTCAATGGTTCCCAGAACAGTTTCAGCTGTATGGGGGATTATGGGTAGGGAAGATGGCCATTGTTCTGCCACGTTTTGAACCACAGAGCACGGCCCCGAAGGTCGAAGTGGCCCAGTGTGGCTGTCCCTGCCTGCACCGGCCGCCCCCTGATGGTTCCCACTGCCCCAATTGCCCCCATGGTCCTCGCTGACAGCCCCTGCGGCCCCAACAGTTTCCGCTGCCCCAACTGCACCCACTGACCCGACTGCCCCCACTGCTCTGCCAGCACCCGCTGACAGCCCCCGCTGTCCTGACTGCCCCGTGGGCTCCCCGCTGCCCCACTTGGAGGGAGAGGGGTGAGTGGGGAGATGGTTCGCGGGCTGACAGCATCATCCACCCGCCCCCTAAACAGCTGCTTAGCGCAGCTGTACATTCAGATTGATTGGCGGAGGGCTGTGCTGCGGAGATGGTCCCTCTCGGAGAGGGGTTGGAATATATGGCTCGGAGACAGCCTCCGCACATTCAGAAAGGTAGGTGATTATGCGTGGTGGCGGAGTTTCTCTGCCTTTACATATCAACTTTTGGGCTATCTCAAATGGCCTAGTTTCTGCCTGGGCTTTAAACACAATAGCCCATTTACTCCACAACATCAGTCCAATTAACACCTACTTGTGAAGTCTCCATAGGCATTCTTCAGTATTTCTGTAAAGTCACTGTGGACATGGAGTCTCTGCTCATGCATAGGCCTTGCATTTTAAATGAGATGTCTTTTATGAAATGTTAATATCTGTTTGTGAAGTGACCTACACTGAACCCCCACAATCTTTCTCTTTTAAAAACAAGAACTCCTGCAACTTGGGATGTTCCAGCTAAGCCCCAGGCAGAAAGAGTCCTCAAGCCACCTGTCCACCTGGGCACTGAGGAACTGGGCCTTGTGAAACAAGTGCATTGTTTTAGGAATAATTATGAGCAGTATAGATGTACTAGAAGCAAAAGTATTGAATGAATGGTACAAGAAACATTGAGAAAGACATCCTTGTTGCATTTAATGTATATATTATGAATAAAGTATAGTTTTGAGAAAATATTGTGGAGATCATTGGTAAGTGGATATCTATTGCCCACTCGCCCTTGAAACATTGGACAGCGCTTTGTGTTCTTGAACTAAGGGAGGTATTGGGACAACAGGTTTTTTGTAAAATATCAGGATTTGGAATCAACAATAGTGAGGCAAAGGACCAGTTTCCATATGCTCATCATTTCTACCTCATCTATCTACAGACTGTGAGATTGATGAACAGTATCCTGTAATCATGACAATATCCCAGATATTTGTATATATTCATTTTTAAACATTATTTATGTACCTTGTGCATTTTTATGTGTACACCATAGTCTGGAGAGACACAGTTTTGTCACGTCGTACATGTACGTTCAGGTGAACTTGAACCGGATATCCCTCCACACGCAGTCCTGATGCAAGATCTTGACCCAAAGTATTAATCGTCCCTCTGCCTCCACAGTTGCTGCCTGAACCATCGAGCTCTGCCAGAAGTTTGTTTTTGTTTCTCCAGATTCTGGCATCTGCACATTTGTCTCTGTCATTATTTATATCCTAACCAGACAAAAGTTTACGTTTATTTGTCATATTATGTCTACTACAGTGAGAAGGATTCTGTGAGCAGCCTTACAGGTCCGCTCTAACGTTCATATAGCTGAGTAAAAGGTGCAATAAGCATGCAGTGTGGCAATGAAAAGACGATCAATTAGTACGGAACTTGACGGCACTGCTGTGGGGAACACTCAGGATGGGGATGTCCCCAATGTCCACAATCCTCTCCTTTGTATTGTTCACATTGAGACCCAGATTGTGGGGATGGCTGCAGGGAAGAAACTGTCTGTTTCAAGCCTTTTGGGTGAGCTTTCGTACCCTTCATCTTTCTCCTCAAAGGAACGAGGGGGGAAAAGAGGGTGACTGGGGTTTGATGGGTCTTGGAATTTTTTTGTCTGCTTTTCCTAGGCAAGAGGAGATGGAGTTGATGGGTGGGTGGGTGCGGGGTGGAGGAAGTGAGGAAAGAATGCTTGATGTTCTGAGCTGCAGCTTCCGGATCAGAGTGGCTCCCGTACCACACTGCAACATGTCTATCAAGTCTGCTGTTAGTGGTGGACCCGCAGAAACCTTTGAGGGACAAGTTGAACTTCATTCATCATCTAAGAGAGCAGGAAGGAGAATTGATGAGATTTCTTGACCATCATATCAATATGAGCTTGTCCCAGATCAGGTCATTTGAAATATTTATCATATAACCATATAACCATTTACAGCACAGAACAGGCCAGTTCGGCCCTACTAGTCCATGCCGTAACAAATCCCCACCCTCCTAGTCCCACTGACCAGCACCTGGTCCATACCCCTCCAGTCCTCTCCTATCCATGTAACGATCCAGTCTTTCCTTAAATGTAATCAACGATCCCGCCTCAACCACGTCTGCCGGAAGCTCATTCCACATCCCCACCACCCTCTGCGTAAAGAAATTTCCCCTCATGTTCCCCTTATAATTCTCCCCCTTCAATCTTAAACCATGTCCTCTAGTTTGAATCTCCCCCTTTCTTAATTGAAAAAGCCTATCCACATTTACTCTGTCTGTCCCTTTTAAAATCTTAAACACCTCTATCAAATCTCGCCTCAATCTTCTACGCTCCAGAGAAAAAAGCTCTAGTCTGCACAACCTTTCCCTGTAACTCAAACCTTGAAATCCTGTCAACATTCTCGTGAACCTTCTCTGCACTCTCTCTATTTTGTTTATATCTTTTCTATAATTTGGTGACCAAAATTGTACACAGAACTCCAAATTTGGCCTCACCAATGCCTTGTATAATTTCATCATAACCTCCCTACTCTTGAATTCAATACTCTGATTTATGAAGGCCAACATTCCAAATGCCTTCTTCACCACACATTCTACCTGAGTATCAGCCTTGAGGGTACTATTTACCATCACTTCTAAATCCCTTTGTTGCTCTGCACATCTCAATAGCCTACCATTTAATGCATTAAACCTCTTTAGATTTGCCTTTCCAAAATGTAACACCTCACACTTATCTGTATTAAATTCCATCAGCCATTTCTCAGCCCACACCTCCAGCCTTCCTAAATCACCTTTTAATCTACGTTAATCTTCCTCACTGTCCACAACACCACCAATCTTTGTATCATCCGCAAACTTGCTTATCAAATTCTCCACCCCTACTTCCAGATCGTTAATACATATAACGAACAATAGTGGACCCAGGACCGGTCCCTGAGGAACTCCAGTAGTCACCGGCCTCCAATTGGACAAATAATTTTCTACCACTACTCTCTGACACCTCCTATCCAACCATTGCTAAATCCATTTTACTACCTCCTTATTTATACCTAATGCCTCCCCCTTTTTTCCTAACCTCCTGTGGGGAACTTTGTCAAAAGGTTTACTAAAGTCTAAATAGACAACATCCACAGTTTTCCCTTCATCAACCTTTTTTGTAACCCCCCTCGAAAAACTCAATCAGGTTTGTCAAGCATGATCTACCCCTGACAAAACCATGCTAATTACTCCCTATCACTCCCTGTACCTCCAAATATTTGTAAATACCACCCCTCAGAACACTTTGCATCAACTTGCCCACCACAGATGTCAGACTCACGGGCCTATAATCCCCAGGTTTACATTTGGACCCTTTCTTAAACAGCGGAACCACATGTGCAACCCTCCAATCCTTTGGCACTACCCCCGTGGCCAGTGACATCTTAAATATCTTTGTTAATGGCTCCACTATCTGTCCACAGCCTCCCTGAGTGTCCTTGGGAATATTTTGTCCAGTCCCGGAGATTTATCCACCTTTACCTTTTTCAACACAGCCATCACTACCTCCTTGGTTATCTTTATATGCTTCATGACCTCCCTACTATTTTTCTTTACTTCAACTGCTTCAATATTTTTTTCTCTAGTGAATAGCGAGGCAAAGAAATCATTCAAAATTTCCCCCATTTCCTCTGACTTCTCACTCAGCCTACCCTCGCTATCTACAAGGGGTCCAATTTTATCCCTCACTAACCTTTTACTTTTAATGTACCTATAGAAAGCCTTTGGATTTATTTTTACTCTGGCTGCCAAAACCTCTTCGTGCCTTTTTTTGGCCTTTCTAATTTCTTTCTTAAGATTCCTTCTACACTCCTTGTAGTCCTCCTTCAAATTCTCAGCTCCCTGCTCTTTATACCTCTTGTACACCTCCCTTTTTCTCCTAACCAAATTTCCAATATTCCTCGAAAACCAAGCCTCCCTATGACTTCGAGCCTTTCCTTTGATCCTCACTGGGACATATCTACCCTGTACCCTCAAAATTTCTTTTTTGAATATCCTCCATTTTTCATTTATATCCTTACCTGAAAATATCCTGTCCCACTCAATACTCCCCAAATCCCTTCTTATTCCTTCGAAATGTGCTCTTCTCCAATCCAGAACCTCAACTTTAGGCCCCTCCTTGCTCTTCCCTAAAACTACCCTAAAACTAACAGAGTTATGATCACTAGACCCAATTGGTTCTCCAACATTAATGTCCGATACCTGACCTAGCTCATTCCCTAACAGGAGATCCAGTATTAGACCGTCCCGAGTCGGTTCTTCTATTAATTGATTTGGAAAACAATCTTGAACACATTTAATGAACTCTAGCCCATCCAGCCCTCTAACTGTATGGGTATCCCAATCAATGTGAGGGAAGTTAAAATCTCCCATGATCACTACCTTATGATTCTCACACATATACGTTATCTCCCTACAAATTTGTTCCTCTAATTTTCTTGGCCCATTTGGTGGTCTGTAATACACCCCTATTAGCACCCTCGTGCCTCCATCACCCCTCAATTCCACCCAAACAGCCTCACTGGACGATCCCTCCAGACCATCCTGCCACCTCACGGCAGTAATGTCCTCCTTAACAAGCAGAGCAACTCCTCCCCCTTTTTTACCCCTTGCTCTATCACATCTAAAACAATTGTATCCTGGAATATTAAGTTGCCAGTCCTGCTCTTCCTGTAGCCAGGTCTCACTAATTGCCACAATATCATGACCCCAAGTATCTGTCCATGCTCTAAGCTCATCTACCTTGTTCACTATGCTTCTTGCATTAAAATATATGCATTTCAGAGAATGACCCTCACATATATTCTCTTTTCTACCTTTTACCCTAATCTCCATCCTACCTTTGTTATCGTTATTATTCCTATCTAGGTGGCCATGCTCCCTTGACACTGCTCTCACACTCTGTTCCCCACCCCCCTGCCAAACTAGTTTAAACCTTCCCCCACAGCTCTAGCAAATCTGCTTGCCAGCACATTGGTCCCCCTCCAGTTCAAGGGGAGTCCGTCCCTTTTGTACAGGTCTGACCTTCCCCAGAAGAGATCCCAATGATCCAGAAATCTTATCCCTTGCCCCCTGCACCATCTCTTTAGCCACGCATTCATCCTTCACATCTTCCTATTTCTACCCTCACTAGCGCATGGCACCGGCAGCAATCCAGAGATTACTACCTCGGAGGTCCTGTTTATTAACTTCCTACCTAATTCCACATAATCCTGTTTCAGGACCTCATCCCCACTTCTAACTAAGTTATTGGTCCCCACATTGACCACGACTTCTGGCTGTTCTCCTTCCCCTTGCAGAATGCTATGAACTCGATCAGAGATATCCTTGACCCTGGCACCAGGGAGGCAACAGACCATCCTGGATCCCCGATCTCATCCCACAAACCTTCTATCTGTCCCTCTGACTAATGAGTCCCCAACTACAAGTATCCTGTTCTTATCCCTCCTTCACTTCTGAACCTCAGGGGCAGCCCCTGTGCCAGAGACCTGACCCCCATGACTCATCCCTGTTAGGCTGTTCCCCCCAGCAGTATTCAATGCAAAATACATGTTGCTGAGTGGCACTTCCACAGGGGTACTCTGCACAGGCACTTTCCCTCCTTTCTTCACAGTCATCCAATTCCCTGACTCCTGCCTTTTAGGGGTGACTATCTCCCTGTAACTCTTCTCTATCACTGCCTCTGAAGAACTTGAAGAACTTGAAAGTATCTACGCCTTCCGCATGAATGCCATTAATGTGGACAGGCGCGAGGTCTCCAACCCCTCTCCTGTGGTCAATAATCTTCTCTTTCATCTTATTGACTTGAAAAGGAAGATTGCTGCCTTGACACCGTGCCACTGGACTTCAATCTCTTCCATCTCGTCGCTACCCAGCCAACTACTTTGATGACATTGGCAGAATGTGAAGATGGAGTTAGAATGATATTGGGCTGTATGTCAAGGATGCAGAGGGAGCATCGTGGAGGACTGGGTTCACATTCTTGAGGAGTGCTAGTGTTGAGTGTGATTGTGGAGAGGTTGTTACCCAACTTCACTGATTGCAATCTGTTCAAAAGGAAGTCTCAACCTTTCACACTACGATGCTCTTATTCAATATTTGGAAAGTTAAAATCCCCTGGCACCCAGGAGGGAATACATGATCCCAGCATCTCTTCCATAGCCACAGAAGCCATGTACATTCTCAACAGCCACAGAATCTCATATCTGTTCCCCTCACTATCGCCCTGCCTGTCTGTTTTCTTGCGTTCAGAGCCTCAGACCCAGTCACAGTTCTATCAATCTGACTGCTGCTTCTGGGCCTGAAAAATTCATTCCCCCAACAATATCTGAAGCAGCATACCTGTTAGCAAGGGGAATGGCCACTGTAGAACGCTGAATTGTCTGTTCAACACCCCCCCCCACCCCCACCGCCACCGCCTCTCCTGGTGGTTACCCATCTCTCTACTGGCTGTCTCTTGTAGGTGACCACCTCAGTGAAAGTCAATAGGTCATGTTT
This sequence comes from Narcine bancroftii, assembly GCF_036971445.1. Lineage (NCBI taxonomy): Eukaryota > Metazoa > Chordata > Chondrichthyes > Torpediniformes > Narcinidae > Narcine > Narcine bancroftii. The sequence continues at coordinate 146,961,553 of NC_091469.1, forward strand.
ATCCAATCTTATAGATTTTTTTTTTTGAGGAGGTTACCAGGAGAATTGATGAAGGAAAGGCTGCAGATGTTGTCTACAAACACTTTAGTAAGGATTTTGATAAGGTCCAGGTGGGGAGTTGTTAAATGTGGATTGTGGAAAAGCTCGTGGCCTCCCTGCCCATCGGAATTTTATGGATTGTGGATAGTCACGTGTCCACCCTGTCTGAAACTTATTTGGAAGTCACATCACCTGTCAATCAAGGTTGGACTCCAGCTACCCATTACTGCACACCTTGCCACTGGCTCATTTTAATTACCAAGGGTCATTATTGACTAGGTACCCTGAACAGAACTAAAACATCGATGCATAGCACATTCTTTCCCTCTTCCCTGTGGTCCAAGACCCAGACATCACTCCATGCCAGGTCACTACACTGAAACTGAGCTGTTGTACTGCAACAGATCAGTACGTGCAGAGAGCCACACCCATGATGGTACAGGGAACTGGGAGGGTGTGTGAAAGTCCCTGTCTATAGAGTGGGTGAGCGTGTAGAATATAGGTAGCCACTGGTGTCAGAGTCCAACCTGGTCCGATGTGAATGTCTATAGTGCTGTTTAGTAGTAGAGTAATCAAATTCCATTCAACATTCTCCCATTTGTCTCCTGTGTGTTCATTAAAGTTATCTGTGATCGTAACACTTGTGTCCAGACTCGTCTCTCTGTGAACCACCAAACTTGATATTCTTCCAAACACAATTGGCACTTCGAGCAGGGTTCAAAGAGTTTTGGCTGGACACATGTGGAGTTCAACCATGTGGAAGATTTTACAGGTGTGTGTGTGTGTGTGTGTGTGTGTGTGTGTGTGTGTGTGTGTGTGTGTGTGTGTGTGTGTGTGTGTGTGTGTGTGTTTGTGGGTGTCCTGTCAGGTGCATGCCTTGTTGTGTACCTGCTCACTATTGGAACAATTAGTGACTGCCATCTGGGCCAGATTCCTTGGTCTCCTAGAATGGGGCCTACATGGCTAGCCACAGCAGCACACCATTGGCTTGGGGACAAGAGTTGTGAATGGGGCTTACATGGCTAGCCACTGCAGCACACCATTGGCATGGGGACATGAGTTGTTAGGGAGTGGACGCTGATCGTGGGTATCAATGGGGGCACCCATGAGCACCACTTCCCAGGGGGCAAGAAGGGGCCTAGTGCCTTCACGGGCTACTTAGTCACCACCCCACGCTCCAACCTTAAAGGGGTGGTCTTGCCCCCTCATGGGGCTGGCAAGCAGGAAAAATATCAGGGAAGCCATTATGCCCATGGAGGGATCGGAGTACATAGAGCCTGCCGGTGACTCACAGTGACATGTATGCTCTCTGGCGAGAGCATTGCGGGGGAAAGCCCCATGGTGGTCAGGTTTCATGTGAACCGCCCGGTCTGACCTGGACCAGCCTCCCCTCTGGTCCTCCCTAATCGGCAGTGCTCACTGACTAATCTTTGAGTTATCCCAACCACAACCACCACCACCCCCACCCTACCACCCCACAGGAGATGACTACCATTCAAGCTGTTCCTTTTCTTGATGCGAGGGTTGACAAAACACTCATCAAAACAGACTGCTGCGATCGCATCACTGATTTCCTGCCATCACACTGTTCTGTTTAACCAGCAAGGAACTGTTGTCACTTGTTATACACAGACATTTCAAGCACCTGTTGCCAGGGAAACATTATAATTGGCACTCAAGCTCAACAACGACTGCATCTTTGGTTGAGCACATTCCAAGTTCAGCTTTTGTAATGGTCCTTTTCCTATTTTTTCTCTCTTTTTCATTGCACCCTGAGCTGTAGTAATGGCGTCTCTCAGCACATGCAGGATATTGGAGTTACAAATTGCAATTACAATGTTACAGTTTGTAAATACAGTTTTACAGATCCAATACTACCGGGGGAGTGTTGTTTGTGTTTTGCAACGTCCACATCAACAACATTCTAATAAATCTCTGCACTCTCTCAAGTTAGAAGTAAATCACACAATTCTGTAGGCACCGTGGATGAAGTTAAAAAAAAACACACACAAATGCTGGAGAAGCTCAGCAGGTCAAATAGTGTCCCTTATGTAACAAAGGTAAAGATATATCACAAACATGTCAGGTTTGAGCCCTTCATCAAAGTATGAGAAAATGCTGGTGTGGTGGAACACTGCAACACATGCATTACACTGGTTGGTCTGCCCCTGAAACTGTATCTCATCTCCCTCAGGTGGTACCTCCTATTCCCCTCCCTCAATACAGCATTAGAATCAGGCCAACAGCATGAAAGATATGCCTGTAAGTTTATAGCAATTAAAGCCTATTAATCTCAACTCGACAGATCAGAATTTAAACAATATAATTTTCTGCCATGGACAAGGCTCTTCAAGCGGAGAAGCTGACCCAAAGGATCCAGAGCCCTCCGTAAAATTCGACCAGTGGGTGCTCTCCCCCAACGCTTTTGAGCTGACATGTTATTCAGGAAGAAGTCGACAAGAGAAATCTGCTGTTTGCACAGGTCAGCCACCACGTTTTCCAGGGTTCGGTATTGGGACCGTTGCTGTTTGTCACATATATTAAAGATCTGGAGGATGGGGCAGTAAATTGGATTAGTAAATATGCAGATGATACTAAAATAGGGGGAATTGTGGATGATGAAGAGGGTTTTCAAAGATTGCAGAGGGATTTAAACTGCTTAGAGGAGTGGGCAGAAAGATGGCAGATGGAGTTTAATGCTGATAAGTGTGAGGTGCTTCATTTTGGAAAGAATAATCAAAGCAAGACCTATGTGGTAAATGGGAGGGCATTGAAGAATGCAGTGGAGCAGAAAGATCTAGGAATAATGGTGCATTGTTCCCTGAAGGTAGGAGAGCATGTGGATAGGGTGGCGAAGAAGTATGCTTGTCTATATAAATTAGTGCATAGAATATAGGAGTTGGGAAGTAATGATGAAACTGTACAGGCATTGGTGAGGCCAAATTTAGAATACTGTGTGCAGTTCTGGTCACCGATTTATAGGAAGGATATTAAAAAGATAGAGAGGGTGCAGAGAAGATTTACAAAAATGTTGCCTGGGTTTCAGTATCTGGAATACAGGAGAGACTGAGCAAATTAAGTCTTTATTCCTTGGAACGTAGAAGGCTGAGAGGGGATTGGATAGAGGTGTTTAAGATAGTGAGAGGGATAGATAGAGTTGATGTGGAAAGGCTTTTCCCATTGAGAGAAGGAGAGCTGGATACAAGAGGTAATGGGTTAAGAGTTGACGGGCAAAGGTTGAGGAGTAACATGAGGGGTAAACTTCTTTATTCAGAGAGTGGTTACTGGGTGGAATGGGCTTCCAGGAAAGGTGGTGGATGCAGGGTCAATTTTGTCATTTAAGAAAGAGGGTTGGATAAGTATATGGATGGGAGGGGGATCGAGAGATATGGGCAGAGTGCTGGTAAGTGGGATTAGAGGAGGGTACTTGGATCAGTGCAGACTAGAAGGGCCAAATTGGCCTGTTTCCATGCTGTAATTGTTATACGGTTATATGATTATATGATTAGCAATTGTGAGACTTACTCAGTCACTATGGAGCTCCTGCAAAAGCAGTACCAACATGATCTACACCAGATACCTCCTGGGCAACTGTCAACAAGCACCTGGTGAGTCTGTGGATGAATATATTCAGGCCTTGCAGGATCTGAGGACAGCTTGTGGTTACACCGACATTATGGCAGCCGTCTACCAGAAGGAGCTGATCAGGGACGCCTGTGTGGCCGGTCTCAGGACTGATCATATCAGACAAGGAGGAGGGTGATCAGACCATGTAGGATGTAATCGATTTTGCCAAATAACTAGATACAGCCCAACAGAACAGAGAGGCTTACTTCTCCAGCAACGCGGCCACTTTGTGGAGAGCATGGGCCTCAAACTTCAGCCATTATCGCTGAGCCCCCAAAGCACTATTACCGTAGCCAGATAAAACACCCATGGAAGAATTGCCTTTCCAGAAGTACGACCTGCTCCAACTGCAGAAGAAAAGGACACTATGCAAGGGTATGTAGGTCCAGACCTTCCACTTGCAGTGTCATGTGCCGGCAGCAGCCGTCGCCAACTTGGACCGTGTCTTTTCCGTTTGTGAAGAAAAACATGGCGGGAACACTGGGATGATGGTCCAGGTTGACGTCACTTTGGGCTGCAACCACATGTGAACCATGGGGTAGGTATCTTCGGGGCGCACATCTTGGAGGTTTCCAATGCACACATACAGCAGCAGCAAGTGGGACAATCAGCTGAAACAGGTGTCTATTGTTCTGGACCAGAGCAGCCCACATGAATTAGCAAGATCCACCATGGACATCGAAGTAAGCAGCTGCATTACAAACTGCCTGTTCGACACGGGAAGCACTGAACGTTTTATACACCCGGGCACTGTACGGGGCTGCTCCCTCGCACTGACATCAGTCCAGTGTAAAATTTTGTTGGCCTCCAAGTCCCATTCGACCAAAATCCAAGAGTGCTGCACAGGAACACTAAATGCGAGTGACACCAAATTCAAGAATTTTAAATTGTGATGCCACAACTCGGTGCACTGGTCATACTGGGGCTGGACTTCCAGAGCCAACTTAAAAGTGTTCTGATGGCATATGATAGCCCCCACATCTTCCTCATGGACTGTCATAACCAATTTTTAAACCACCCACACGTCTGCTTGTACACAGCCAACCAGCAACCTGAACACCGCCCACTGCTCATGACCTGTGGTCTGTTCATCCTCCAGGGCCCCCCCCATCCAAAAACCTTACTCCCGACTCTAAGCCTGTGGCAACTAAGAGCAGGCGATACTGCCCCGGGGACAGAGCCTTTATCAAGCCTGAGAAATGATTCCTGACGAGGGAATCATAGAGCCCAGCACCAGGCCTTGGACGATGCCTACCCCCTTCCTCGCATAGCCTGCACGGTGAATGAGATTGCCCAGTATTGGGTCTTCTCTACCACTGACCTCAAGTTGGTCTATTACCAGCTCCCAATCTGTCCAGAGGATTGCCCATACATGGTATTCGAGGTGATTGGCCATCTCTGCCATTTCTTCAGAGACCCCTTTGGCGTCATGATCAGGGTTTTGGCCTTCCAGAGGGAGATAGACCGAATGGTGGACGACCACCAACTGAAAGCTGAATTCCCCTACCTGGACAGCGTGACCATCTGTGGCCATGACCAGCCGGATCACTATGCTGACCTGCCAACATTTCTCCAGACAGATAAAGCCCTAAACCTCACATATAACCAGAAGAAATGTGTGTTCTGCACTTCACGTCTGGTTAGACGAGGATGCTTGGTGGAGAATGGAGTCATTGGACTCAACCCTGAGCGTACGAAGCCCCTGATGGAGCTTTCACTCCCCTTAGCCTTAAGGGCCTGAAAAGGTGCCTGGGATTCTTTTCATATTATGCATAATGGGTCCCTAATTATGCAGACAATGCCCACCCTCTGGTAAAAGCTATTACTTTTCACTCATTGGCAGAAGTAGGCCTTCACCCGCATCATGGGTGACATTGCCAAGGCGGTGATGCATGCTGTAGCCAAATTCATCCCATTCCAGGTGGAGAGAGATGCATCTGACTTCGCCCTGGCTGCCACGCTTTACCAGTTGGGCAGGCCGGTGGCATTTTTCTCCCGTACCCTCCAGGGCCCCTGATCTCCGGCATTCAGCCATTGAGAAAGAGGCCCAGGCATAGTGGAAGCTTTGAGCCACTGGAGGCATTAAATAGCCAGCAAACCGGTCACCCTGGTGACTGACCAATGTGCATTCACATTCATGTTAACAGCAGTGGGGAAAATTTAAGAATGACAAGATCCTGAGGTGGAGAATTGAACCGTTCACCTACAACTACGAGATCTTGCACTGGCCCGGGAAGCTCAACAAGCCTCCTGATACCCTGTCCCGGGGTACCTGAGCCAATATGCAAGCAGATCGCCTCCAAGTCCTTCACAACAGCCTCTGCCACCCTGGGCTCACCAGGCTCTATCACTTCATGAGAGCCCTCAACCTCCCATTCTCGGTTGAGGACTTCAGGGAGCTGGCCCGCCGCTGCTTGGTCCATGTGGAGTGCAAGCTGAACTTCTCCCAGCCAGAGAAAGCTCACCTGATCAAGGCCACCTGCCCCTTCGAACGTCTATGTATGGATTTCGAGGGCACCCTTCCCTCCATGAACCAGAATGTATATTTTCTCAACATTGTTGACGAATATTCACGATTCCCATTCTCTATTCCCTGCCCAGATATGACTATTGCCACAATTATTAAGTCCCTGCGTAACCTCTTCATGCTCTTCAGATACGCCAGTGACCAGGGATCCTCATTCATGAGTGAGGAATTGTGCCAATACCTGCTGGCCAAAGGCATAGCCACAAGAAGAACCACCAGCTATAACCCCCGAGGGAATGGCCCTCGACTCAAAAGGGCTGCCGTCTCCCAGTGGCAAGAGGTTCTACCGGACATGTTCCACAACACAAGGTTCCTCCTCTGAACTGCAACAAATGCTACACTGCAAGAAAAATTATTCTCCTTCCCCAGAGGATCAGCATCAGGAAACACGCTACTGGTCTGCCTGATGACCCCAGTGCCTGATGACACACAAAACCGACAAAGCAGACCCCCAGTCGAGAAGATCCACCTCCTTCATGCGAACACCCAGTCTGCCTACTTGCAGTACCATGATGGGTGGAGAGACACTGTCTCTGTTCGGGACCTGGTACATGCAGGAGCCCCCTGCAACTGAGGCTCTCACTGGATAGACCATGTCGACAGACCTGCAGCCTCACCTACCCCCATGACTACCAGCGACACGGTCGAGTATCTGATCCCACCATTGGTACCAGTTGCACAGCCCCAAACCTGACTCACACCCCCAGCCATGAATCCAGCGCCATCTGCTTCTGTTCAGCCAAATTAATCTCAGTACGTCACACCGGCAACGCCCAGGAGCCATCAGCTACACCAAAGCCAGCACTGAGATGGTCATTTTCATGGACGAAACCACCAGACAGGCTGAACCTGTAAATAGGCTCTGACTAGGCTCTTACACTTCACCCGGCCAGACTTTGTTTCAAAAGAAATGATGGATGTGGTGGAATACTGTAATACATGCATTGTACTGGTTGGCTGTCCCCCTATACTGTAACTCCTCCCCTTCAGCATTCTTAATAAAGGCGGTACCACCCAATCCCCCTCCCTCAGTACTGCCTTGGAATTGGGTCAACAGCATGTAAGAGATGCTTGCAAGTTTACAGCAATTAAAGCCTATTAATCTCGACTTCCAGTCTGTTGGGTCTAATTGATAGCGTCACAGTTGGCAAACATCAGAACAAAAGAGGGGAGGGGTTGGTGACGAAGGCAGGATATGATAGATGGAGAAAAGAGGGAGAGGACAGCAGCAATGAGGGGGAGGGGGGGATGACTGGGTGGGTGAAAGAACTGGAAAGACAGGAAAGGGGGGGAGAGGAAAGAAAAGGCGAGCAAGTTTAATGGAAAGCAGTAAAGTCAATGTTAGTGCCATCTGGCTGGAGGGTACCTGGGGGAAAAATAGGGTGTTGTTCCTCCAATCTGCGGGTGGTCAGGGTAGGATAGCACATACAGCCATGAACAGACATGTGAGTGCGGGAGTGTGACTCAGAATTGAAGTGGTTGGCCACTGGGAGGTCGCTGTGATTGTGAACAGAATGGAGGTGCTGAGTGAAGCGATCTCCCAGTCTGCAACCAGTCTCTCCTATGTAGAGATTGCTACAAAGGGTGCATTGGATGCAGTAAATAATTCTCTGAATATACAAGTGAAGAGTTGCTTCACTTGAAAGGCCTGTTTGAGGGCACGGAGGGAGGTGTGGGCACAAGTGTTGCACCTTTTGTGGGCACTGAAGAAGGTGCTGGGGGTCTAATGGGCGGGGAGGAAGGAGTGCATGAGGGATTCACAGAGGGTGTGGTCCCTGCAGAAGGCCAAGAGGGGAGAAGGAAAAATGTGTCTGGTGGCGGTATCCTGTAGTAAGTGCCGGAAATTCCACCAGATAATGTGTTGCATGCGGAGGCTGGTGGGATGGTAGGTGAGGATGAGGGGGATTCTATGTTTGTTGTGATGGGGTGGGGGAAAGAGGGGGCCAGGGCAGATGAGCAGGAGATGTGGGTGAGGGCTGAGTTGACGATGGTGGAGGGGAAGCCACGTTTGTGAAAGAAGGCAGACGTTTCAGAAGATCTGGACTGGAAGACCTCATCTTGGGAATAGATGAGGTGGAGATAGGAGAAATTGGGAGAAGGATATGGAATCCTTGCAGAGCTCAGGGTGTGAGGATGTGTAGTCCATGTAGTTGTGGGAGTTGGAGGGCTTGTAGTATATGTCAGTGGCCAACTTGTCTCCTGAGATGGAGGCAGAAAAATCCAGGGAGGGGAGAGTATTAATGGAGATGGACCAGGTGAGTTTGAGATCACTGTGGAAGTTGGCTGTGAAGAGAATGAAGTTGACAACCTCATTGTGAGTGCATGATACAGACCCAATGTAATCGTCGATATAACGGAGGAAGAATTTGGGGGGGAGTGGTTCTTGCCTGTGTAGGCTTGCAGCGTGGATTATTCCACAAAGCCCACAAATAGGCAGGTGTTGGTTGGACCCATATTGGTACCCATGGCTACTCCTTTGATTTGGAGGAAGTGGGATGAGTCAAAGGTAAAGTTGCTTAGAAGTTTTTTTTAATTTCTGGCAGTTAGGTGACCAAAATTGCACTCTATACTCCGAATTTGGCCTCACCAATGTCTTATACAACTTTATCGTAACATCCCAACTCCTATAGTCAACACTTTGATTTATGAAGGCCAATATGCCAAAAGCTCTCAGTATTGGCTATGTCAGGAGCCGCAGCTGTGTATACTTTACAAAGATGTAGCTAGCAGGGAAAGCACAGGGATCCTTGACCTCTCACCTCCAGCAGGAGAAACATTCCACTGCCATCCTGACTACTAAGCTTCAAGGTCTTACCTCAGCCTGTAAGGCCTTAGCTCAAGAGGCTTTTATTTTAATGAACCAAAGATAGGCTATTCACAATAAATTATTCACAAAAGGAAAATCGTTCGAAAGTCTCTTCCCACCCTTAGTTTCATATCAATAAATTGCCATCACTGTACATTGTTATATTCATTTCTATTTACACCATTACTACCACCATGGCATCTTGCCATTACTCCCCATTCTGATGTTTGAGGGGCTTCCCCTCAGTCTCAGCACTTCTAAGAATGGTCCTTCCCCACAGCACCCTCATGCTGGCTGTCCCAAGCTTGAGTGCATTCATCAGCACATACTTCTGCAGCCTAGAATATGCTAGTCAATAGCATTCTCACACCAACATTTCTGTGGGCTGGAATGTGATGATACGCTGCAGTACATCACTCAGCCAACAGGTGGCCTAGAGACACAGCACCCGGACTATTGACATCTGACCACCAGGTGAGCCCAGAGGGCCCATGGTATAAAGCCAAGGTCCCGGCCATGTGCTCTCTCTCTCTCAGGGATCACTGCAAGCACAGCTAGCGGCCAACTAGATCTTCCTAGATCTGAGTGGAATAAAGCTGTATTGCCCCAAACAGTATTGTGCCTGTGTTTTCCTTTGGTGCAGCCTGCCACATGGAAGACCAACAGGTTTCAGTCAGACTCAGCAAGCAAAGATCCACTTGAGCTACTGTTTCATTTCATAGGCTGGAGGAGATCCATGTACTCACCTCCTTTAAATCTCCCACCAGCAATCCATCAGTTGCAATGAACCACAGAGGTTCCACACTCCTTCCACCTTCAAATATCCCATCAGCAATCATACCTCCTATTAGTTACAATGAACCTCAGAAGAGCCACACACTCATCTCCTTTAACAACTCCCACGTTCATCTGCAATCAAGTCTCCTATTGGCTGTAATTACTCACAAGTCCACCACACAGTCACCTGCCTTATATCTCCCATCTCCACCAACATTCACATCCCCCATTGGCTGCAATGAATCACAGGAGTTCAACACATAAACTCGGCCTGTAACATTACGGGCACCAGACGTCACTCCATCAAGGACATCTATATGAGGCAGTGTCTTAAAAAAAGACAGCCTATATCCTCAAGGGGCCCCACCAGCCAAGCCATGCCGTCTTCAGTCTGCTACCATCGAGAAAAAGGTACAGGAGCCTAAGATAGGAACTCAATGGCTTCTTCCCCACTGCCATCAGATTCCTGAATATTTCAAGGAACCAAAGACACAGCCTTACTTTTCGTGCACTATTATTTTTTAAATAGAAATGTTGTATGGTTATAATATGAATGTTTACACTGAGACGCTGCTGCAAAACATCGAATTTCATGACTTGTTCATGACAATAAATTCACCTCCTTTAAATCTCCCGTCTCTACCATCAATCATATCATCTAGTGGCTGCAATGAGTAGTCATCTCACATAGTTGTCCTTGACCTCCAGAGTCGAGCGAATGACCAGGAAGTTGGCACCTCCCATGGATCTGTTTGGATGCCAGGAAAATTCAAATGGATCAAGGTTGGTTCAGAGGCTAGGGCTCTGATGTGAGCCATGATCAGGTTCCTAAAAGCATTTCATGAGGGTAGTCTCTTAGGCCTTTTATTGTGTTTTCCTTTGGTATGATTGTTGCCTTCTTGAAGCAAGTGGGAACTCTGATTGGTTGTAAGGGGAGATTAAAGATCTCCATGAATACATCTGCCAGGTTGATCTGCGCTGCTTCCTGGGACATATTAGTATCGGGCAACACAGTTAGCCCACTGGTTAACCTGATGACATTACAGTGCCAGCGACCTGGGTTCGAGTTCGATGCTCTCCGTAAGGAGTTTGTACATTCTCTCCACAACCTGAGTAGGCTTCCTCCAGATGCTCTGGTTCCCTCCCATCCTTCCAAACATACAGGGTTGCAGGTTAATTGGGTGTAATTAGGCGGCATTGGTTTCAATGGCTGGAATTGGCATCTACATGTGTTGTAAATAAAATATATTTTAAAAATTCAAAGTTTTGGGATTCCATCTGGGGCCTTTGGTTTCCCTGGGTTCACACACTGGAACCAAGATATCTATAAACTGTTGAAGGCTGGATCTGTGGCATCTTGGTCAGGAGGTTTCGAGATATACAGGCCAACCTCCAGAAGGCCATCACCATTACAAAGAGATTATTCTGAAACAAGCTGGAGGCTCAGACAGATGCCCGACTGCTGTGGCAGGGCTTGCACATCAAATAAGGCGAGACAAGGCAGTATTGTTAGCTGTGATACATCTCCTCCAGACATGCTCAATGCCTTCTCTGCTCACTTCAAAAGGGAAAGAATGAAGAAACCTCACATGCCCTCAGAGTTCATGGCATCTCTGTGCTCCAAGTCTATGAGGCTGAAGTGAACAGGGCTGTCAGGAGTGTGAATCCTCAGAAAGCGTCTTGCTCAGACAGTATACCTGCACTAACCAACTGGTTCTGATGGTAAGTAATGACATTAAATCAATAGAAAGAAGAGAGATAGGGTTTAAAGTGGTAGAATCATTATGGGTTGAATTAAGAAATGTCAAGGATAAAAAACACCATATTAGCAGTCAAATACAGGCTCCCAAACAGCAGCTGGGAAGTGGGCAATGAGTTACAGATGGAAATGCAAAGGGTATGTCACAGGAATAATATTAAAATATTTATGGGGGATTTTAACATGACAGGGGATTGGGAAGGACCGGAAATTACTGGATCCCAGGAAAGAGAGTTTGTAGAAAACCTAGGAGATAGAATTTTTGAACAGCTTGTTGAGAAGCCCAGCAGGGGATCTGCAGTTCTGGATTGGGTCATATGCAATGAACCTGAGGTCATTAGGGAGTTAAAGATCACAGAACCTCTAGGAAGCAGCGATTATAACATGGTTGAATTTAATTTTGAATTTGTAAAGGAAAAAATGTTAACGGATGTATCAATTTTTCAATGGAATAAAGGAAGTTACGGTGGTATGAGAAAGGAACGGGCTCAAGTCGACTGGAAAAGCATATTAGTCGGAGGAACAGAGCAGGATTGGAAGATATTTGTGCAAGTAAGAAAAGGCATGCAGGATAGATATATTCCAAGGAAAAGGAAATTTGACAAGGGAAAGATGGTACCAATGTGGCTAACAAAAGAGGTGAAGGCTAAGATAAAAAGCAAAGGGGAGGGCATACAAGGAAGCTAGAATTAGTGGGAAATTAGAGGACTGGAAATCCTTTAGAAGGCTAACATGCAGGTTCAGAAAGCTGTGAAGAAGGCAAATGGCATGTTGGCTTTCATAAAGAGGGGATTGGAGTATAGGAACAGAGACGCCCTTCTGCAGTTGTACAGGGCCCTGGAGTATTGTGTCCAGTTCTGGTCTCCAATTTTGAGGAAGGACATACTAGCTATAGAGGGTGTGCAGCGCAGATTTACAAAGTTAGTTCCAGGGATGGCGGGGTTGACATATGCTGAAAGGCTAGAAAAACTGGACTTGTATCCGATGGAGTTTAGAAGGATGAGGTGGGACATGATTGAGGTATACAAAATTATCAGGGGAATAGACAGGGTGAAGTCGGATTACTTGTTCCCAATGATGGGGGAGACGAGGACTAGAGGGCTTAGTTTGAGAATACAGGGTAGGCCCTTTCGGACGGAGATGAGAAAACATTTTTTTACCCAGAGAAGTGTGAATCTGTGGAATGCTCTGCCACAGAGGGTGGTAGAGGCAGATTTGCTGATTATGTTCAAAAGAGAGTTAGATAAGACTCTAGTGGGCAAAGGAGTTAAGGGTTATAAGGGTGGAAAGGGGTACTGATGGTAGTGATCAGCCATGATCTGTAAAATGGCGGTGCTGGCTCGACAGGCCGAAGGGCCTACTCCAGCTCCTATTGTCTATTGTCTATTTTCTATTGAAACTTACAGAAAGAGACAAAGAAAGTTATTAGGAAAGAAAAGATGAGTTATGAAAGGAGATTGGAAAACAATATATAAACTATATAAACTATATAAAGAATAAAAGAGAGACACATATGGACATAGGACCAATAGAAAACGATGCTGTGGAAATTATAATAGGTTATAAAGAGATGGCAGAAGAATGCTATGTTTGCATTCATTTCAAGAGGAATAGTGTATAAGAGTAAAGAGGTGTTGATAAGGCTCTATGGGGCATTGGTGAGACCTCATTTGGTGTAACTGTATGCAGTTTTGGGCCCCCTATCTTAGAAAGGATGTGCTGTTGTTGGAGAGGGTGCGGAGGATATTTACTAGGATGATTCCTAGAATGCAAGGGCTAATGTATGAGGAACATTTGGCAACTCTTCGATTATATTTGTTAGAGTATTGAAGAATGAGAGGGGATCTCATAGAGACATTTCAAAATTTGAAAGGTTTTGACAGAGTGGATGCAGATAAGAAGTTTCCCTTGGTGGGTGAATCAAGAACAGGGGGTCACAGTCTAAAATTAGAAGTTACCTATTTAAAACAGAGATGAGGAAGAAGTTCTATAGTCAGAGGGTTATGCATCTGTGGAACTCACCGCCGCATACAGCGGTGGAGACCAGATCATTGGGAGAATTTAAACAGGGAATTGATAAGTATCTAATTTGTAAGGGTATCAAGGGATATGGGAAAAAGGCTGGAAAATGGAACTAGGTGTGAGCTTAATTCAGCGTAGTGTAGAGTCACGGAACATACTTGATGGGCCTAGTGGCCTGCTTCTGCTCCTTTATCTTATGATCTTGCGATCTTGTGGTGTCCCCACCCACTTCAAAAAGATGTTCATTATTCAGGAAGTGTAAGATGACCTGCCTCAATGACTATCGGCCAATGGCACTATCGACTGTGATGAAGAGCTTTGAGAGATTAGGTATGGAGTGAATCAACTCCTTGATGCACAATCAATAACCACATATAGGCTCGAAGTGAGTGATAAATGGCTTTAATAACCTGAAATGACAGGCATTTCTTCACATACTGCTGGCCTGGTTCAAAGGCTGGTATGGAGGGAGGAGACTAGGGAGACTCAGTCTTTATTGGGGAATGTTATGGGGAGGAGTTACAGGGTCAGAGGTGGGTCAGCCTGTACAATATGTTAATGTCATGCATGCAATGCCATTTCCATCACACACCTGACCCACTTCCATTTGCCTATGGGCATAACAGGTCAATGGCAAATGCCATCTCACTGGCCCCCACACTGTGTTAGATCATCTAGTAGACCACTAGAATACCTACCTCAGTCTGTCGATGTTCAACAACATCATACCCAGTAATAAATAACCAAACTAAAAGTTCTGGAACTTGTTCATTCCTCTGCATCTAGATCCTGGACTTCCTCATCAACAGTCCCCCATCAGTGTAGATCAGCAACATCAGCTCCTCCTATTGACCATCAACAGGTACCACAAGGCTGCATGCTTATTCCATTCCCTGCTGTGACAGAGTATATAGGTATGTTTTTGGGAGATAAATTGGGAAAGGTTTGTTTGAGCAGGTTACATACAAACAATTTAAAACAGATCTAATTTGAAATACTGGAGCTCTGCCCATGCTAGACATATCAGCTTAACAGCTTTTGCAAGAGCTTTGAAGTGTGCTCTATAGACTTCACTAATGGATTGTTGTTCACAAACAGCAACAGATGAAAGAACTTGTCGGAGCCACAGATTGTCTGGAAGAGAAATTGTTGTTCTAAGAGAGTCATGTGTTTTTGCAAGCAGACAGAGTCAAACAGGCTTTCTCTCAGAGAGAGAGACACACACACACACAGAGATCACTTCTACAGTGTTACAGCCAGCAGAAGTAGCTGGGACTGGAACAGGACAAGCTGGCAAGCTTGTGGAGAGCCCCATTTGGAAGACAGCCTGGTCAAAGCCCTTGTGGTTCATGCAAGAGGAGCGGACTGGCTGACTAATGTTTCACTTGGAATAAGGGAAACAAAAAGGAACTCTGTGGTGACCTGAAAGAAAGGGGTTATCACCCGGAGAACCCTGAGGGGCAAGTTCCTTTGGTGAGACCCTGAAGTGTCTGATTTAAAAAATAAATCAGTTGTGGGTGTCCTGGAACAACAAATCTCTCTCTGAAAACCAACAAGGACCTTCCTGAGAGGTAACCATTCACCTTTCAAGCACAAAAGCCTGGTGAACTTTATAAATGTTAAATTCTGTGCATAGTATAAGAATTGCCTGCAACCAGAGAACTTGGAGGAATGAGAAGTAAGATTGGACTGTGAACCAAAGAGCTTTTCTGAACTTACACACAGATTACATACTCGTGCGCTTAGAATTAGAAGGGGGTTAAGATAGGTTAGTTAACTTAAAGTGTGATTCTGTTTTCATGTTTAAAGATAATTAAAAGCAACTTTTGTTTAAGTAACCATTTGTCTTGATGAATACCTATTGCTGCTGGGTTTTGGGTCCTCTGGGTTTGTAAAACTGCACACTCCTGGCCAAGTTCAGCACCAACTCAATTTGCTTGACAATACCATCATTGTTGGTGAAATAACTGGATAAGGATGAGTCAGAACATAGAATTGAGATGGAGAATCTGGCTGGGAGACACCTGAACAGCAATCCTGTTCTCAAGGTCACCAAGAGCAAGTTGCTTATAGCTGACTTTAGGAAGTGGAGTCCGAGGACCACACACCTGTCCTTGAAGATGGAACAAAAGTAGAGAGGCTTACTGCCTTCAAGTTGCTGGGAGTTTGTGTTTCAAATAGCACATCGAGGTAACCGTGAAGAAGGCGCACCAACATCTCCACTTTCTCCGAAGTAGGAGGAGGTTTTTATTGTTATCAATTACTCTATCAAACTTCCACAGGTGCACTGTGGAAAGTATATCGACTGGTTCCATCACACCCGGTTCGGAAATGTGACTGCCCAGGAATGCAGAAGGCAGCAAACATAGTCAGGTCCATCGCAGGCACTGACCTCAAATCCATTGAGTACATCTGTGTGAGGAACTGCCTCAATAGGGCAGCCAACATCACAATGAAGCCCAGTCACCCTGATCACAAACTCTTCTTGGTGCTGAATGAAGGGGCAGAAGCCTGAAGTCCAGCACCTTTTGGGTTCAAACAGTTATCAGGTGGTTGAAATCCCCTTGTTACATGAATCAGGGCCTGCCTGCTCCGACACCACAAAAAGATTGTCTGCCCGATTGCAAAGTCATTTTTTTTAAACACTAATATATCTGCTAATATTTGCTCGCGATCTATCTTTTGTCTTTATTCTCTCTTTTTAATTCAGCTAAATATATTACTGTAGTTTTTTTTTTAACTAAGTACCTTTGGGTGACATGGTCAGTGTAACGGTTCGCACATCGCTGTTACAGATCCAGTGACCCAGGTACAAATCTGACGCTGTCTGTAAGCAGTTTGTACATTCACCATTGTTTTAACGTGGGTTTTCTCTGGGTGCTCCAGTTTCCTGCCATCTTCCAAAAACATACGGGGTTAGTCGGTCACGTGGGTGAATTGGTCTTGCTTGGTAGTTGAAGCTGCTTCCTCTTGTAGCTGGCTCCATCCTCCTGCCAAGCATTGTTGGTCTGCCTTGTTGGCTCAACTCACAACCAAATGAGAGGAGCTGTTTGCTCAAGGTATTTAGCCCAACGAGACTTCTTCTTATCCGTCTTGGGTTCTTCACACTGCAGCCTGCCTTCTCCTGGCTTATGTTGGGTTCTGGGAACTATAAACAAATTTGTATCTTACTTGGTCCCTTTAAGAGGATTGCTCCGAATTGTCTTTATTTTGTTCTGCACACAAACTTTCTTATCTCTGGTTGTTTCGAATAACATTTGCTGGGCTTCCAGCCAATTCTGGCTGTCAGGGCTGTATCTTATCTTTCCAAGGTCACAGGTGTCTTGCAGTCCTTGGTTTGGTTTAAACTGTGCCAGTCACAGCAGACAACATAGACAGATTCTCACAGAATTGGAAGATTCTTTCGTTACAGTGAGGATGCCTCTTTGCTTTTAACAAGTTGAACACTTTCAGACAAATTTTACGAGCCTTTCTTCCAAGCAAAGCTCACAATTGATCACGTGGGTGTAGTTGGCAATGTGGGCTGATGAGCCAGGAGGGCCTGTTACTGTGCTATACTCCTAAACTTGAAAAAAAAACAGTTCAGCTGCACCAAGTAATAATTTCAGTGCATATGCACATTGTAAAATGTACATGATTATAAACCCATCATCATTATTATCACTTCAAAAACAGTGAACACGGGTGTAATATTGCTTGAAGTAACTGCTGACGCCCTGTTTAGCTCATCGGTGAGCGCTGCGGTTTTGCACTCTATATCGCTTGGTTCTACTTTGTTCTCTGTGACAACGTGCATGTGTTGCTATTTTCCAAATCCCATTTGCCATTTCTCCTGATGATCCACAACACCACCTATTTCTTTATGATTTGCAAAGGTAACCATCATCCCTCAACCATTCACGCCCAGGTTGTTCATGTTTGTAGCAACAGTCAAGCACTGCTTGAGATTTAGATCAATTTATTGTTGCCACATATACTGAGATACAGTGAAATGCTTTCTTTGTAGTTCATCTAAAGCAAGTGCACGTACCATGAGTCACAGATTTCCAATTGCAAAAGCAACCTTGCGCCGTCACCCTCTTAACTTTGCGAGGTGCCCACCGACCTCAATTTCTGCTGTGCCTACACAATTCCCACCTCAACACTCCAGCACCCCCAGCCCCCCAAAACCTGCCATCTCTGAAGGGGCTTTGTTTGCTTTAAATGACATGGCATGGTTAGCGTAACGCTATGACAACGCCAGCACCCGGTGTTCGTATCCTGTGCTGTCTGTAAGGAGTTCGCACATTCTCCCGTGTCCATATGAGTTTCTTCTGGGTGCTCCAGTTTCCTCCCTCGCTTGTAAAGGTATCGCGGTTGTAGATCAATTGGCCGTCATTGGGCGGCACGCCTCGTGGGCCAAAGGGCCTGTTACCGTGCTGTTTGTCTAAATTTAAATTTAAATTTTAAAAAATTCCTCTGATATCCAATTCATTTCCAAAAGAGAATAGACATCACTTAAACCATCCATTGCTCATGACATCCATTCTCTACAGTGCAAAAATGAAAGTGTGTATGTCTCTCTCTCTCTCTCTGATTTGATTCGCTCAGCTATGAAACTCAACCCATAAATCACATGTTTCCTGACAGTGAGGCTTTACTGTTTCCTTGCCATGTTTCTTTGGAATCTTCATTGTCTATCAGCTCGACTAGTAGCAGAAAACCCACTGCTTTATTGCCCATGCAGTAAATCAATGTGCTCCACTTGTCCAATTTAAACTCTATTGGCTGCTTCAGACATCCTCAGACACAACTGCTCTCTCCACGCTTCTTGCGGGCTCAGATTCTCCTCAGCCTTGGCAAAATTGAATCGAGTTGGTGGAGTTAAAGCAATCTCGCATTCGATCATATTTAGTTCTGCTTGAAGCTTACATCGTGCTCCACCGGTCAGGATGAATGGCTTTGATTTCTTAAAGCCTGCGTTGTCTTCTGCTTCATGTTTCTTATGTGTGCAAATTCTTCCAGCATTTCTCAGGTGCAGCTCAGTGGGAGACACCCTTACCTCCAAGTCTTCTGTTGTCTTGTTCTAGGCACTTCAGTGTAGAAGATCCAACAAATGAAAGCTAGCCCGAGAATACAAACAGGGTGGTGTTAAACAAGCTGCCCAGAGGAGGTCATTGAGGAAGGTTCTATAGCAACATTTGAGAAACATTTGGATAGGGGGTTTGGAGAGGTGTGGGCCAAATTATGGTAACAACCAATCCATTGAAGTAACCTTTGCAGCATGCAGATAAGGTGCTGAAGCAGATTATGGTTACAATTAAAATGAAGGCTAACACTTATAACGCACTTAATTGCACTCAGAGATTTGTGAGGAGTGTAAATATGTTTTTAATAGAGTACCATCAATTGTCGGCAGATACAATAGTCCTCAGGTGAATCTGAGGTAAAGGCGGGAAAACCAGGGTTTATATTGGGGTAAGTGAGGGTGGAGCCAAGGGAGGGGCCAGCCATCTGAACAATATACAGACTGTAAAATCCAGTTTACTGCATTCACCCCTTCCTTCAGGAGGGAATCTGTGGGTGAAAAACAGAGACCATACATTCAAAAAAAAAAGAATAGTTCACAAATATTTACAAGTCTATCAGGTTGAATGCCTCAGTACTGGAGGATTTGGGGCTTCCTGAACTTCCTGGGCCGCCTGTGGTACAGGGTTACTGGGTCTCGAAGGCTCCGACTCTGGTCGCTGAGTGGATCAACTCACTTCCTGAGCTGCGTCGTCTGGAAACCTGGGTGGAGTACTTGGTGGTTCCTGGCTTGTTTGAGGCATTGGATCTTCAGTTCCGGCATGTGCTCAGTTGGTCTCTGATCAAGTCGGTGTCCTCTCTACCGTCAGGGTATGTATGCCACATAGGCATACGTTGGGTTGGCGTGCAGTTGGTGCACCTTCCCAATCAGGGGATCGGTCTTGCTTCTCCTCACATGCTTTCTCAGCAAGACCAGCCCTGCAGCCTTTAGACATACCGGGAGGGTGGTCGCTGACATGGATTTCCTCTGTAAAGTGAACATAAGCTCATGAGGAGTGGCGTTGGTCGCCATGGAGAGAAGCGACCTTATGGAGTGGAGTGCCTTGGGTAGGACTTCTTGCCAGTGTGAGTGTAGAAGGCGTTTGGATCAGAAAGCCAATTTCACAGCCTTCCATACCATCGTGTTCTCCATTTCAACTTGTCTGTTCTCCCAGGGATTGTAGCTGGTCATCCTGCTTGAGGCAATGCCCCTTACGAGCAGGTACTGGCATAGCTCTTCACTCATAAATGATGAGCCCCGGTCATTATGGATATAGCTGTGATTCCCGAATCTGATGACCATGGTGATGGTCATGTCTGGACAGGGGATGGTGAACGGAAAAGGTGAATACTTGTCGATGACATTCAGAAAGTACATGTTTTCATTGGTGGAAGGGAGAGGGCCCTTGAAATTGACACTGAGTCGTTCAAAGGGGTGGGATGCCTTTATCAGGTGCGCTTTGTCAGGGTGAGAGAAATGCAGCTTGCACTCAGTGCAGACCTGGTCATTTTCCTGATGTCCTCAATGTGTAGGGCAGGTTGCATGCTGTAGAGCTCGTCGAAAGAACCAAAGACTTGTTGATCCAAACCAAGGCTTTTATTAGCAAAAGACAGGAGCTCTTCACAGGTGGCCAACCAGTCCGGAATGATCCGACCTGGCTAGGGACACAAACTTTTAAGGCCCAGACAGTAGGCGTGGCTTAGCTCTCAGCCAATCGCTGTAAGCACAGTCTAGATACTGTAACTATATACACTATATACATTGGTGATAGATCTGTACTATCACACGTGCCTTGACGAAATGAGCCATGCTGGTGATGCCCGGGTGGCAAAGCTCATCATGCAATGACTGCATCCGGCCGGTGTGCGCAAGGGCACAGTTTCCTCTTGACGAGCATCTGGAGGCTCATTGAGAATACCTGGCCTGTACGCTATATCATAATTACAGGCGGAGAGTTCGATCCTCCATTTCGCAATCTTATTAAACATAAATGCCACTGATTGTTGGTCGGTGAGCAGTGTAAATTTTCTTCCAGCCAGTTCCTGATGGCCTCTACATTAGCTTAAGCCTCTTTCTCCACTAAGCTCTTGCGAAAGCTGCGGAGCCAAGATGTCTAGCATTAGCAGAGCTCCAGTATTTCATATAGTCTGTCGGGTACACTTTTAAGTTGCATTGCAGAGCAGTTGCAGAGTTTATAAAGCTCTCGGTGGAGCTAGTGTCTACCAAGCAATCAATCAAATGTTCATTTACCCTCACCTCCATCGTCAACTCATTCAATTGGTGAGGTTTTGCCTGATCCAGGACGATCGAGGCCAGTGCTCTGGAAACCACATTGCTCCCCATGTTGATGTCGACTTTCTCCTCTTGGCCCGTGGGTAGACAAGTTGGTGTCAACCATGAGGCGCGACAAGATGGTCACTCTCCGTCTTGATCCAAGGGAAAACTAGATGGTGTTGACCACGAGGCATGGCAAGATGGCTGCCGTTGCTTCCCGCAATACTTCACTTCCAGTGGGGTGTCTCACCATGAGGTGCAACAAGATGCCGTCAGCGAGCAGCTTGGAAAAGCCAGGACTGACATTTCAGGACTCGAGCAAGGGTTGAACACCGATTCGGGGGGTCGCACACACATTCGCCCTCTTTGGGTTCCCCTTGGCCCTGCTGACCTTCACCCAATGCCCTCGCTTACCACATCCTGAGTACACAGCGTCCTTCATGGGGCATTGGGTGCGGGGGTGCTGTAGCATCCCCGGTCGCACATGGACACAGGGTCAGTGCTTGAGCTGCGGGGTCACTGGAGCCCCACTGACCTAATCCATCAAAAAGTCGCCGCTTTTGCCCATGAGGTCTATTCGAATGCTTTCACCAGCTTCAGGATGTTGGCCAAGTCTTTCTTCCCCAACTCTAGCAGTCACTGCCTCACATACCTCAACCTCACTCCTGCCTCGAGGATGACCCAGATTTGTTTCTCCTCTCTCACCCAGGCCTCACTTCAAGGTGGCATTTTCTGGTCAGGGCCCACAGTTCAAGGACATAATCGTCCAGTGACTCACCCAGGCGATGCTGTCGTTGAGATAGCCGGTGTTTCACCAGCACGTCGTTCTGGGGCCTCAAGTAACGGGTCTTCAAGCCTTCTATGGCAGACTCATAAGTTTCTCAGTCCCTGGTGACAGCGAACCCCTTGGGGCCGACTTGAGAGAGAAGTGCAGACCTCCAGAGACTATTGGCGTTGAAGACAGAGGGTCAACCTGGAGCATGCCTGGCTTCAGCAGAGCTTCCATCCTGCTTCAAAGTAAGCTACTAAAATTGTAATGTGACTGATTGTACTCAGAGGAGTACAAACATGTTTTTAATAGCTTACAATCAATGGCTGGTAGATACAATAGTCCTCAGATGAATCTGAGGTAAGGCGGGAAAACCAGGGTTTTTATTGGGGTAGGTGAGGGTGGAGCCAGCCACCTGAACAACACACAGATAGAGAATTCCCGTTCACTGTAACACTTTCCCCTCTTGTGATCCTACTGGTTTCACATCATTAACTGCCCCATTGACCTGATCATGGCAATATGTGAAACCCTTCTTTATATACATAGTGTCATGGAACAGGCCCTTCAGGTTAGCATTCTGAGCTCAGCCCATTTGCCTCCTTGGGGTCCATATTCTTCTAATTCAGTGGTTCTCAACCTATTTCTTTCCACTCACATCCACTTCAAGTAATCCCTATGCCATTGGTGCTCTGTGAGTAGTAAAGGATTGCTTAAGGAGTTATGTGAGTGGGAAGGGAAGGTTGAGAATCACTGCTCTAGACCAAACTGCTACTAAAATATTTTCCTTGAGAAAAAATGTCATTGACCCATTTAACGAGTCAAATTGAAGCAGTGGTTTTCAAACTTTTTCTTTCCCCCATATCCCACCTTAAGCAATCCCTGACTAATCACAGAGCTCCTATGGCATAGGGAATACTTAAAGTGGGATGTGAGTGGAAAGAAAAAGGTTGGGATCCACTATCTAACCCCTTCTTATCTATTTGTCAGTTCAACATTGTTATGGTTCCTGCTTCCATCGATTCAGATACAGATTATCCTCTGAGTGAACATATTGTCCATCAGCTCCCTCATAAATATCTCTCATCTCTCCCTAATCCTACGATAGATCAGAAAATACACAAAATTGCTGGAGAAACTCAGCTGGTCCCATAGGTTCTATTAGAGGCAAAGCTAGAAAGCCAATATTTTGGGCCTGAGCCCTTTGCCAAGGTGTGAGCAAAATGCAGGCAGGCACCTGAATAAAAAGGCTATGGGAGGAGAGATGAAAGGTCAGGGAGAGGAGATATGAAGGGGCAGGGGGAGAAGCACAGGCCAGAGGCCATGGGTGGACGTGGATCAAAGGGCAGGAGAGAGAAGCTGAGAACTGATTGGGGTTGGGGTGGGGGAGGGGGTTGGGGGTGAGGGGTGGCTCTGTGAATGCAGAGCTGGAGGAAAGGAGACAGAGGGATAGAGAAAGGGAGAGAGAGAGAGAGAGAGAGACAGACAGACAGACAGAGAGGGAGAGAGAGAGAGAGAGAGAGAAAGAGAGAGAGAGAGAGAGAACTCATGAACCACAAGTTCCAGAAAATATAGACTGTGAGCATTCATTTTATTTTTGCTGCTCATGCTTTTAAACCTAAATATTCCTTGCAGCCCACATGGAAGGTTTGTTTAACGCTGAAGTGGGCCAGGTTTCAGGAAGAAAAAAGTAACAGATACTTGGAAAGATCTGAGTGACAAGATAGATTTGCACGAAGGAAAATTGTGTTTGAGTAATCTGATTGAATGTTTGGATAAAGTAACTGAGAAGGCTGAAGGAAGGATT
This sequence comes from Narcine bancroftii, assembly GCF_036971445.1. NCBI lineage: Eukaryota > Metazoa > Chordata > Chondrichthyes > Torpediniformes > Narcinidae > Narcine > Narcine bancroftii. Next base: position 146,985,007 of record NC_091469.1, read on the forward strand.
GTAGTGGATCTTGTCTAATTGATATAAAAAAAATAAAGATTTTACAAAGCTCCGTATCAAAGACGGGTTAACAAAGCAGAGGGCAATATAACGGCACTGTTGCAGTCAGTCAGTACAAAAATTCAGCTCAGGCAACAAGTGATGGCAATAGTTGTCTTCCAGATAGCAGGGTGAATCAGTGCGAAGGACACCGCTTTTGATGAATATAAATAATCTGGATATTTGGAGAAAAGCTGAGGTGATAATACTATACTTGGCGAGGCAAGCAATGAGAGGGGCACCACTAAACTTAAGTTGGACATTGAGAGACTAGCAGAATGGACTGGCACGTGGCAGATGGAATGAGTTATGTAAAAATATGTGGTGCGTGTTTTGCCAGAAAGAATGAAGTGTGGCAATAACGATGCCATGGCGAGATTCACAAGAATGTACCGGAATAGAGGAAGCTATGCGTTCATGTGAAAAGATCTTTGAAATTAAAAAAAACTATTTTGACTAATTTTCCCCTTGGCACCTACCCCGGGGACTGCAAGAGATGCTAGTCAACAGGGTAGGCACCGGGGGACCTCATCTCACCAGCATTCAGGGTTGCAAACAGCCCTCCCAAATGAAGCAACACCACTTGTGAATCTGCACGGGTCATCTACTGCACCCAGTGCTCCTATTGCGGTCTCCTCTACATCAGAAACTCTGGATGCAGATTGGGAGATGTAGGGAGAGGTGAAGAGGCTGTCAGTTGCTTCGAAAGATGAAGGTGGGAGAGGTGAGATAGGCAAGGGTTTATGGGTAGCGACCTTGAGGGGGGGGGGGTAAGTGAATTCTTGACCTAGTCTTGGAACCCAAACATATTTAGCAGGGGTCGTCTGCTAATTTTTTTAGGTGTTGGAGCTCACCAAAAATGGCAACAAAGAGGTGTCAGAGGTGTCCCCTGAAGTGCTGGAGCAGCGATCCGGTAAGCCCTGGGACCGCTGATATTTAGATGAGGGATGAGCAACCCAGAGAATAAAAGTATTATGGTACAACAGCCATCTTGGAAAGTCATCCCTTCTGCATTACTCTAGAGCAGTGGTTCTCAATCTTTGTCTTTCCACTCACATACCACTGTAAGTAATCCCTTTGTCACAAGTGCTCTGTGATTAGTAAGGGATTGCTTAAGGTGGGATGTGAGTGGGAAGGGAAGGATGAGAATCACTGCTCTAGACCCAATTGTTACTGAAATACTTTGCTTGAGAAAAATTGTCATTGGCCCATTTCCTTTGGAGTTCTGAAACCGTGCACATGACGAGTCAATTAGGGATAATTGAAACTTTCAAACTTTTTCTTTCCACCCACATTCCACCTTTACCAATCCCTTACTAATCACAGAGCACCAATGGCATCGGGAATACTTAAAGTGGTATGTGAGTGGAAAGGAAAAGGTTGAGAACCACTGCTCTAGAGTCACTGAGCACCAAACCAAACCAACGCCTTCTGCCCATCGAGTCCATGCCACCATCAAATACCCATCCACACTCATCTAATTTTATTCTTCACACATTCCCATCAGTCCTTCCCAGATATTATCACTTGCTTACACAATAGGGACAATTTAACATACCATGAAGAAGGCACACCAATACCCCTACTTTCGAAGATGTTTAAGGAGATTCAGCATGTTGCTGTCCATGTGCATTGTGGGAAGTGTAGTGACTGATTGGATCACAGACTGGTTTGGAAACACGAATGCTCAGGAACGCAGGTGGCCGCAACCTGCTGACCATTGAAAATATCTACGAGATGTGCTGCCTTAAGAAGGCAGCCAATATCATAAAAGACCTCCACCATCTATCTGTCTGGCCATACACTCCTCTCATTGCTATCTCCAGGTAGAAGGTACAAAACAATTTTAATTAATTCTCTATTTTCTCTCTCTCTCCTTTTGAGATACATTTTCTTCTTTGTGATAACTTATGTGTTAATTAAATTTAAATTGTTGCGCTATCTCCCTCCTACGTATACTCAATAGTTATCTATGTGATGGCATGCTTGACAATGGAAAAAAAATAGATGCTCTATTAATGTAATGAACCTTAATTTTCTAAATTTATGGGGGTTCCTTAATTATTTTCAGAATTTATAAGATTATTGGATCCCATTTTACGGTTTGCTTGTCCTTTCTTTCATGTAGGCCAACATGGCCTGTTTCTGCTCCCTAAACGGTTATACGGTTATATGGTTATATTAATGGAACTTATATGTTTAATCATAATTTCACAGGGGAAGGGATAGATTATTAGAAGAGTTTTTGATTTATATACATTTTGATTTTTTTGGGTCATTCATAGGTTGATTACAAGGATTTTTTCATATACATTTTCTTGTCATTACCCATGTTTGAGCATATATACACACACGCACACACGTGTGCACACACACACACGTGCACACACACACACACAGGCACACACGTGCACGCACGCACACACACACACACACACACACACACACACACACACACACACACACACACACACACACACACACACACACTCGGAATTGGCATCGAGCTAACCTTATTTCCTTGTCCTTAGGTATATGAAAATAAACTCTTCATTCAGTCAAACCTGTATGTCTTGGTGATGAGCAACAAATCTCAAGTATCCAAAGGGAACCTACACATTCACATGGATCACGGTCAAAACTTCACACATACAGGACCTGAGGTCAGGATTGAAACCACATCATGAGTGTGGCAGCCACTCAACTAACCGCACCTCTGTGCCATCCCAAATTTCATGTGGCAGGAGCCAGGGGAGCTTTGTTCGTGAAGACAACAGCTCCAGTGGTGCAGAGAGCATTTGCTGTCCTTGGGAATCTGGAGGATGAGACAGGTCGTGGGACACCTTCACATCCCATCAATGCAGCTGGGAAACTTCATTTCAATTGGTGAATAAATTCATTTTGAAAAGAAGATTGAATGATTCAAGGTGACCGTGAAATGACTGGTTGTAAATGCCCATTTGGTTCATTGTTGTCCATAAGGGAAGGGGAATCTGTTGTCTTTACCCAACCTCTTTAACATCTGACTCCAGATCCACATTGAGGATGGCTCATTCCTGGAAGCTTTTGTTTGTTTCTCATGGTGCATTAAACTAAAAACACTTAATAAATTTAAATTGTTTTAAAATTAAATTTTATTTACAACATGGTAGAACACAATTCCAGCCATTTAAATCTGTGCCACCCAATTATGCCCAAGTTAACCTACAACCATGTAGATTTTGGAGGGTGGCAGGAAACCAAAACCACACAGTTTACAGCGAGAATGTTCAAACTCCTTATAGACAGCACCGGATTCTAACCTGGGTCTCAGGCACTGTAATAATGTTACACTCATTGCTACACTAATCGTGCCACTCTGCTCTGTGGGGTGGGATAGCCCTGCCTCTCCACCTCCACATTATCTGCACCAGATCAATGTCCCCCTGCTGAATCCTCTCTACTCACCTCTTTCACCTCTCTACTTGCAACTGATTCTTTACTGCCTCTACTATGGTCTCCAGAAATCAGTCTCTGCAGAGAATGTGGAGCCAGTGTGGGGGGAGGGGATACGCAGGGTGCAGTTGATGAGAATGTGAGGAGAACCAATGGGAGGTTTGGAGATGCTGGGATCCAGTGAAGAAGCACAATTGTGGTGGAGAAATTCAGCAGGTCATGGAAAGCAATTACTGCATCCGGTGCTCTCTTTGGGGCCTTCTCTACATCGGGCAAACTGGACGCACTGTGGAAGATCACTTCATTGACTACTTTTGCTCTGTCCACTGCAACACCAAGGACCACTTCAATTCCATATTCCATTGCCACATTGGTATGTCTGTCCATGGCCTTATTCACTGCCACCACAATTTGGAGGAACACCACCTTATATCCCATCCCAGAAGTCTCCAATCAGTCAACATCAATAGCTACCTTCTCCAATTTCCATTAAACCTCTCCCCTGGTTCTTCCCTGACCATCATCCCTCTCGCCTTTCGTCCAGCTTCCCCTTCCCTTCCTTCTCCTATCAGAGTGCTACCCTCAGCCCTCAGCCCTCTCACTTCTCAGCTTCTTTAATCTCCCACCCACATTCACCTATTACCTGTCTGCTTGTGTTCTTCCCCCTTCCCCTGTTTATTCAGGTGTCTGCCTGATTTTTGGCATTCCTGAAGAAGGGCTCAGGCCTGAAAAGTCAACTGGCTGTCACTTACTATGGATGCTGCATGACCTGCTGAGTTTCTCCAGCATTTCTGAGCACTGCACTAGACCCCAGCATCTGCAGAGTTTCTTGTTTACCTCCAGATAACCGCTGTTAGGCTGAAGGGATTATTTCTACTCTGTATCGCTCTTTGGACATGATATGGGAGCACCGACACTTTGTGTAATTATGTTGAAAATTACGGGTGGATAATCCGATGCAAAATTTGAATATATTGAGATTGTATTTATTCTGAAGACCTGGTGATGACACGCATGTGAAAATAACCCATGATTCGAGTCGGATTAGGTGGCCCAGTTACTGATCGGTCTGTGGACTTATTGGTTTTGAATCTATGATCTGCACAAGGGGCATTTCCCATGTGACAAGGTGGAAAGGGAAGGTTGGTCAGTCAGTTCAGTGACCTTCTTATTGAATGATGTCAACAACCAAACCAGGAGATGTTGAAAGCATTGGAATTCAGAGGGATCTGGGTGTCCTCATCTAGAACAGCCATTCCCAACTTTTTACTTTTGGCTATGGCCCCCTTAGGAGTCTGCTCAAAATTTATGGCCCTCCCCTTCCCTATGAAGCAGTCCATTTGGTTTCTTCAACACTTAGCTCCTTCTGGCTATCTATCCCATAGGAGGATGATGGTTCCTTTCGGTCAGTGTGTGGGGTTTGATATGAGGATACCCCACTCCTCAGAAAGGAACAGCATGTGTGAGAATGGGTTTAGGTGAGTAGGGGGTTGCACAGGTCCGGACCCACCCTCTTGACATCCCCTCCCAGATCCAGCGGCATGGTGAGGTCCAAGACGGCTGGGGGAAGTTCTGCTGCAGTGAATGGCTAGACCAAGCTTTGATGCAGGGGATGCCCTTTCCAGAACGTGTTTGCTAGATGGCTGTTGACCCTGCAAGAGGGTTTGTCCACCCTTTGACAGGTCTGGTCTTTCATCCTGCAGTATGTCTAGCCACCTTCCCCATCAGGTAAGCCTGGTGAAGGAGCGGGTTTAGCCCGACCATGCGACAGGTAGTAACTGGGTTACATGGTATCAGTAGCACTCAGATGGGTGACTACATTAAAAAAATCTTATGATTTCAGTTCATGGCCCCCCCTTGAATGTGCTGTAACTCATTAGGGTGGCCATAGAACCCCTGTTGAGAATGATTGATCTATTAGAGCATCCATTCTCAACCTTCTGTCCCCATGCCCCCAACTCCCCCCCACCCCACTCAGGACTCTGCTCAATGTCTATGGATCCCCTTTCTTGTAGAGCAGTCAAGTTTAATTGGTTTCTTCCGTATCTCTGCAGCATTAAAAAAATTAAAAATATAACATGAAGTGAAAAGAAAAAAAAAGCTTTTATTTAAATGTGCTGTGACACCAAGGGCTGGGGGGGGGGGGGGGGTGGGGGCTACGATCCACATTAAGAATGGCTGATCTAGAGCAAGCAGTGATGAAAGTAAATGATATGTTGCCTCCTGTTGCAAATGCAGAGGCATCTTGCTCCAATTATAAAGGGCCCTGTTGAAATTCCACCTGGAATATAAAGCAATTTTTGGTGTCCCTATCGAACAAAAGATACAATTACCACAGAGAGCATTATTCACCAGATTGATTGTTCGTGGCCACAGATGGCTGCAGAGATCAAATCACAGGATAGGATCTAAGCAGCGGTTGGTTGGTTCTTCATCTGTAAGGGTGTCAAAGGCTATGGGGAGAAGGCAGGAAAATGAAGCTGAGAGAAAAAAAAATCAGACATGATTCGAATAATGGGGCAGGCTCGATGGACCAAATGGCCTGATTCTGGCTTCGTGGTAAAGAGATGTGAAACTCAGGCATTTTCATAAGTAGTCTGATAATCGAAGGCGCACGAAGCTGCATCCTTGCATTTTTGCCTTTTTCTTTGTCACATTCTGCCATTTGTGATGACCTTAATAGTTTTTTGAGTGGTACAGTTCTGCCGGGGAGTTAATAATCACCTTGAGAGCCCGGAAGGCTGTGATTCTCTGTGCACGTGTAAAGCTGGTTGAAGATTGTGAGACGACAAGCAATTACTGGGACAGCAGCTTGCCTCAGATTTATGCCAAAATCACTAGCCCCGCACACCATCGTTAACCATCACATCACCACTTGCCTCCCGTGAAGGTGGGAGAGTTTACAAATGCTCACTAAAGGGTTAATGAATTTTAAGGCAACTGGTGAACATCTGTGCACACCTGAGCTACCTTTCTTTGGTGGTGATTATCAGAGAACCTGAGTGTTTGCAGACGATTACCATGTTTAAACTGGCAATTAGGAGCCTGATATAAAATTCATTGCATCTGTGTAGGTTTCCCACAGCTCTGCTCCCCACGGTGAGTGTCTTTATCAGCACTCGTTGTTAGCCAGAAGATGCCTGAGTGTTCACGCACTTGCTGCATTCCATTCTTAGCTGGAAATCTTCAATCCTTCCCATCTTTCAGAAGGTAGGTCGTGTTGTGTGTGTTTGTCCTCAAGACAATCCCTTGGCGTTCTGGTAGCCCCTTCTCCCCCTCCCCTCCTTTCGAAAGGCCACTTTGTGCGGGTTTATTTTCAGAGAGGTTTTCAGATCGGCGAGTTACAGGCACATTTATAAATCATCTCTAATTCCTGTCCATAGTCGGTGTGGCCATTGTAAAAGATTTCAGTTTTGGCATACTCTAGCTAATAATTGTAAGTGGGGAAGACTTCAGTACGTTTGGTTGTCTGCTTCCAACATCATTAGATCATGGAGTCGATTAATGTCCGGAATTCCAAATTCCAGTGGCAATCTTACTCAGATCCCCTCCCTCTGGTTGATAATCTGACTGATTAATCAAATGCAAGCCAACATTTCTCCCCCGTGCCCTCTTCCCTCCACTGCGTTTGAAGCTTTGTCCTATTAAGGGATTTTGCCCACATCTGTAAACCACTTTACCTGTGATCCCCTTTAAAGCGTGGTCCCTATGCTGATCAAATTACCCTCCAGAGCTCATCCTTCTGCGAATGGGAATCTCTCTTCCTGCTCCAGTATTTATTATCTATCCTGTGTATTTATTGCCTCTTTTATTTTAGTTCAATTAGTTTCCTATCATAGTTGTTCTGTCTAAGTATCTGGTTGATTGAAGCAAATAAGAATTTTAGCGCCTATATATGTTGAGCAACATGTAGGACAATAAATTAATAATTATCATCATTTAACTGAAAATGCGATAAAGTTAATGCAAAAAGGTGTTGTTCAAATTATTAAAAAGTCCCCTTTAAACTGTTGTAAGTGTAGTGACTCTTTGCTCAGCAATTTCAAATCTGCTTCATACAGATCCCCCAATGGAACGAATAATGTGTCTTCCCTCAGCTGAGATGTCTGTCTGCATTCTAGTTACCTGCAAAGGCTTATTTGACCTTGCCTCCCTGCCAATAAGGCCAGCAGGTGGATTCAAACACCTCCTCGCAATCGCCGTACTATCCAGAGTTGGAAAATAAATGGTTCTTTATTGTTACACAAAAGCCACGAAGTCTGTGCTCCAATATCTTAAGGTCTCATTCAACATTTTTGCCCTGGGATAAATATTCTGGCCGTCTTCACCATCAATGCCTCTTGTAATTGTATGAAGTTCTATCAGGTCTTCTCCAATGGTCCAGAGAAAGCAACCCAAATTTTAAATTTAAATTAATTTTATTAAATATGACATTTTAAATTTGGACATCTAGCACAGAAACAGGCCTGTCCAACCCATGAGCCCCTGCCGGCCAAACATTTCAATTAAACTGGAGCATTTGGAGGAAAGCCCACACTGACACGGGGAGAATGTACAAACTCCTTGCAGACAGCGTGGGATTCGAACCTGGGCCGCTAGCACTGTAATAGCGTTGTGCTAACTCTGTTGCCTCATCTTGTCCCCATCGCACATACCCTCTCATCCACCCAACATCCTCTTCTGTACCTTTTCCATAATCTCCACATCCTTCTTGCAATGGAGTGACTAGAATTGCACACGATATTCCAAAGGCAGAGTACTCACAGTTTTATGTGTCTGCAACTTATTTTTATATTCAATGCACTGACCAATGAAAGCAAGCATACATCTATCTACTTTACCATCCAAAATATTTGCATGCCCACTTTCAGGGAGCTATGGACCTGAACCCTCAGATTACTCTGAACATCAATGTTTTGGAGGGTCCTGCATATTTTCCCCTCCTAAATTCGGCAACAATTCCTAACAATGTCAGCGCCTCTGCTTCCTCAGGAGTTTGCGCAAGTTCGAGATGACCCCAGAAAACCTGGCAAATTTCCAGAGTGGTGCGGCGGAAAGTGCGCTGACGGCTGCATCGCAGCCTGGTACGGGGACACAATGCCCCTGAGTGGAAAACCCTGAAAAAGGTAGTGGACACAGCCTAGGGACATCACAGGCAAAGTCCTCCCCACCATCACGGCCATCTGCAGGAACGCCACTGTCAGAGAGCAGCAGCAATCGTCAAGGATCGACTGCACCCAGCACACGCTCTCTTCTCGCTGCTGCCATTAGGAAAGAGGTAAGGCTCACACCAGCAGGATCAGGAACAGCCGCTACTCCTCCACCGTCAGACTCCTCAACAACAATCTCATTCAGAGACTCATTTAAGGACTCCTACATTTGCACTTTCTCTTCTCTCTGCATTGCATGGTCAGTTTGTTTACATTTCTTTATTTGTTTACATGGGTACATTGAGTACAGGTTTTTGTTTGCACTACCAATAAGTGGAAATTCTCCCTCGCCCACAGGGAAAAAATAATCTCAGGGTTGTATGTGATGTCATGTATGTACTCTGGCAATAAATCTGAAATCTGAATCTGAAGACTATGGTCGATCCTCCACCCGGAGAGTTTCAGTGGTTTGAGAAGGTGGATCAAAGGCAATTCGGGATGTGCCATAAATGTTGGTCTTTCCAACACGAGCCCAATGTCTGCTTGGTGGATGAAAAGGTCAGATCCAAAAACAAATGAGTTCACAAACTTTCATTGATTATATTGATGTAAAACTCGGGTTACTTCAGTTGAGAATATACTTGGTTCTGAATGGTGTTAAGTTCAAACCAGCTGTCAAAACCTTAACCGTGCTTTCAATTCCAGTGCTGAAGTTCCAATAGAGGAGGTGCCATTCTTATTAAAGACCTGTTAAAATGAGGGGTTGTTTTCCTTCCAACAGCTATTAGACAGAAAATCTGAGGTTGGAAGAACAAACGGAAATTCTCTAATGCTTTGAGCAACATGACTCCTTCTGCCAACACTATCCAATAATATTCCACACAGTTTCATGGAGAAGGGCAGTAGTGCTACCTGTTCATTGAACCTGCTGTGGAATTAAACTCAATGGTCATGAATTTAAAAAAAAACAGTGGAAGAGAGGATGGCTTCTTCTCACACAAGATATTGAATTTCAGTATTTCTTTACCCCTGGAGGTGGAGAAGGGCAGATTTATTTTAGACATACAGCACAGTAACAGGCCATTTCGGCTCACGAGTCTGTGCCGCCCAATTAACCTGCACCCCTGATATGTTTTGAATGGGGAGAGGAAAATGGAGTCCCCGTGGAAAACCCACGGAGACACGGGGAGAAGTACAAACTCTTTTCAGACAGTGTGGGATTCCAACCCCGGTCCTGATAATTGGCGCAGTAAAGGCCACTAATCTTGCTCCTGTGCCAGCAGATGTGAGATGTGAAAGATTGAAGAGATGAGGGTTACAAAGGCATAAAGATTCATAGAGTCAGACAGCTCATCCATGTCGTCTATGTTAGTTCTCTGGGCTAGTCCCATTTGCCTGCAGAAATCCATATCCTTTTGAACACTTCCTCTCCATATACCTGTCCACATGCCTTTTGGGGAATATTGCAATTTGTTTCCCCTGGCAGTTCGCTCCAGTTATGAGGCACCCTCTGAGTGAAATAGTTTCCCCTCAGGTTCTAGAATTATCTACCTTGTGAAAAAAGACTGCGAGCATTTACTTTATTAAGGCTGATCATAATTTTATATTACCTTAGCTTTCTATTCTCCTGGGAAGAAAAACTTAGTGCCTCTTCTATCTTATAAAGCACTCTCCTGTCTTGGCAACTTACTGGTGAATCTTCTCTGCATGTCTTCAAATTCAATGATGTCCTTCCTATACTGGACAACCAGAGCTGCACATGGTCTCACCAACGCTTTGTACGGCTGAATCACAATGTCCCAATTTTTGTCAATAACCCAACCAATTAATCCCAGATTGCTAATCACTTTCTTCACCAGCTTGTCCACCTGAGTTGATTATGGTGAAATGGCACTCAAGATGAGTTGAGGTCAGCCATCCACTATGAGGAACTGCTTTGAGATGCTGGTCATAGCCAGAATTAGCACGTGCCTAAGTAAAGGTCTGGGACCATTGCAATTTGCCTATCATCACAATTGCTTCATAGCAGATGCAATCTCCACTCATCTCTGGAACACCTTGAACTCATACAAAAGGTTGCTCTTCATAGACTGCAGCTCAGCCTTTAACACCATTTTGTCTCAGTCCTGGTCAGGAAGCTCCAACCCCTAGGCCTCTTCAACCCCCTCTGAAATTGGATCCTTGATGTCCTCATTGGAAGACCACAGTCAGTATGAATTGGAAACCACATTGCCTCCCCACTGACGATCAAGAAGCGCACCCCAAGGATGAGTGCTTAACCCACTGTTCTATTCATTAGGCACCCATGACTGAGTGGCCAGGCACAATTCCAATGCTTTCTTCAAATTTGTCAATGGCACCACGATTGTCGGCGGGATCACAATGAGGAAGCGTACAGGAGGGAGATAGATCAGCTCGTTGTGTGGTGTCACAACAACCTTGATCTCAGTGTTAGCAAAACCAAGAAGATGACTGTGGACTTCAGGAGGACGTGATCCAGTCTTCATTGAGGGGTCAGTAGTGGAGAAGGTCAAGAACTTCATATTCTCGAGTGTCAATATCTTTTAGGATCTGTCCTGGAGCCCTCACATCAATGAAATCAGAAAGAAGGCTATACTTTGTGGGGTGTTGGAAGAGATTTGGTATCTGATTGAAGGCTCGAAGTTCTACCAGAAGTTCTACCAGAAAGCATTCTGGCTGGTCGCATCACTGTCTGGTGAGGAGGTGCCAATGCTCAGGACAAGAAAAATACTCCAAGGGGTTGTTAACTTGGCCTGTGACATCACTGGCACCAGTATTCACTCTTTTAAGGACTGCTACAAAAGGCAGTGTCTTAAGAAAGTGGCCTCAATCCTCAAAGACCCCCACCACCCAGGCCATGCCCTCTTCACTCCGCTACCATTGGGGAAAAAGGTACAGGAGCCTGAAGATGAGCACTCAGCGGTACAAAGACAGCTTTTTCCCCGCTGCCCTCAGATTCCTGAATGATCGATGAACCGCCTTATTTTGACTTTTAACGCAGCACATTTATTTATTTTTGCGAGGTGGTTTATAGGAAATGTTTGCACTTTGATGCATTTTGTGACTTGTTCATGATAAATAAATTCTGATTCTGCTGAACGATGGGAAGGCTTGAGGAATTCTACGTCCTCCCCCGTTCCGGTGTTCTTGGGTCAATAATTGTGATCAAGGAATAATGATAACAAAGTCTAAAGTGTAACAGCTGCCTCCTTAACTCCAGTGACTCGGGTCTGATTGTTGCAGAACCAGAATGCCTGAAGACACTGTGATTGTGGTAAATACACAAAATTTCAGCTTTGTGTATTCATAGAATTGATTTGCTGAGTTTGCAAGTTCAACCTGTGACCGTTTGAAGTTCCTCCCATGCCTTAATGATGAGTTAATTGGGTATAATCTGTGGTGTGTTGAGGAATGAATAGATTGCACTGAAAATTAATGGGGAAGGACACGAACACAGTGGGGCAACGGGCTTGTCTCTGTACTGTATGAAGCCTTTATTCTAGTGGATTATGGCAAGAACCCCATTTTGGTCCAACCACATAAATACACTGACCAAATACCTTGCTTCGTCCGAGAACTGAGGAAATATGGTATGTCCATTTGGTCTTTTGCCAGTCTTTACCAGGTCATCTCAGAAAGTATCCTTTCCAGATGCGTCAGAGAATTGCTCTACCCAAAACCCCAGTGAATTATGCAGAGTTGTGACCGTAGCTCAGGTCAACACACAGACCAACCTCCCTGCCTCGACTCCATCTGTACCTCCCATCGTCTCGTAAAAGTTGCCAACGTCTCCCACTCAGGTCGTACTCTCTTCTTGCCCTTCTGTCTGGGAGATGCCATGTGAGCTTGAAAACACAAACCTCCAGATTCAAGGCAGTTTCTTTCCTGTAGTTATCAGACTCTTAAATCAACCTCTCTGCTAGAAGACGAGGCCCTTGCACTGTTTTAACTGCATTTTCCTCTATGCCCAAAACTTTGACTTTGTAACACTATGTCCCACATTCTTTGACTTGATGAAATATTACACCTCACACTTTTACTTTTTGTTATTATACTACCAGCTGTAATTAAGTTTGGATTAACTTGTCTGGATAGCATGCAAATTAAAGCTTTTTATTGTACTTTGGTGTAGGTGACAATAAACTATTCTATTCAATTCAATGTAATTCTTTATCAAAAAAAAATCTATCATCACGATCTGGTTTTCCCCCATTGGTTGACTCCAGCCTCACAAAAATGAGGTTGACTCTTCTTTTCTCATTGCGAAGCTCTCAGTTGAAGAGTACATGGTGAAGGGAAGTTTTGGCTTGCCATAAATGTCCAGAACCTGTCAATAAATCAAAACCGGGGGACGTTCCTTGTATTTGAAATGGATTTTTAGCTCACCATTGAACGTATGGAGGGAATGTCTTGTATTTCCTTACAACTAACCTCTTGGAATTATTATTAAAAAAAGGTGTACTTGCAGTTCTTAGCCAAGCTCGTACCTGAACGCATCAGATCTTCCTGAATGTTCTGATAGTTGTGCCAATCTATTCTCTTCAATCCATCTGGCCAGCCGTAGGAACGTTCTTCATTCGAGACAAATGGAAATGCCTGGAAAACATTACTTGGGTCATTACGTGAACTTACATTGTTCAAGCTTATTAGCATCCGATTGTACAAGAACAACCCGATGGGGGCGGCATGGTTAGCAACGCTATTACAGAGCCAGTGACTGGGGTTCAAATCTGGCGCTGTCAGTAAGCAGCTTGTACGTCTTCCCCGTGTCTGCATGGGGGATTCCTCCAGGTGCTTCGAACGTACGGGGGTGTAGCACTATCGATCAACCACAATAGACAGAGAGTGGTGATTAATAAGGCTTTAATCATCTTAAGTCGTCAGCACATCTCACATGTTATGGCCTATTTCCAAGGCATGTACTGAGAGAGGAGTTTATAGGGATTTCCAGGAGGGAGGATTCACAGGTTCAGGGGTGGGCCAGCTCATACAATTGATACACGCAGTGGTTGCACGACAGTGGGGGAGGGGGGATTGTAGGTTAATTGGGAGTAATTGGGCAACACGGGCTTGTGGGCTGGAAGGGCCTGTTTCTGTGCTGTATGTCTAAAACAATAAATAAAATTTTTAAAAAAGCATTCTCCACTCCTCGGTACGAAAACATACAAATTCACATCTCGTTTTAATGCAGATAGGACAAGGCCGTACCTACATACAGATATAAAATATAAATAAATAATAGTTTGATAAATAGTAGAGTCTTGGAGTGTTTGTACGAGTAGTTCATTTTGGTCATCCAGCAGTCTCACTGCCCGTGGGAAGAAGCGGGCATCTTCAAGATATAAACAAAAAAAACCAGGCAGATGTCTGATTTAAAAACTGGGAGAGGGAGTTGGCCAGACCAACGGACAAAAGGTGCTAGTAAAAACCCAAACTGCTGGAGAAACCCAGCTGGTCAGACAGTGTCCTTTACGTAGCAAAGTAAAAATTCATCACTCTCGTTTCGGGCTTGAGCCCTTCATCAAGGTATGAGAGAATTCCTGCAGGTTCCCAAACTAAAGAGTAGGAGGGGGGAGGTGGGGTGGCAAAGACAGGAGATGATAGGTGAAGAAAGGAGGGAGGGGACAGCAGCAATGAGGGGGAGGAAGAATGGCTGGCTGGGTGGGTGGGTGGGGGGAAAGGGAGGGGAGAACTGGAAAGACAGAAAAGGGGGAGGGAAAAGAAAAGGTGAGCAGGTTTTACAGAAAGCAGAAAGATCAATGTTAATGCCATCTAGCTGGAGGGGGCCCAGGTGGAAAATAAGGTGTTATTCCTCCAATCTGCGGGTGGTCAGGGTGGGATAGGACACAAGGCCATGGACAGACATGTGATGCTAGGAATGTGACTCAGAATTGAAATGGTTGGCCACTGGTAGATTGCTGTGGTTGCGAATGGAGCGGAGGGGCTGAACGAAGTGATCTCGCAATCTGCGTCTGGTCTCTCCGATATAGCGAATGCTACAAAGGGAGTCCCGGATGCAGTAAATAAGTCCTGTGGATATACAAGTGAAGTGTTGCTTCACTTGAAAGGCCTCTTTGGCGCTCTGGTCCGTGGCGAAGGAGGAGGGGTGGGTGCAAGTGTTGCACCTCCTGCGGGCACAGGGGAAGGTGTCGGAGGGCGATGGGAGGAGAGGGATGAGTGCACGAGGGTATCGCAGAGGAAGCGGTCCCTGTGGAAGGCCAAGAGAGGAGGAGGTTTAATGTGTCTGGTGGTGGGGTCCTGTAGTAAGTGCTGGAAATTTCACCGGATAATGTGTTGCATGCGGAGGCTGATGGAGTAGTAGGTGAGGATGAGGGGGATTCAGTTTGTTGCGTCTGGTGGCAGAGGGGGCCAGAGTGGGAAATGGAGGAGATGCAGGTGAGGGCTGAGTCAATAGGGGTGGAGTTTAAGAAGGTAGACATTTCAGAAGCTCTGGACCAGAAGACCTCATCTTGGGAACAGATGTGGCGAAGACAGAGACATTGAGAGAAGGGGATGAAATCCTTGCAGGGGATTGGGTGTGAGGAAGTGTAGTCAAGGTATTTGTGGGAGTTAGTGCATTTGTAATATATGTTGTTTGTAGTATATGTCGGTGTGAAGCTTGTCTCCTGGTCCAGGAAAGGGAGAGTGTGCAAACAAAAGGTGTTAAAAGGATAAGATAAGAGGGAAGATAAGAATTAATTTTGGCCATGTAAAATGAGACAGAGGGGAAAGGAGGGAGGGGGAAAGAGAGAGCGAGAGCGAGAGAGAGAGAGAGAGAGAGAGAGAGAGAGGGCCTTCTCATGCAGTGAAAAAACCCAACTGTAAAGGTGGAGATTCTCCACCTTTTGGCCAGGAGACTTACATCTATGAATGCACCATGGCCAGCTCTAAGGCGCCAACTGCAATCCTCTAGGAAGGATCATCGGCAAAGTGCCGTGCTCCGCCACCTCAAATGAATGTAATGCTACTGCAAGCAATTGGCTAGGGGCGGGCTAACGACATTGTGATGACGCTGTCAGCTAGTGACCCATCTCCTCCCTCTCTCCCACCTACTCACCCCTCTCCCTCCCTGACCCCTTCAGGGCAGTGGCGGCCAACATGAGCTGTCAGGGCAGGGGCCGTCAGGGCAGGGGCAGCTGGTGGGAGCTGTCAGTACAGGGGCTGTCAGAGCAGGGGTGGTCAGTGAGGGCCGTCAGGGTGGGGGCCATCAGGAGAAGGCCGGTGCGGGCTGTGACAGCCTCGCTGGCCGCTCCAGTACCTCACCGGACCACTTTCACCTTCGAGGCCACTCGTCCGCGGCTCAAAACATGGCCGTCTTCCCTATCCATAATCCCGCGTAGAACTGAAACCATAGAGTGGTTCCAGCTGAGTGGGGGATTATGGGTGGGAAAGATAGCCATTGATCTGCCACATACTTATGACTGGTGGTGCTACTGCACCAGTCACCCCACCTCCATCGGCTCCCGAGGGCACCATGAGGCACCGCTCAACAAGAAGACAACACAAGAGCAGAATTTTAGGGCTACTACATGAAAGGTAAGTTTATATTTTTCCCTCCGCACTTATAGCCGGCCTCCAGGTGGAGCCTTGGCATGAAAGGTCCTAGAGAGGGGAAGAGAGAGAGATCAAACTAGAGGAAAGGAGTCAAAGGGATGAATTTGGGTGGGGGGGGTGCTTTGTCTTTACATATACAGGTGAGGTCGATGTTAATGCCATCCATTTGGATCACCTTTTAGTCATGGAGAGATCTGAAGAATGGATTTCACTATCGAGGAAGAGTTAGTCTGACATTGCAGCTACTCCCCCTGTGAAATCAATGAACTCAATAGTAAATGGAGCAGACTGTATGGAAGAAAACAGTTTGTGAAATTGAACAAAGAATGATATCTCAGCATTCTACGAGAACAAAGTAATATTAGGAAAGACGTGGAGGGAGGGATTCTCTGTGGATTTGGAGTGTGATGTTTATAATCCGACAACAAAACAAGTGTTTCCCACTTTCAGAAACCTTTATAAATGCTAATACAGTTAGGGGCTTTTGAGGTTTAACAAAATTCATTATAAGAAACTGTCCTCTAGATATCCCAACAATTAAAACCCTCAATGTTTGTGTGAGGACTTGCCTGGTTGCTGATGTACACTGGGGATTGCATGTCAATATGTGTTCAGTTAGTTTCTTTGTGAAAAGCAGGCGGAAAAGATTTAACTTCTGCTTTTCCAGCTGTTATCAATGCGTAATTCCATTGAAACCCCATTCCATTGTGGAATGTGTAAACTATTGAATTAGCATTGTGGTTGATGCAATCACAAAGAAGGCTCATCACTGAAGAGATTTGGTATCTCACTGAAAACTCTCAAACTTCTACAGGTGCAAGGTGGAGAGCATTCTGCCTGGTTGCATCACCGTCTGGTATGGAGCCTCTAACTCTCAGGACAAGCATAAACTCCAGAGGGTTGATAACTCAGCCTGCGATATCACGGGCACCAGACTTCACTCCATCGAGGACATCTGCAAGAGGCAGGTGATTTAAAAAAGCAGCCTTTATCCTCAAATGGAATCCCCCCAGAAGTCTGGAAGGCTGGTGGCAAAACTCTGCATGCCAAACTGCATGAGTTTTTCAAGCTTTGTTGGGACCAAGGTAAACTGCCTCAGGATCTTCGTGATGCCACCATCATCACCCTGTACAAAAACAAAGGCGAGAAATCAGACTGCTCAAACTACAGGGGAATCACGTTGCTCTCCATTGCAGGCAAAATCTTCGCTAGGATTCTACTAAATAGAATAATACCTAGTGTCGCTGAGAATATTCTCCCAGAATCACAGTGCGGCTTTCGCGCAAACAGAGGAACCACTGACATGGTCTTTGCCCTCAGACAGCTCCAAGAAAAGTGCAGAGAACAAAACAAAGGACTCTACATCACCTTTGTTGACCTCACCAAAGCCTTCGACACCGTGAGCAGGAAAGGGCTTTGGCAAATACTAGAGCGCATCGGATGTCCCCCAAAGTTCCTCAACATGATTATCCAACTGCACGAAAACCAACAAGGTCGGGTCAGATACAGCAATGAGCTCTCTGAACCCTTCTCCATTAACAATGGCGTGAAGCAAGGCTGTGTTCTCGCACCAACCCTCTTTTCAATCTTCTTCAGCATGATGCTGAACCAAGCCATGAAAGACCCCAACAATGAAGACGCTGTTTACATCCGGTACCGCACGGATGGCAGTCTCTTCAATCTGAGGCGCCTGCAAGCTCACACCAAGACACACGAGAAACTTGTCCGTGAACTACTCTTTGCAGATGATGCCGCTTTAGTTGCCCATTCAGAGCCAGCTCTTCAGCGCTTGACGTCCTGCTTTGCGGAAACTGCCAAAATGTTTGGCCTGGAAGTCAGCCTGAAGAAAACTGAGGTCCTCCATCAGCCAGCTCCCCACCATGACTACCAGCCCCCCCACATCTCCATCGGGCACACAAAACTCAAAACGGTCAACCAGTTTACCTATCTCGGCTGCACCATTTCATCAGATGCAAGGATCGACAATGAGATAGACAACAGACTCGCCAAGGCAAATAGCGCCTTTGGAAGACTACACAAAAGAGTCTGGAAAAACAACCAACTGAAAAACCTCACAAAGATAAGCGTATACAGAGCCGTTGTCATACCCACACTCCTGTTCGGCTCCGAATCATGGGTCCTCTACCGGCACCACCTACGGCTCCTAGAACGCTTCCACCAGCGTTGTCTCCGCTCCATCCTCAACATCCATTGGAGCGCTCACACCCCTAACGTCGAGGTACTCGAGATGGCAGAGGTCGACAGCATCGAGTCCACGCTGCTGAAGATCCAGCTGCGCTGGATGGGTCACGTCTCCAGAATGGAGGACCATCGCCTTCCCAAGATCGTATTATATGGCGAGCTCTCCACTGGCCACCGTGACAGAGGTGCACCAAAGAAAAGGTACAAGGACTGCCTAAAGAAATCTCTTGGTGCCTGCCACATTGACCACCGCCAGTGGGCTGATAACGCCTCAAACCGTGCATCTTGGCGCCTCACAGTTTGGCGGGCAGCAGCCTCCTTTGAAGAAGACCGCAGAGCCCACCTCACTGACAAAAGGCAAAGGAGGAAAAACCCAACACCCAACCCCAACCAACCAATTTTCCCTTGCAACCGCTGCAATCGTGTCTGCCTGTCCCGCATCCGACTGGTCAGCCACAAACGAGCCTGCAGCTGACGTGGACTTTTTACCCCCTCCATAAATCTTCGTCCGCGAAGCCAAGCCAAAGAGAAAGAGATCCTCAAAGGCCCCCACTACCCAGGCTCTTCACTCTGCTGCCATCGGTACAGAAGCCTAAAGACGAGCACTCAGCGACACAAGGACAGCTTCTTCCCCGCTGCCGTCAGATTCCTGAATAATTAATCAACCAAAGACACAGCCTTACTTTTTATGCAGTATTATTTTTATAGTAATGTTGGAGGATGTTTGTGCTATGACGCTGCCACAAAACACCGAATTTCATGATTTGTTCGTGGCAATTCACTCTGATTCTGAATACATTCATCTGACACAGATAAGAGAAAGGAATAAGGGAGGAAACAAATTTGTGTTTGCTTAGGCCAGGAAGGAAAGGGGAAGTTCATAATGCAGCATTATTTTTTTTTTAAGTTTAGAGATTCAGAATGATATTTGACCCTCTGCTCAAATGCAGCCATGTGACCAATTAACCTTCTAACCCTGTTCATCTTTGGAATGTGGGAGGAAGTCAGAGTCCTCGGACTAAACCCACGCAGACATGGGGAGAACGTTCAAAATCCTTACAGAATGCAGGTCGCTGGCGCTGACATTCAAGGGAAAGGTGTAATCATTGTTTATGGCTGGTGGGGGTTTGCTTTAGCAGCAAGACCCTCAACCGCAAGGACATTACCGTAGGAAATGATACAGAGATGCTTGTGGGCAGGCAGTCTTGAGGAAACAAAGAGGCTGCAGAGAGACCGAGATAGATTCGGAGAATGGGCACAGATGTGGCATATTTTTAAAATGCGAAAATTTTAGGCATACGGCATGTTGCCCAATTATCCTCATATGTTGTAGAAGGGTGGGAGGAGACCAGAGCTTGCGGAGGAAACCTGCGCAGACGAGGGGACAAGGGGAGAACGAACAAACTTCCAACAAACAGCGCTGGGGTCAAACCTGGGGAAGTGGCGCTGTAACAGCACTGCACTGACGGCTGCGCTGTTCTTCCCATGAAAGAAATACCATGTTAGAAAGTGTACCTTGGTAGGAGAAATAAAAGGGCAGAATATTATATGGATGGGGAGAAAATTCAAAATTCAGAGGTGCCAAGAGATCTGGGAATCCTCGTATAGGGTGCCCTAAAGGATAAATTTTTGATTTGAATCAGTGGCAAAGAAGTTGAATTCAGTGTTGGCCTTCATATATAGAGGAAAAAAGAGCAGATATATGATGTCTAGGCTTTATCAGGCCCTGGTGAAAATTCACTTGGAGTACAGGGTGTGGTTTTGGGCTCCTTACTTAAGAAATTATATTGGAGAAGTGCAGTTCAGACCGACTAAATTCCAAATTTCATTTGTGAAGGTCGCTTTGGCGGTAGCCAGGAAGTGTTTAGCAGTTTCATGGAAGTTCGACTCCCTGCTAAATACCACATGATGGAATAGGGAAATGCAGAGTTGTATTCCCCTGGAGAAAATCACATACAACCTGTGGAGGAAACATGACACATTCGGAGGAAACATGACACATTCGGTAGAGTAGGGCAACCTTTCTCAGAGAGATTGATTCCCCACTTTTAAATAGGGATAAGGTTAAATGATCCCAGTAAGGGCAGAGGTATGATTACGGAACTATGACCTGGCGGAGACAACGAACCTGCCCTTTTCTTTTCAGGTCCTTAGTTTTCTTTCTCTTTTGAGTTTCTTTCTGTTCTTTTCAGTGTTTTCTTTTGAAAGGTGTTGCCATCATGATTTTTTTTCATTATAGGTCCTGATAAGGGGTCATGTGCCCTGTGGTGAGTGGGATCGAGATAAGTTTGTGGAATGTATTCGCTGTGGTGGGTAGTGGGGATGGGGGGGGGGGTGGGGAGGTGGGGGTTGGGTTGGGACAAATACGGACTTTGGGTATGCAGATGCACACGAATGGCTTTGTTTATTGGATTTTGTAAATCTGTGAAAACTAAGATAAAATATTACAAAAAAAAAGATCTACCGTCATGGGAGAGGGTTCACAGAACATTCACAAGAATGATTCTTAGAATGAAGGGATTACGATATGAGGAACATTTGTTGGCTCTTGCACTGTACTCTGAAGAATTCATAAGAATGAGGGGGGACATCATAGAAGTATTTTGAATAGAACATTGTGTCCCAGTACAGGCTCTTCAGCCCACGATGTTGTACTGACCTATTTAATAAAGGTAGATGCAGCAAAGTTGGTAGGGGAGTCGTGTACAAGAGGCCACAACTCCAATAGCAAAGGGGACCCATTTAAAGCAATGATGAGTAGGAATTTCTTTACCCAGAGAGTGGTGAAACTCTGGAGTTTGCCATCACAGGCAGCTACAGAGGCTATCACTGGATGTATTTATGGCAGAGATTGATAGGTATCGGAATTGTCAGGGAATACGAGTTATGGGGAGAAGCCAGGGAGGTGGGACTGAGAGGGAGAATGGATCAGTTCATGATGGAATGGTTATATATGGTTATATGGTGGAGCATACTCAATGGGCTGAATGGCCTACTTCAGTTCCTCTATTGTCTTATGGTCAAAGATTGATCTCACCCAAGTTGTCTAGTCAGCAGATTGGCAAACTACCTTAACTTTCACATCCCCAACCAAAAATGCTTGTGGTTAAGTTTGTCACACATCTTAAGGAGTAGAAAGGGCATGAGTTAAGAGTAAAAAGTGAGATATTTAAAGGGGACAATAGGGGAGGGAACTTCTTACCGTAAAGAGTGGTGGGAGTGTGGAACGAGCTGCCAGATGAAGTGCTGAATGCAGGCTCGATTATAACGTTGAAGAAAAATTTGGACAGGGTACCTGGAATGGGGCATGGAGTGCTATGGTTGGGTACAGATCAATGGGACTCATCAGACTAATATTCAGCAAAAATTATTTGGATTGAAGGGCCTGTTTCTGTGCGAAAGTACGATAGGGTTTTTAGAAAAGGGAATAGTCTCACAGATGGATCTGTAAAACTGATTTGCACATGAGCTATTATTTTCTTTCTTAGCTAAAGCTAGTCAGGTACAAATAAAGTGGAAACTTTTCCCATTTGCCTTCCCGTATCTGATAATATATTGTAGATAGCGAGTGCAGATGATGGTGGCAACCTGACCTGCTAAAACAAAAATACACTGCATCTTTAAAGTCGACAGTCTATTATGTGTTACATACAGCTGTTGATGGTTCTACCTTGAGCAGTCGAGAGGTCATGTCAGAACACCCACACTGAATCGTAATTAGTTAGAATGACGATGTGATTTATAATACATGTTGTGTGGTTATTTTGTTGGCTGTAGATTGTTTTTATGATTGAGATGTGAACTTTTTTACAAAGCTTCATCTTTTGTTTCTTGGAATAATGGATGTCCTTGACTGAGATCACTGTGTTCACCGCAGAAAACAAGGCTAATCACATTCCTCAATGAGCTCATGGTTGTTCAGTGCCTGAATCCCCCCCCATCTGCCTTTTGCCTGTTACTTATTAATACCTTCAGACAACTAAATTTGGGAATGACTGTTACCTCCTCTTGAATGATCTCCTGCCTTAGAGCTCAGTGGCAAGCGCATTGGCCTGTGACAGGAGGTTATGAGTTTTTCCCATTCCACACTGGATTGCAAAGCCTTCGATGTTTTTTCCAGTGTAATGTCAGAGAAAAGATGCACCGACTCTCTTTGGTGGATTTCATAAAGCCCTGCTATTAGTCAATGGGCTGAATGGCCTAATTGTACTCCAAGCTTTATGGTCTAGCCTGAAGACTCCTCCCACCCTGCCTTCTCTCTTTGCTCTACCATCCCATCAGGAGGAATTGTGAGATCACACACCACCAAATTCAAAGGGCAGTTTATTCCTTGCTGTTATCAGAGTCCTGAATGAACCCCCAAATCCCCAAATCCTGTTGCCTTTGCTCCATACTAACTGACCCCTCTCTATAGATCTGCATCTTTGTTCTTTTGTATTAGATCTTACTTGTACTGAGTATAAGATGTCTGCTCACTGAGAAACCTCTATCACATTTTGTTTAACTTATGGCAATACACTTGAACTTGAACAAGGCAGTGCCCAATATTTTGAATCAAGATTAAATAATCTGGTCACCTTCACATTATTGAGTTGGTGGACTTAACTGTAGATAATCTAAGTTTGACATTTCTAATTTAAATTGACTGAAAATCCTTGGCGATATCTGGAGATCATCCGAGGTACCTTTTTTCCTTTTGTTTCTCCTCTCTAAATTTCCTGTATCTGCCGGGCATGGCTGAAGTTCAGTGCTGTTCAACATGGTCCTCCACCTTTTCTTCTTCCCCTCCCTCCATGAAAGAGTACACAATCATCGTACTTCCAGAAACTCAGCCTGGGGACACTGGAGGGTTTCTCGAGAGAGAGAAGTAAAGGCAGAGGTGTAGGCAAATAAAAAGCTGGAGGCTTGCTCAACAAGCTCGACTTTGAACAGCTGTGCGCAGTTTCACAACAGGATTCATGATCCCTCTCTGCACCACACATCTACAGAGGGTACACCCATCCTCTGAGCAGGCGTAGGAAGATTCAAAGAGTGGAATGGGTGCATGCACATCTCTGCCACATTGAATCTTCATGTGTCCCTTTCCACCTGAATGACTCAACCTTCTCAGGAATTCCAGTACGTCCCCAGCATGTCTTACCAAGGTTAATAGATGCCCCACAGAAAGTATCCTAACCAGATGCGACACAGGTTGGCACGATAACCACTGTGCCCAGAACCTCGGGGAATGGCAGAAGGGGGTTAACGCAGCTCAGTCCATCAAACAAAGCAGCTTCCACCTTGGAGGAACAATACACAAATGTGCTGGAGAAACCCAGCAGGTCGTGCGATATCCATAGGAAGTAAAGGGTCACCAACATTTCAGGCCTGAGAGGAAGTAAAGGCTATGAATGTTTCAGGCTTGATGTGGATGCTGCGTGACCTGCTGGGTTTCTCCAGGGCTTTTGAGATTTGTAGATTTTCTTGTTTAACTCCCCTCAATATGACCTTGAAAACACAAACCTTGAGATTCAAGAAGTTTTTTTTTGTTTTCCTGCTGCTATCAGACCCTTGACATCCATTAGCAAAGTATAATCCCCTTGTGCTATTTAACTGTTCTTTTCTCTATAGCCTGCAGTTAGTCATAAAACATATTTTTTTAAATTTACAGATGGTAGAGCTCGATTCCTGTCATTTAAACCCCTGCCACACAATTGCACCCAAATTAACCTGTACATTTTAGAGGGTGGGAGGAAATCAGAGCACCTGGAGGAAACCTATATAGACATGATTCTACTATCGTTTGATCCTTACATTCAGCAACGATTTCGAACCTGGGTCAGTGTCGCGCTAACCGATGCCTTGCAGTCTTTGACTTACCACAGCACTATATCGTGCACCCTTACAACAGGAAGCGTGGACTTGCCTGGTTAGTGTATCAAGAAAGCTTCTCACATGACAATGAACAATTTACTTCAACAATAAACAGGTGCAGTGTGTTTCCTGCATATTTATTTCACTACATTTATTTGATACTCTTCCCTTTTAAATCTGCCAATTACATGCTGTAAACAGTTCCACATACCTTACAAGGAGATGCACTGTTCTATTTAAATAGTGTGTTGCATTTTATCAAAATTGTCATCAAGTTCATCTTCTTGTAATTAAACATTTAACTTGCACTTAGAATTTCATTGTAAAGCTATTGAAATAACTTGTTCTATTATCCAGGCAAATTAAAGAATACATTTCAATTCCTATCACATTATCCTTTTGTCATATCATCTGAAAGCAACGTTAATATCAATTAAAAGCTAGTATTCAAATTCGACACAGGTTCCAATCTTTGCAAAAAAAACCCAGAATATGCTGGAAGAATATGCAGGAGAGACAGAAATCGTGGAAAGGGAAACAGGGGCACAAAGAAAAATACAAACCTGGAGCTGAAACGGTAACTGCTTCTCTCTCCATGGATTCTGCCTGACCTGAGTTTTTTTTTCTGGTTTTATTTCAGATTTCCTGCATCTGCAGTTTTAATTTTTTTTCCAAAACCGTATAACACTTTGCAACTCAATTAAATGGATTAAAAAATAAATACTAAAAAAAAAGGGGATGGGGAGGGGAGGAAATCCCCAAAGGGAACCCCAAAGCTACTTTTGAAGGTTAAAAAGTAATGGTCAAAAATGAGAAGACATTTTTGTCCAGAGGGTATCCATAAATTATAGTATGGGAAGAAGTTTATCTGTATTAGTGATATTTGCTGAAGGATGAATAGTGTTTTGAAGGCTGGAATCAAGGTTCTGATTTGAGTAAAAGAAACTCCTCTGCCAACTTCCCTGTTCTAACTTTAAACCATCCAAAAGTGGAAATATTGCATTTGCTTCATTACTGCACTTCATGGACTTCAAGTAATGTAACAGGAGTAATTGGCTCACCACATCCATGCTGATCTTTTTGCTGTTAAGGACTTTGCAATGTCTCAATTCTCTATGATTCTATTTCTTGAGGTGCTATCGGAGTCTGTGGAGATCGACTATATTCAATCGCCCAGTTCAAATCACACCTCAAGCAGATATCAATTTGAAAGGTCATTAACTTTGGAAACCTCCAAGTTATGCTCCACTTGGAGAATTGTGTGTGGTTCTGGTTCCCACACAATAGGAAGGATGTAATTATGCTGAAGAAGGGTCAGTAGTGATTCTCCATGATAGTAAAGTTCAAGTTTACCAACGAAAGAGTGTTCTCTGGTCCTCGGTGCAAAAACATACACAAACCATACATATGCTGTACGTATATACATATATAAAAGTAAATAAATAGTGTTAAAGCAAATTAGAGTCTTGGAGAGTTTGAATGAGCAGTTCATCTGTTGTCAGATTTCAGATTTATTGTCAGAGTACGTCCATGACATCACATACAACCCTAAGATTCCTTTTTCCTGCGGGCGCAGCAGAATTGCCACAAATTGGTAGTGCAAAAAATAAACTGTATACAGTGTAAATATGCAAACAAACAAAGAACTGTAAACAGATAACAAATGTAAACAAATTGACTGTGCAATGCAGAGAGAAGAAAATCAATAAAATGCACAAGTAAGAGTCCTAAAATGAGTCTCTGATTAAGTTTGTTATTGAGGAGTCTGATGGTGAAGGGGAGGCAGCTGTTCCTGAACCTGGTGGTGTGAGTCTTCCGGCACCCATACCTCTTTCCTGATGGCAGCAGTGAGAACAGAGCGTGAGCTGGGTGGTAAGGGTCTTTGATGACTGCAGCTGTTCTCTGACAGCAGCGTTCCCTGCAGATGTACCTAGTAGTGGGGAAGGTTTTGCCTGTGATGTCCTGGGCTGTGTCCATTACCTTTTAGGGGGATTTATGCTCAGGGATATTGGTGTTTCCATACCAGACAGTACACTTTTCACCACACCTCTGTAGAAATTTGCCAGGATTTCTGCTGTCAAACCGAATCTCTGCAAACTACTGAGGAAGTAGGGGCGCTGACGTGCTTTCTTCATGAAGCTATTGGTGCGTTTGGACCAGGAAAGATCCTCTGAGATGGTGACTCCCAAGAATTTATATTTGCTCACCCTCTCCACCTCTGATCTCCCATTGATCACTGGATTGTACACCTCTGTTTTTCCTTTCCTGAAGTCAACTATCAGCTCCTTGGTTTCGGTGACACTGAGTGCAAGGTTCCCTATTCGGCCAAGTTTTCAGCCTCCCTCCTGTATGTTGACTCATCCCCTTCCATTATACCACACACAACTGTGGTATCATCGGTAAATATGTAGATTGTCAGCAGTTCTCATTGCCCGTGGGAAGAAGCCTGGCAGTTTTGGCTCTGATACGCATGCCTGCATCGGAGGATTTTACTTGTAAGAAAAGATTGGAAATGCTGGCTGTGTTTTTACTTGAATGAAGGAGATTTCAGGAGACCCTGATAGAGATTGCATAAAATTATGAGAGGCAGGGATAGTTGTTAGTCAGAATCTCTTTCTTGTGGCAGTAACAAGAGCAAGAGTGATATTTAAGGTGAGAAGGAATGAAAGTGAAAGTGTTTCCATGCAGAACCTGGTTAATGTCCAGAATATGCAACCAGAGGAGGTGGCTCAATTACTGCACCCGACTGACAACCAAGTTCCATTCTGACCGACCAGTCGCATCTCGAAATGGACATAAGCCAGAAATTCAGTGTATCCATTTCATCAATCATCAAATACAACTTGGCCGTCAGCAAGGCTGGCTCTCGCGAGAGGTTGGCCACTAAGGGTAGCTATTGCGAGAGGTTGGCCACCTCTGCTATAGGCGCTATTTTCTATAGACAGGCCCCTACTTTCACCCAAAAAGCATAATTTTTATATTTATGTATTTTTTTTCTTTATTTAAAAAAATTATACAGTATTTTCTTTTCAATCATATGTACGGATGTTTGTAAGTCTCATCGGTTGTAAGTAAGGAACTACCTGTAGATGCAATCACAGCATTTAAGCGGCATTCAGACAGACCAGTGAACCGGCAAGACTTAGAAAGATGGGGGTCTAACACAGGCAAATGGAATAAGCGCTGAAGGACACAACAATAGCATAGAGCAGGGGCAAAAGGAGCCATTACTGTGGTTTAAAACTCTGTAGGCTCTTTCAAGCTGCCACGTAAATGGGGTTAACTGGGCAATTTGCCTGTTAGCGCCCCACTCACGTGGCAGGTTGAAAAGGTCTGACCCGCTCAGGGTCGTCCCAATCCAATCGGGTCCCTGCCCTACCTCAGAGGTAGTCAGGGAACCCAGTAATACTCACCTAGGTCGCGTCCCCCTGCAGCTTCAAGCGAAAATGGCCGACCCGGTGGTTCCATTGACGTCAGCACTAATGCTGATGAAGTGCTTGCCACAATTGGGAGGGGAGAGGGCAGTCGCTGCCGTGGGGCCAGTGGGGGGAGGGGGTGCCACGACTAGCGGGATAGGCGTCACTGCTGCGGGGAACGGGAGAGGGGTCGGCCGCCGCGAGGGCAGAGGGGTCGGCTGCCGTGGGGGTAGAGGGTTTGGCTGCCGCGGGATGGGGGGGAGAGCACGATTGACAGTGGGAGGGAGACTGACAGCTGGTGGGGGGGGGGGGAAACAGGGGAGACTAGTTTGCGTAACGCATCACTTACTGCGTCATCACGGGGGCAGGATCCCCCTTAAGTCGCCTGGTTGGTAATTTAATGGGTCAATCTGCCCTCAGCTTAAAAGTTCCTGGCAGCACCTTCGCTCCACTAAGCACACCTGGGTCCCAGGAGGGCTACCCAGGTGCTGCAGTTTGAAAACGTCAATGATCAAGATCAGCCAATTATATCTCAGATATGAACCCAGATTTTCCCTCCATTGATGTTGCCTGACCTGCTGAGTATCTCCAGTATTTAAAGCATACAATTTTATTGTCATGCACATTGTACAATTCATACTTGCTTTAGCTGAACAAATACTTCATAAAAAAGAGTAGATCATTTTAATTAAAAGGAGAAAGAAAATACATACAAAAGATGGATAGATAATAAATATTCACAGTTACTGAGTGCAAGAAAAAAATACTTAGCCACAGTGCAGTCAGCTCATTTGTGGTGTTGGAACAGTCCATGCTAAGTGTAACATGGGAGGTTCAAAAGCCGAATAGTCTGATTGCTTTTCATCCAAGTTTATGTTAATCTAAAATTCTCAATGTTAGCAATGGCAGACAAAACAAGACATTTTGTCTGGTCTGATTGTATCTGAAGATATAATCTCATGAACAGAAATGCCCAAACATGTTACTAGATTCAATGAAGTTTTAATTGATAACTTAAAAAAATATTGTGCTGACCAGAGCTGCTGTAACGGTTGCACTGCTGCTGGTGCGGACCTGGAGAGAGCAGGGAGGGGAGACACAGTGCTCCTCCACGGGGTCCAACCGCCCACTCAAACTGATGTCAGCTCCAATGGCCTGTAAAAGGAGCCAACGGTAATTTATTTTAAAATCCTGCCACCGCGAGGACTGGGCTCAAGATGTTGGCGCCGATCTACGGCAGTGGTATCATAGGGTTGCAGACTCTGGGGAAGCAGAGGGCTTGATCAGGGCGCCCGTAAACGGGGAGACCACCCACATATCCCCTCCCCCTCCATTTGAGAAGGAGAAGCAGAGGAGATGATCCCATGGGACAGTGACCACCGCAGCAGACCAGCGAAGGGCTCTGAGGTTGACGAACACACAGGCGGCGGACTGTTAGACACTCAAGGTGAGGAACCCACGCAGGCTGCTGGTGACTGAGGTCAAGGGACTCAGGCTGAGGACTGGCTCAAGAATGACTGAAGGGGGATCAGGAATCAGAAATGGGATGTGACAGGGTGCCGAGGGTGCTGGACCCTATCAGAGGTTTGGATCAGGACGGGTTGCCAATGGTTTGGATTGAAGTCTGTGTGCTGCGGAGGTAACCCACGACTCTGGGGAGACTTTCTTTCTGTTATTTCTCTGACTGTGTGGGGCACCGAGCAATATGTACTGATGGCAAATCTTTGCCGTTCGCTAAAGTAAATTTCATGCATGTCGCGCGTCAAATGACCGAAAGACTTGTTGACTCAAACCAAGGCTTTTAAGAGCAAAAGACTGGAGCGTAGTACATCGAGGTCGACCAGTCCAGACTGACCTGGGTCTGGTTATGAGCAGCCCTTTATGACCTGCCAGTGGGCGTGGCTATGTCTCTCAGCCAATCACTGCTATATGCAAATATATACAAATATATACATCGTTGATAGTATCCTGTTCTATCACAATGTAACATTACATTTTCTGTTTTAATATATGACAATAATAATCTGGAATCTTGAGTATTTCGGCACTAAATTGGTCAAGAAGAGTTTGTGTGCATTCTGTTCTCTCGTTCTCAGGATACGTATGTTGATTCATGCACTAAATGAGATTTGACAGAAAAATAAACAGGACTCCAAAAGATGCTTATTTTGGAATTACAGATCTTCTGAACTGGCACAGAACTTAATTTTATTTTATTTTGAAATTTAGACATGCAGCACAGTAACAGGCCATATAAATCCTCGAGTTCGTGCTGCCTGATTTACACCCAATTAACCTACAACCCCCGGTGTGTTCCGAACGGTGGGAGGAAACTGGATCCCCCGGTGAAAACCCGGGGAGAATGTACAAACTCTATGCAGACAGCGTGGGATTCGAACCCCAGTCCTGATCGCTGGCGCAGTAAAGGCATTGCGCTAACCGCTGCGCCAACCTGCTGCTTGTGTGAGATGTTATGATTCCAAACTCCCTTCTTCTCCTTGTCTCAAGGAAGGGAGCGTGAGCAGAAATATTTACTATAACAAGTTCGTCATTTGAGAGAAGGGCTAAATAAAACAATCTTCGTGCGCTTTATACAAGGAAAATCCATGTGAAAGTCCATAAACTGTTTCGTGATTAAGATAACAAGTTTCAAGAAAATTTGTTTTATTTTATATTACGTGAAATTGACTTTAGTCTGGTGTAAGGCAAACAAAGATTCGCCATGAGCAGAAATTGCCCAGTGTCCCTTACAGTCAGAGAAAGAGAATCAAAAGAGAGCCCCTTCAGTGTCAGTAAGTATCCATGGATTTGCCTCCCGCTCTCCCTCAGCCTCTTCAGCCACTCAGACTTCAGTCCAAATCATTCGCAACCCGAGCTCGATTCAAACTTCCAGCATGACGAGGAAGCTTCTCCTATCCTAGTTCTGATCTCTGCTACCCCTTCAATCAGATTTCAGCCAGTCTTCAGCAGTCCGCAGCTTGGTCTGATTCCCTAGACTGCAGTCGCCAACAGCCGATAGCCTGTGTGGGTTCCTTGCGTCGAGTTGCCAACAGCCCGTCAGCTGGGTGTATTTCAACCTCAGAGCTCCTCTGCTGGTCTGCTGCCGTGGTTGCCAGCCCATAGGGTCATCTCCCCTGCTTCTTCTCAAACCGGAAGTGTTCTCCATGTTTTCTGGTGCCCTGCACCAGACTTCTGCTTCCTGGAGGTTGTTGCCGAACCGAGCACCACCATCTTGTATCCAGAACCTGCGGTCGCAGAATTTTAAAATAAAATGCCGTCAGCTCCTTTACCAGGCCATTTAAAGTCTGTACTGAGCCATTAGTGGTAGAACCCTGCAGAGGAGCGATGTGTCTCTGTTCTCCGCTGGTCCGTACCATTGCAGCATTGCCATTTTCTTTGAGGGGGAAATTTATCAGTTCATTGCAGAAGCGATTGCAAGGTAAAAAATATAAGCCTTTCTTTTCAATGTAATTAAATGCACACAGAATTTAAGATTAGAAATGTACATGAGCAGAATTAGGCCATTTGGTGCTTTGTGGCAGAGTGTCTGTATGAATTTTCTCTGTATCTTCTCTTTCTCTGTTTGCAAGATTCTGTTGATCTTTGTCATAAATATATTCAGCATTTGAACATCATCAGCCCACCAATGCAGAAAATCTTCAAAAGTTCACAAAAGTTTGAGTGAAGAAATTTCTACTGATCTCAATTCTGCAAGACTGTCATTCATCCCGATCTCCAGAGACTTAATACACAATTGCAGCGCAGTTTGGAAATAATTTATGTGAATTCATTCAATTTGCAAATAAATGTCTCTTCTTTTTAAAATGGCAGGATAATAAAACAATAAACACTTATCGATGTGTTTTTCTTGACAACAAAATCATAGGAGAATTCATCTTTAAACATTTTTAACACCTTTGAAGTTTTGAATGTTGAACCATTCATTATTAAAATGATGAAGGAAAGTGCCTACAAAGGTGGGGGAGGGGGGGGGCGGGGGAGGAACATTACAAACTCTATTGTCAGAGAAAATGTATCAGACAAATTAATGGAGTTTAAAAATAGGGAATTCCTTGATCAGATGGCTATCTGTCAGTGGGCTGCCTCAACGATTACTGCCCAGTAGCACTAACTTCTACTGTGATGAAATGCTTTAGGAGGCTGGCCATGAATTAGCACGTACCTAAGTAAAGATCTGGACCCACTGCAAATCACCTATATCGTCGCAATCACTCCACAGAAGAACCTCTGGATCACTTCGAAAACAGTAACTCATACATTCGGCTGCTCTTCATAAACAACAGCTCGGCCTTCAATACCATTATTCCCTCAGTGCTCATCAAGAAGCTACAAACTCTAGGCCTGTGTAATCTCTCTCAATCTGGATCTTTAACTTTCTCACTGGAAGACCACAGTCAGTATGAACTGGAAACAAAGTCTCTCCCCCTTGCTGATCATCAACACAGGTGCAGCCCAAGAATGTGTGCTTAGCCAACTGCTCTACTCGTTATATACCCATGACTCTGTGGCCAGGCATAATTCCAATGCTATCTATAAATTTGCCGATGACATCACAGTTGTTGGCAGAATCACAAACGCCTATGAGGAAGCGTACAGGAGGGAGATAGGTCAGCTCGTCAAATGGTGTCATGACAACAACCTTGCGCAAAACTAAGGAGATGATTGTGGACTTTATGAGGAAGTCAGGGGAACACGACCCAGTCCTCATCAAGAGCTCAGTAGTGGAGAAGGTCAAGAACTTCAAATTCCTGGGTGTCAACATCTCCGAGGATCTGTCCTGGAGCCTCCATGTTGATGTTCGCCAGCAGCTATACTTTGTGAAGTGTCTGAAGAGATTCAGTATGTCACCAAAGACTCTTGTAAACCTACAGGTGTACCATGGAGAGCATTCTGGCTGGTTGCATCACTGTCTGGTAAGGAGGTGGCAACTCTCAGGTCAAGAACAAATCCAGAGGGTTGTTAACTTGGCCTGCGACATCGCAGGGGCCAGACTTCACACCAACTACATGAGGGGGTGTCTTAAAAAAGAAGCCTCTATCCTCAAAGACGGCCACCACCCAAGCCATGCCCTCTTCACTCTGCTACCATCGGGAAAAAGGTACAGAAACTTAACCATAGACACTCAGTGGTACAAGGACAGCTCCTTCCCCACTTCCATTAGATTCCTGAATAATCAATGAAGCAACGACACGGCCTTACTTTTGGTGCTTTATTATTTTAATTTTTTTTATAGTAATGTCGTAAGATGGTTTTATGAACGTTTGTTCTACGATGCTACTGCAAAACACTGAATTTTATGATTCGTTTATGACAATAAATTCTGATTTGGATTTTGGATACTAACATGGTAAATATAGGCTTGAGTTTGACATTGAAGAAACATTTCAATAGGCACATAGGTGGAAGGAATATGGAGGCATATGGTCTAGGTGCAAGACAATGGGAACAGGCAGAATAATAGTTAGGCACAGACTAGTGGGGCTGAAGGGCCTGTTTCTGTGCTGTAGTGTTCTACGGTTCAATGTTTCACCAATTTAGCTGCAGAAAGTAAGTATTTTGGTGGATATGTACATGTATGCCGTACTAATGTGTATGACAATAAAAATAAGCAGAAAGGGAAACCAGAACATACGATCTCTTCTGCACCTTCTCTGTAGCTTTCACATCCTTCTTGTAATGAGGTGACCAGAAAAGAAAATAATACTCTGGTTAGACTAGACTTGGAGTTTAATCGAGCTGCCACATTACATTATGGCTCTTGAACTCAATCCCCTGACTAATAAAGGGCAGAAAACCATAAGCATTCTTAACTCTCCTATCAACCTGCACAGCAGTCTTGAGAGTCTATGGATTTAGATTCCAAGGACCCTCTGTAGCCCCACACGGTTAGGAATTCTGCCGTAACCATGTACTCCGCCTTCAAGTTCGTCTTTCTAAATTGCATTACTTCACATTTATCCGCTTTGAACTTTATCGCCCATTTTATGCCCAATTCTGTACCCTGTTGTAACCTGCAACAACCTTACCTCCAACCTCTATGAAATCTATAAAATTACTGACCCATCTTTCTACTTCCTCATTCAAATAATTTATAAAAATCGCCAAGAGCAGAGCTCCCAGAATCGATCCTTGTGGAACACAACCAGGCAGAAAATGCTCTTTCTCCTACCTTCTGCCACCTAGAGTCAAACCCATTCTGAATCCATGGTTCCACGGATGCCATGCCTCATCACTTTCTGAATGACCCTACTACGGGAGATCTTGTCAAACACATTCCTATGATCAATATGCACCCGTCCACTGCCTTACCTTCATCAATTTATTTTGTCACCACCTAAGAAAATTCAATTAAGCCCACGAGGCACAACCTTTCCCTCACACAGTCATGCTTTCTATTCCTTCATCATACTTGCCAAGGGTTTCTCACACCACCTTCTGGATCTCCTAACTGCTCAGAGATCCTGTCCTTGGGAATCCTGCCCAATAGTTGGCAAACTACCCAAGTCTATAATTCTCCGGATTCTTACTGTAACATTTCTTAAACCAGGGGATCACATTTGCCATTCTTGGATCCTGCGGGACCTTTCCCACGGCGTGGAAGGACTCAAAGTTCATTGCCGATGCCCCAGCAATTTCCTCTAGTTACTAGACTATAGCCTATAGAAGCCTGAATATGCATGGGATTGTCTGATCTTGGAAGCTAAGCAGGCACAGGACAGTACTTGGAGGGTAGAATGGCTTGTAGGTTTCTGTGAGGGCGGTGGACAAAGTGACAACTACATTATCAATGTGGTATTATGTGACAATAATGGAACCTTTATCTTTATTAAATTTAAATGTAATTTTTTAGTTTAGACATATAGCACAGTAATAGGTCCTTTCAGCCCACGAGCCCATGATGCCCAATTACACCCAATTGAACTACAACCCCTGGTACAATGTGAAAAGAAACCGGAGCCCTCAAAGGAAACCCATGCAGACGTGGGGAGAACGTATAAACTTCTTACAGACAGCGAGGGGTTCAAACCCCGGTCTCGATTGCCGGCGTTGTAACAGCATTGTGTTAACCATTATACTAACCATGCCACCGTGTATATATCTGGATTATATCATGCCTGGTCTCTGGGAATTATCCCTATGAATTACTTTTTGAGGATCCAGCACTTCTTTCTTAACCTCGACATACTCCACTGTGGTACACTGACCATACCTTTAGCAAGGTAACTCTGCACGGAAAACACTGAAGTAAGGTATATATTTGTGTCCTCCCTTACTTCATCTGCCTCCAGGCACACATTCCCCCCCCTCCCTCCCCTTATCCATAGCTAGTCCTACCCTCACTCTAGTCATCCTATGGATCTTCATATACATTTCATCCCTCTGCGTTTTCCTTCATCATACTTGCCAAGGGTTTCTCACACCACCTTCTGGCTCTCCTAAATTCTATCTTAAATCCCTTCCTGGCTACCATTCATTCTCATGATCCCTTCCTGACTTTTACTTCCTAAACATAAAGGTGTATGCTTCCGTCTTCCTCTTGACCTGCTGTCCCACCCTTATCGACCAGGCTCCTTTACCCAACCAACTTTTCCCTGTCTCAGTGGGACAAATCTATCCAGATCCCCCTGCACCTCCACATCCTCTACCTTTGATCTGTGCATTTCACCAAGAACATCTGTTCCCAATTTACTCTCCCAGCTTTATCTCATTGTAATTAGCCCCTCCCCAATTAAACATGTTCCCATTTTGACTTCTCCTATCCTTGTCCGCAACTGGACTAAAGGTCAAGGAGCTGTGATCATTGTCTCCGAAATGCTCCCCCACTGAGAGGTCTGCCACCTGACCGGGTTCATTAGCCATGACAAGATCCAGTATGGCCTCTAGTTGGTTTGTCCACATATTGTGTCAGGCATCTTTCTTGGACACACTTGACAAATTCTTCCCCATCTGAACCTTTTGCCCTCAGGAAGTGCCAGTCAATTTTAGGGAAGTTGAAGTCTCTCATGGCAACAACCCTAATATTTTTGCACCTTTTCAAAATCTGCCTTATCTGCTCCTCAGTGGCCCAGTCATTATTTGGTGGCTGATAGAATATTCCCAAAAGAGTGATTGCTCCTTCCCTGTTTGTGACTTCCACCCACATTGACTCAGTAGACCAGTGGTTCTCAACCTTTACCTTTGCACTCAGATACCACTTTAAGTATTCCCTATGACATCGGTGTTCTGTGATTAGTAAGGGATTGCTTAAGATGGTATGTGAGTGGAAAGAAAAAGTTTGAAAACCACTGTTTTAATCGTACCTAATTGACTCGTTATGTGCATGGTTTTCGTACTCCAAAGGAAATGGGCCAATGACAATTTTTCTCAAGCAAAATATTTCAGTAACAATTGAGTCTAGAGCAGTGATTCTCAACCTTTCCTTCCCATTCACATACCACCTTAAGCAATCCCTTACTAATCACAGAGCACCGATGGCATAGGGATTGCTTAAAGCGGTATGTTAGTGGAAAGAAACAAGGTTGAGAAGCACTGCACAACATCCTCCCTTCCTGCAGCTGTGTTACTGTCCCTGATTAGCAGTGTCACTTCCTCCTCCACCACCTTTATTTACCTCCCTCCCTATCACTTTTGAAACATCTAAACTCCAGACTTCTATATTCCATTGAACTCCATGTGAAGAGTTTAAACTGATCCGATGAGAATAAAGAAGATTCATCATGTTATACCCCTTTCATTGGACAAGCAATCATTCAACCTCTCACATATGCATTTTAAGTGTCCCATAAAGTACACCACCTGCATCAGTTGCTCCCTAGATAGCTGTGAATAATTTGATGCCCTTTATACACAGGAATGCTTTCTAACTTGGCAGCTGAATGAAGTATTGTCAAGTTTTTGTTGCTGGCATGTGATGGTATTGTGTGATGGCATGCTTGTGAATCTTCTTCCTGACCAGAGGACTTTGAAGAGAGTGTGGCCGGGGTGGGATGAGTCTTTTAATATGGAGTGAACACCAAAGTCTAGGCGATTGCTGATTGTAGTAAAAAGACACAGAAATCAGCCAGTCTTGCAGCGTCCACAGGAGGTAAAGATATATTAATGACGTTTTGGACCTGAGCCCTTTTCCAGGATACTAGAAAAATAAAAGCAGGAAGGTATCAGAATAAAGACAGAAAGGGGGATGAGTCCAGGCCAACAGTCAAAATGTGTTAATTGGATTTGATAAGGTGGAAATTGATTTTAGCTCTATGAGACAGGTGGGAAGGAAAGGGAACGAGTGATGGAGCTGAGTGAAAGGAGACAGGGGAAGGCAGGGGGGGTGGGTTTGGTTTAACGGAAACCAGAGAAGTCCACGTTAATGGTATCCAGTTGGAGGGTGCCCAGACGGAAGATGAGGTGTTGCTCCTCCAATCTGCGGGTGGCCTCTGTCCAACCGCACATGAGACCATGGTCAGACATATCAGCAAAGGAATGGGACAGGGAATTGGAATGGGTGGCCACTGGGAAATCCATGCTATGGCAGCGGTCAGAGCCAAGATGCTAAAAAAAAATCAATTTACCATTCCCTTCCTGGCATGTCTGTCCAAGGTCTCCTGCACTGCCAGACTGAGGCCACCTGTGGATTGGAAGAGCAACATCTCATCTTCCTTCTGGGAACCCTCTAACTAGATGGTATTAACATTGACTTCTCTGGTTTCCAATGTACTGCCCCTCTCTGTTCTTCCTCCCCTGTTGCCTTTCCTTAAGGTCTCTCTCTCTCTTCCCTTTTCCCTCACTTTTCACAGAGCCAAATTAAATTCTTCCCATTCTTCTTATCATATCCAATTAAAATCTTTTGACTGTTGGTCTGGACTCCTTCCCCTGGCATTTTTCCACCTTTATTCAGAGGCCATCCTGTTTATTTGTTTATTCCTTGAAGAAGGGCTCAGGCCCGAAACGTTGGTAATATACTTTTATCTCCTATGGATGCTGCAAGACCGGTTGAGTTCCTCCTGTATTTCTGTGTGTTTCTACTGAGTCTTTTAATACTATGCTCATTTTTCCAAGCCAAACCATATCCAAGGCAAATTCGGGGAAATGCAACTAGCTCAGACAGACAATTTGGTCGGCATGGACAATTTGGGCTGAAGGGCCTATTTCAATGCTGCAGAACTCTGTAAGTTGAAAGAATTCAGCACATCAGCCATGCTGTTCATCAAAGATTTGGTTGAAGATACCAAGAGGGGTTTACCTGTTGGAAGTTCATTCCTGGTTGGTTTTACTAATAGTGTATGGATCCAAAATTAAAACCTGGGCCAAAACCAACCACTACCTGTCCAAACCTAAGCCTAGTCTGAGAATCTATAGTTCATCTCATATCCAATCTAATCTAACTCGCCATCGCTGAGTATCCTGACCCAGTGAACGCACCGGCATTAGCAGTTCATAGAACATAGAACATACTGCATGTTCATAGAACATAGAACATACTGCATGTTCATAGAACATAGAACATACTGCATGTTCATAGAACATAGAACATCCTGCATGTTCATAGAACATAGAACATCCTGCATGTTCATAGAACATAGAACATCCTGCATGTTCATAGAACATAGAACATACTGCATGTTCATAGAACATAGAACATACTGCATGTTCATAGAACATAGAACATACTGCACAGTACAGGCCATTTGGCTCTCAATGTTGTTCCAATTTAAAACAAAGTACTGAACCCTTCCATCCTCAAAACCCTCTATTCTTCTTTCATCCATGTGCCTGTGTAAGAGTCTCTTAAATGCCCCTAATGTTTCAGCCTCCACCACCATCCCTTGGAAGGCATTCCAGGCACTCATACCACTTTAAAAAAATCTACCCCTGATGTCTTCCCTAAACTTCCCTCCTTTCACTTTATGGAGATGTCTCCTGGTGTTTGCTATTCCTGCTGTTTCTAATGCACCACTTCTCTAGCTCAGTTCCATTGATTTTAATGAAACTAGATCTTGTTAACTGGAGCAGAATCAGTGTTATTGATCAGAAGTTAATTTGTAAGGTCTCATCTTTTTGGTCAATGGTTCTGCTATGTGTGATGGCTCGGAGACATCAGGTTTAATCAGAACAACATTGTTGACCATGGGATCAAAGGTCTGGGCCTCAAGCTTTAGAATTTCCTCCCTAAGCCTTTTTCTCTTTGTTAATGTTTACAAAAGAGCCTGCAGCTGACGTGGACTTTTTACCCCCTCCATAAATCTTCGTCCGCGAAGCCAAGCCAAAGAAGAATGTTTATTTTTAAACCTACCTCGTTGATGCAGCCTTTCCTATTATCACCTTGCATGCCTCAAGGCCTAACGTCACTTGATTATGTGTCGGTGAAGGGCTTTTGGGTATTTTCAAAAAAAGGGCTAATGACTGAACCTCCCTTTGGCACTACAGGCTTCAAGTTTTCTCCTAGGCAAAGAAGGCAAGGCAGCATTTCACACTCTTCTTGGCCAAATGATTGTCTACCTTCATGTAGCACAGTGGATAACATCTAATACCTCTAATGTACCCAGATTCACAGCTCCTTCTTAATGCTCCCGAGGGAGTTAAGACTGAATAAAACGACACCTTTTTCACTTGAGGCTGGAATAATAATCCAGACCGACTCAGAGAATTGTGTAAAATCTAGACTGAGTCAATTGTGACACTCGATTATTTCGTTCGAGGTAGAATTCTAATGACTTTAGCTCCATTGAACATGTCACTCCTGAACAACACGAGGCTCATCTATCAGACCATTTCCAGATATAATTTATTGCCTTTTGATCACCTTTTAACATCACAGTAAATTGAAAACCTACGTCTCACTGACAGGTTAAAATAGCTTGTCTACTCAATTCCCTCCAGCTCTTAAAGGAATGTTTGCAGGAAATTCGAGGAGTATGATACAGTTACCATCTGTAATTCTCACAATTGCACCTCATCAACATCATGAAGGATGTAAGAGTGTGAGGCTATGATTTGGTGAGGGAATGAACCATTATTCTTGGAGCTTGTTAAAGCGAAAGAGTTGCACCTCTGAGACATCTCATCCCAATCCTTCACAACCAGTCGTACACTTTTGATTTCCACTCATTATTGGACGGCAAGGTCTCATAAACAGGAAGCATTACACAATCCGAGGAAGGGTTCCACCCTTAAACCTCGACCGTTCCTTCTCTCCCACTGATGCAGCTCGATCCACTGAGATTAAATTTTGGTAAAAGCCAAATCCAGCCCAATTACACCCAAATTAACCTGCAACCCCGTTATGGTTTGGAGGGGTGGGTGGAAATCGGACAATCTTGGAAAAAACCCATGCAGACACAGGGAGAATGTACAAATTCCTGACAGACAGCGCCAGCTGTGAACCCTGGTCGCTGTCCCTACAATAGTGTCATCCTGACCACTGCACCAGTGGAACTGTATTTGGCAAGAAGGAGAGAGAGTTCTGGTCTCCACCAACACTTGACTCTAAACTGCAGGACAAATCTGTGGATTCTTAGACAATCAGTTAGAGTTAGAATGTATCATAGGGTACAGTCACAGGCAAATAAGTCATCTACAAGTAGCGTCTGTTAGACTTTGGTATCTGTTGCAGGTTTTTATCACTTCTTGCTTCCTGCGTCATGTCAAGTTCATTAAGAACATAAGAAATAGGAGCGGGAGTCGACCATCCGGCCCTTCGAGCCTGCTCCACCATTCAATAAGATCATGCCTGATCTGATCATAGACTCCACTCCACCGACCTGCCCTTTCCCCATATCCATTAATTCCCTTTTTATGTAAAAATCTATCTAATTAAATCTTAAATGTGTTTAGTGAAGTAGCCTCAATCTTTTCCCTGGGTAAAGAATTCTACAGATTCACTACTCTCTGTGAAAAAACAGTTTTTCCTCATCTCCGTCTTAAATCTACTCCTCTGAATCTTAAGGCTGTGTCCCCTAGTTCTGGTCTCACCTACCACTGAAAACATTTTTCCTGCCTCTATTTTATCTACCCCTTTCATAATTTTATATGTCTCTATAAGATTTCCTCTCATTCTTCTGAATTCGAGTGAGTATAATCCCAGGCAATTTAGTTCCTCCAATCTCCTAATCTCCGGGATCAACCTGGTGAACCTCCTCTGGACTTTCCTCATCTATGGAGACTAGAACTGCACACCGTAGTCCAGGTGTGGCCTCACCAGCACCTTGTACAGTTGCTCTTGACTCAATTCCTCTAGCGATGAAGGCCAACATTCCATTTGCCTTCTTAATAACCCTTTTCACCTGCAACCCAACTTTTTATGATTCATGCACAAGCCCTCCCAAGTCCTTCGGCACTACAGCAGGCTGCAGGTTTTCACCATTTAAATTATAATCTTCTATTTTTCCTGCCAATGTGGATGACAACACATTTATTAACGTTGTTCTCCATCTGCCAGACCTTTGCCCACTCACCTAATGTAACTATATCCTTCTTCAGCCACTCCACATCCTCTTCCACTCAATTTAGTATCAACAAACTTGGCTGCACTACACTGTCCCCTCTTCCATATCATCAGTGTGAATGATGAACAGCTGTGGGCCCAGCACCGACCCCTGTGGCCCCCCACTTACCACTCTCTGCCAATCAGAAAAACACCCATTTATCCCGACTCTCTGCCCTCTGTCAGCTAACCAATTCTCAATCCATGCCAATGTACTTCCCCGACTCCATTCATCTGTATCTTATTGATAAGTCTCTTGTGTGGCACCTTATCAAATGCCTTCTGGAAATCCAAATATACCACATCAACCTGTTCCCCTCTATCTACCGCACCCATTAGATCCTCAAAGAACTCCAGCAAGTTTGTCAAACAAGACCTGCCTGTTCTCAATCCATGCTGCATCTGTCTGATGGAACCCATTCGTTCGCAATGTCTCACTATTCAATCCTTAATGACAGCTTCAGGAATCTGTCAACGGTCAGTGGCTTTGCTCAGACACTCAAACGTTAGTCATTGTCACAGGGCAGCGCTCAACTTGCATATTCCCCCTTGTAGCACATCTTTCTTTAATCTAGCAAGCAATCAGGCTACTAAAATTGTCCATCATCCCATCCTTCCAAGCAACTAAGAGATCCCAGTGAACGTCCCTGCCACTCCTATGGTCCTGTGGCTTGACCTCTGATCTGATGCTCTCTAGCAGTCGGGCAGGACACTCTCCATAGAGCTCCTGTAGAAATTTGACAGGATGGTGGAAGGTAGCCTTGCCTGCATCAATCTTCTCAGAAACGACCGTCACCTTTAGGCCTTGACAAGTGAGGAGATGTTGTGTGTCCGCAATAGGGCACTTCTTAAGTGGATAGTGAATAACTTGGTACTGCCCTATTATTCATAGTCTGTAGATGTTGCAAGAACTGCAATGGGTCTGCAGTTCCTTTGCACATTGCACAACAATCACAGTGTCGGAAACCTTTTCTTCCTTTTACATTTATCCTTTCTTCTCTCTTCTTGAACGTTGTGTGTTTTATGTACCTGGGAAGCTGCGGCAAATGGAACTTCCTTTGCGCTTGTGGATCTGATAATGAACCTCATTCATTCAAATCCTGCTATCTTCCCATCTCTAAAATGCAGCGGGAGCT
The DNA here is from genome assembly GCF_036971445.1 of Narcine bancroftii. Lineage (NCBI taxonomy): Eukaryota > Metazoa > Chordata > Chondrichthyes > Torpediniformes > Narcinidae > Narcine > Narcine bancroftii. The sequence goes on from NC_091469.1 coordinate 147,027,305, forward strand.
CCTTCCCCGCAAGGATGTATTGGTGCGTGAACATTTTGTTAATACTGTAGGAAATGAAAGGCAGTCGAGGTTTCGGGCGTGAAGAATACGGTAAATCAGACAGACACCTGAATAAAAAAGGCTAGGGGGAAAGGAGGAGGAGCACATCTAACTGGCAAGAGGTGACAGGTTGGATAGAGGGGGGAGGTGGGAAGAGAACAAAGCTGAGAAGTAATGGTGAAGGGGGCCGTGGGCAGTTCACCTTCACATGGGGCATGAGGGATGGGCATGAAGTGTTAGTTTTGCACGAGCTGTTTGCAGTCTGAAAATTAAATAATTAACCAGAAGGAATAAAGAGACAAGCTTGCCTGATCCCAGAACCAAAAGTGTGATAAAGCCAGATATGCTGCAATAATTTGGGGAGCACGGTTAGGGTCGCGGTTGACACAATGCTATTACAGCGCCAGCGAACTGGGTTTGAATCAGTAAGGACTTTGTATGAAGCCTAATAGCCTGATCTCTAACTGTCTGATCTCAGAAGTTAAGCAGGATTAGGACTGGTCAGTACTTGGAGGGGTGATTGCCTTGGAACAGCAGGTGCTGCAGGTTATTATAAGGTTCTCTGGACAAAGTGGCACCTCTCTGTCTGCCTAACGGTCGACAAAAGTCAAAGAATTTCATGCTTGGAATAGTGGAATATTACAATAATGGAACCTTTACCTTTTGTAATGCGCGTCGAAAGAACCAAAGACTGGTTGATCCAAACCAAGGCTTTTATTAGCTAAAAGACTGGAGCATATCACAAGTAGGTCGACCAGTCCAGAATGACCTGGTCTGGCTAGGAGCAACCCTTTAAGACCTGCCAGTAGGTGTGGCTACACTCTCAGCCAATCACAGTCATCCTACACTACCATCTGTACAAATTGGTGATAGAATCTGTACTATTACACCTTTATATTCTCCCCATGTTTGCTCCAGCTTCCTCAAGCCTTTCAAAACTTACAGGGGTTATACTGTAGGTTAAATTAGGTATTTTTGCAGTGCAAACCCGTGGGCCAGAAGGGGCTGTTATCATGCTGAATGTCTAAATTTAAGTATTGGGAGATTAATCACCAGGACTGCATGACTCTCCCTGACATAAATCCACATATCCTCCCATTCCCGTTCTCCAGTCGGAAATTAGCACTATGTATCTGCAGGCATGTGCTTGTGGTGACTTGCAACTTTCTCCCTTCCCACTCTGCTTTGTGATATCAAAGACTAACCACAACTCAAGGAAGAGGACGTAAAATAAATGCAAAGTTGATAGGAGCCAAAGGCAAAGGGAATCAAAACAATATTGAAAATCAGGATAAATAAATGTACCAAAACCAAAATCCACCGTCAATATTATGGCCTCTCTGCAGGAAATATAAATGCCAAACATGGCCAAATACACCTCTCAGTACACAAATAAAGGGGAGAACATAGAGCACTATAGCAAAGTGCAGGCCCTTTGGTCCTCAATGTTGTGCCCAGCCCAGATATTCCTTAAAAATAAGTACTGCATTAAACCCTCCCTAACCCGTAACCCTCTACTTTTCTTCCATCCATGCCTGTCTAAGTGACTCTTAGTTGCATCTAATGTTTCATCCTCCACCACCCTCCCTGGCAAGACATTCCAGGCACCCACAACTCTCTGTGTAAAAAAACTTAACCCCTGGTGTCTCCCCTAAAGTTCCCTCCCTTCACTTTGTACGCAGCTCTTCAGGTGTTTGCTATTCCTGCCCTGGGAAACAGGTGCTGGCTGTCCACCCTATCTGTCCCTCTCATAAGATCAATTTAAATGGAGTTTTTGAGAATTGAGACCACAAGAACTTACACAGAGCTGTGAACATAGTTCAGTCTATCACACAAACCACTCTCCCCTCCATTGATTATAGCTTCACTTTCCACTGGCTTGGGAAAGCAGCGGATATATTAAAGGACCCATCTCACTGTGGTTACTTACTATTCTGAGTGAAACACGATCGCCTGCAGACCCTGTGATTGTCATAAAAACGCCAAGATGCTGGAGGAACTCAGCTGGTCTATTCAGCATCTACAGGAGACAAAGATATTTCGGGCCTAAGCCCTTTCTTATGGAAAAATCAGAAAAGGCGGAAGCAGAATATATCAGAAAGTCTCAGAGTTTAAACCATGGGGGAGGAATCCAGACCAACAAAAGGTGTTAATTAGATGTGATAAGGGGCTAGGTCGAATTTATCATGGCTGTGCGAAAGGAGATGAATAAATACTGAAAGGAGACATGATAAGTTCTTAGCCTTTTAGCACATCTAATTAACAGCTTTTGTTGGTCTGGTTTCGTCCCCCATGGTTTGAATTTGAGACTTTTTGATATATCCTGCCTCTCCTTTCGTGATTTTTCCTCGAAGAAGGCCCCAGTCCTGAAACATCGGCAGCATTTCTTTGTCTCCTCAAGATGCTGAAATGAGCAGCTGAGTTCCTCCAGCAATTCGCTGTTTTTATTACTCCCCATTCTCCCCTCTCCGATTGGGCTAAAAATACATGAGGTTGAAAACATGCACTGATTTCATGTCCCTGCTGTAATCAGACCCTCATTCGAAAAAAATGATGCCTTGTACACTTTAACTCTACCTTTGTCATGAACATTATACCCTGCAGTTTTTGCTTCATGCAACAATATGCTCTGCATTTTTGTTTTTTTTAAAATTTTTGCACCACGTAGAGGTTGACATTCTTGAATAGCACGTGAAACAAAATTTGACTGTACCTCAGTACAAATGTCCAGAAACAATTCAATTCAACGAAAAGCTGGCATTAGGGTTAGGTTTAGGGTATGAAGCCTTGAGATAATTGGTTGGCAACACAATTGATGTACAGCAAGGCTCAGGCGGCAGGTTTAAAAAGCTAAGCTCCTTTCCACATACTTTAATTGCTGTCCAAGGAAGCGATGAGTGGCCCCAGGCCAGGGTTTGCAAGGCAGCCATTTTTATTGTAGTTCTAACTTGTAGGCTGCAAACTCGGGAAGGAGAGAAGGCTGACCATGCAGACGTGAGTGATGTCAGCAGGGTTCAGGAGCCAGGTTTAAAAAGCTAAGCTCCTTTCCATTGACTTTAATTGCTGTGTAAAACCCCCAGTTTCCGGCACTGATGGGGATTGGTAGCAGTATTCCCTCTAAGCTGACTCTTAGATAGGCACATGGATGAAAGAAACGGGCACACGCACACGAAACGGTTTGTGTGTATGTGCACACACACGCAACTGTGCACTCGGCAATTTCTTTTGTGCGTGCGCACACGCACAGCTTGGGCGGACATTGATAGGTAGATGCTGGATAAGTGAATTTACCTGTTTCTTGAGATTGCATGTTGTGCAAGGGGGAGCCAATTTTAAACTTTTGTATTTTTTACCTGTTTATTTTATGTGATTTATTTTATTTGGCGGTTGCTTGAGGCTGCTGGTTGCTTGCATTCCGGATAATAGGGATTTTACTATACCAATATTCTTTAGGAAAGAGAAATGCTTTTCTGTCCCAGTCAGGGCTGGCCGTCACTCTAAACCAAATACAATGCGGTTGAATCTTGACTGAACAAGTATAGCAAACTCAAGGGGCCTGTATGGCTGGGTTCTGCTCCTATTTTGCCTGGTCTTACACCATGCAATAGGACAAAAGGGATGAAGAATGAACACCAGCCTTGACTGCGATCCCAATGTCCCTTGAGTCAAGTGTTCATAATAGAACAATAATTTCACGATCTGGGAATTAGACAGCGAGAAACCTTTTAGATTCATTTTTTGGGATTTTATTGTTGCAGCCCATACCAGCATTTAGTGCCTATTTTATGTTCTCTTGAAAAGTTGGCGGTGAGGCACCTAGAAGATTATGAGTGGCATAGATAAGGTGGACAGCCGGCATCTTTTCCCCCAGGGTGAGATTATAAAACACCATACGACTTCTGGACAAGGCGAAGAGAAGAAACTTTAAGGGAGATGTCAGGGGTAAGTTTTGCCAGGTGTGGTGGTGAAGGCTGTTGCAATAGGGAAATTTAAAAGACTCTTAGACAGGCACATGGATGCAGGAAAAATAGAAGGTTATGGATTTGAGGTAGCGAAGGTTTCGTTCAGTGAGTGGGTTTTTATAGGTCACACATTGTGAGCTTAAAGGCCTGTATTATGTGTAATGTTCTATATTCTCTGTTCTTGAATTGGACTTGTAGTGCGGTGACAACAAAGGACTGGCAATATATATTTTAGTTGGGATTTTTGTGCAAAATATTGAATGATAGAACCATAGACACACTACAGCAAAGTTACCTGCCCTTCAGCCCATCTATGTGGTGCCAAACTATTTATTTCCATCAGTTGGCACGTTTAGTGTGGGGGTGGTAAGGTTGGTTGGCATAATGGCAATGCTGTTACCACGCCAGCACTCAGGACTGGGATTCGAATCCCATGCTGTCTGTAAGGAGTTTGTTCGTTCTCCTTGGGACTGCATAGGTTTCCTCCGGGTGCTCCAGTTTCCTCCCGTGTTCAAAAAGGTCCCAGGGGTTGTCAGTCACTTGGGTGCAATTGGGTGGCATGGGCTCATGTGCCAAAAGGGCCTGTTACCATGCTGCATGACCTGCTCCTGGACCTTAGGCCTCCATACCCCTCCCATCCATGTATTTATCCTTTATGGATGGGAAGGGTTTGGGGGGCTTACTGTTCAATGCTCTTCTTAAATGTTGAAATTCTCTTTTAAATGTTGAAATCAAACTTGCATCCACCACTCATTCCACATTCTCGCCACCCTATGAATCCTAGGAAGAAGTTCTCCCTCATATTCCCCATAAACATTTCTCCTTTCACCCTGAACCCATGTCCTCCAAATATTGTCTCACCCAGCCCCCGTGCAAAAAGTCTGTTTGCATTCACCTTCTCCATACCCATCATGATTTTGCATGCCTCTATCAAATCTCCCCCCATTCTCTATCATTCCAGGGAACAAAGCCGCAACCTGTTCAAACTTTCCCTAGAACTCAGCTCCAGCAATATTCTTGTAATTTTTCTCTGCACTCTTTCAATCTTATTGATATCTTCCCTGTGGGTGATCAGAACTGTTCACTGATTCACTCCTATCTGGGTGGTGAAATTTCACCTTAGCTCTGCTCTGAACGTTCAATCATTTATCACAGTCACAGAACATCAAACACAGAGCAGAACTGCACAGGAACAGGCCCTTTAGTGTAGGTCTGCACCAAACGTCATGCCCAATTTATTCTAAGACTTTGCATCCTGCATGTGAAGTGTGTCCCTCTATTCCCTCCATATTCTGTGTCTATTTAGAAGCTTTCACCACTGCTATTGGCCCTAGGATCCTGGCACCCACCACACTGCCTGTAAATCTCCTTTTCTCCTCTGAGAATCTCCTTTTCTCCTCTGCAGCCCCTCCCCTACCCTTGCTACATTATTACTTTGGATAAAACATTCTGACTGCCTACCCCATTCAAAGCCTCTCATAATTTTCCAGGTCTCCCTTCAGCTTCTCTCCAGAGACAATAACCCAAAATTTTCCAGCCTCTCCTCACACTGGGCAACTGTCTATCTGACCTAGTTCCATTTGCCCATAGTTGGCCGACGTCCTGCGAAACCTTTCCTGTCCATGCGCCTGCCTCAATCTCTTTTAAATGCCATAATGCTGCCCCTTTCTGACATCCATTGACCACTTGCTTAAAATATCCACCCCCCTCTTCCAGAAAAGTAGCCCCCCCTCCCCCCCCCCCCCACTTTAAACCTTTCCCCTCTCATCTGATCTGGTAACAGACACATAATCCGGTTAAAACATCATCTACCCTGTCATGCCCTGAAAGGACTTAGCAACCGGGGTTTGAATCTGGGGCTGGTCGCAAGGAAGTTTGTACGTTCTCCCTGTGTCTGCATAGGTTTCATCCGAGTGCTCTGGTTTCAGAATCGGAATCAGGATTTATTGTCATGAACAAGCCATGAAATTTGGTGTACAGGGGTTAAAGGTCAATTGGGTGTAATTGAGTGGTAAGGGCTCATGGGCTGGAAGGGCCTGTTACTGTGTTGTAAGTTTAAATTTAAAAAAAATTAAAAGAGATTGAGTTGTGTGGAAGAAAAAAAAAGAAAAGGCCCCTCAGTTCTTCAGACCTGGTACATTATTCAATACGATCCTGATTGATCATCTGTCTCAGTATCATATCCCTACTCTCTCTCCATTTCCTTCATGCCCTTTATGTTTAAAAATTTATGTCTCTTTTTTAAATATATTCAGTGATTGCCTGTGGTGGAAAATTCCATTCATTCCCCACCTTCTGAGAGAAGACATTTCTCCTCATCTAAATCCAAAAAATAGCTTGTGCTGGTTCCTGAGACAGTGCACCCCTGTTCTAGACACCCCAGGGCCAGAGGAAGTCACCTCCCTGTATCCAGTCTGATGAACTCAATTCATTTCGAAAAGATCCTTGCAGCTTGGGGGTTTATACATACTGCTTCAAACCTGTAACAGGCAGGATGTCATACCTTCCACTCTCATAGACAACAGACTCACCTTTCCCAGCTCTTCCCGACCTTGCTTCCTATCTTGCATTCTCTCTGAGTGCATTGAATCCGCTTGCAGATGACACATGGCAAGAAACCATGCTCAGGCATCGGGCCTTACTTTAAAGAAGAACTCAGGCATGAAATGTCTTTATCTCCTATGGACTCTGCGAGACCTGCTGAGTTCCTCCAACATTTCTGTGTTTTAACTCCAATCACAGAATATTGCAGACTTTTGTGTTTCAAGACATCGCTTGCTCATTTCCTCATCACGACCTCTGTCACCTTTAACCTCTGCCCCGACGACTCCAATCTCTCCCACAGGCCAAAGTCCCAACCTGCTTGAGTAAGGCCACTATTAGCCAGGAGCCAAAAAAGTTCACACCAGGCAGCAGGCTGCCTGAGAACCAGCTAACTGAAACTGGGATTCGTGAGGGTGCCAATGGCAATTGGGGCTCATGAAGGGCCTTGGTCATCATAGTTTCCTAATCGTATTGGGGGGTCAGCACCAGAGGCTGAGGAGAGTGACTTGGAGCAGAGGTTCAGTGCCGGAATAGACAGGAAACCATGTGGCTATGGAGGTTACAGGAACACAGGAGATGGCGGCATTGAACAAGGTGGCGGGATCCATGGACACTTGATACCTCTGAAGGGACCTCTCTTTCTCTCCTGGGTGGAGGCACCCGGCTGACTAGTGCTGCATCTTTGTGTGCCTTTACAGGCAAACAAATGTAATCACGTTTTGTGTACATGACCATAAAGGAAGCTCAAACCTTGTACCTGGAACCATGGATCAACCATGTAGTGAGGGGTCCAAATGAATTTGGGACGGTAGCTCAAACTTCCACCATTATGCAGTGTTTCGAGAGGTTGGTCATGTCTCACATTAGCCTCCCAGCCACCTTGAGCCACTCCAATTCATATACTGCCCAAACAAGTCCATTGCCACCCTCCTGGCCCAACACTTAGGCCTGGTCTTTACCCAGAGGGTGGTGAATCTGTGGAATTCATTGCCACAGAGGGCAGTAGAGGCAGCTTCATTAAATATATTTAAGAGGGAATTAGATATATTTCTTCAGTATAGGGTATTAAAGGTTACGGAGAGAAGGCGGGGACGGGGTACTGAACTTTAAGATCAGCCATGATCTCGTTGAATGGCGGAGCAGGCTCGAAGGGTCGAATGACCTACTCCTGCTCCTATCTTCTATGTCTATGTCTATGGATACTTGGACAATTTATTGACTACAGCTGTGCTGTCAACATAATAGTCCCAAACAAACTCATCCCCAACTACAGGATCTTTGTCTCAGCAACCTTCTCTGAAATTGGATCCATGATTTCCTATCCCACCGGCTGCAATTGGGGAGGATTGGTAACAGCACCTTCTCCGTGATCATCCTCAACATGGGGGCTTGTACAAGGCTGCATACTCCATGTACATCCATGACAGCATGGACAAACAACTTTATCATCAATTCATGGATGACACACAGGCACAACCACCTCTCCCTCATTGTCAACAAGACTAAGGAGCTGGTTATAGACTTTGGGAAGTAGACTACCTGGTCCAGATCAATGGTGATCAAGCTGAGAACAGCTTGAAGTTTCGAGGTGTAAACTTCTCCACTGACGTGTCCAGGTCCTTCCTCATCAATGGCCAAGTAAGTATACCTGTGCTTTTTCTTCCTTAAAGCCTAAGAAAATTTATAAAAATGTCACCTGTACAGTGAACTGAGTGGTGTGTTATACTGATGACTGGCTCCACCTTCCGATTCCATCCCTGTCTATCCATATATAACCCTGGTTTCTTGCCTAAACCCTGAGCCCCTCTGAAGACCACTGTAAGACCCTACCCTCAATTATAAGCTAATAAAAACGTATGTTCTCCCTCCAGTCATGAGAGCTTTAATTCATGCTAGTATTTTATTAGCTTATTCCCTAAATGATGGGCCTCTGTCACAGGGGACCCTCTGTCCCCTGACATGGATGAGGAGTTCACATACTGGCTAGACTGCTTCCAGGCTTACCTGAACATGACCAGAGATGTCTTCCACACCAATGAACTCAGGAGGTCTGCACTTGTTTTGAGGGTATGAAAGAAAGGGTATACATTCATCAGGGACTGCACTACATATGTTGCTGCCATCGAGGCGTTGAAGGCTCGGTACCTGAAATCGCAAAACAAGTCCTAGCGAGGCACCGACTCATTCTATGTCACCAATGGCCAGGAGAGACCATCGATGACTACCTGCTGGATCTGTAGATGCTTGCCAAGAAGCACAGGTACGATGCGGCTAAGGACCGTGTTCGTGAAGAAGAACATATCCGGGACACTCTAGTCGCAGGTACATGAGGCAGCGACTGCTTGAGTTGGGTACGAAGGACCTGGCTAGCCACATTGAGCTGGCCAAATCGTTGGAGCAGGCCAAGCTCGAGAACAATGGCCTCAAAGCTAGTGAGCTCGCTCACCTCTGAGACCCTTTCCAAGTACCGGCCGCTCCCACTACCCCAGCCCTAACGGCTGCCAATTCCTGTGCTAGTGAGTGCTCCCATGCTAGGGAGTGCTTATTCTTCAGCAAGAGCTAGCATCTCCGATCTCGTTGTGTTCCAGCTGTGGCAAGAAAGGACATTGGGCGAGGGTTTGCTGCATGAGGGGAAGCTCGGGGAAGCCTGGGGCCTGCACCACTCCTGGATCTGACTTCAGGCCCAAGCCACTTTCAGTATTACACACTGACAGAGGGTGGCAGTGAGGAAACCTCGGTCGCCATCTTGTTACAACTCAAATTCAAACTTGGCACCATCCTTGTCAGAGGAGGAAGGAGGGCATCCATCTTGCTGCGCCATGAGGTTGACGCCATCTTACCCACGGGCAACCTAGGATGGTGGGGGCCACTCGAGTGAGGAGCATGGAGTCTCCAGGGACCTAGCCTCGATGGTTCTAGATCAGGACAGGCCTCACCAGCTCAGGAACTCCATAGTGACTGTGAAGGTAAATGAACATTCCACAAATGCCTAAAAAACACAGGCTCTACTAAAAGCTTCATAGACTCATGGACTGTACAAGAATACAACATAAAGATGTATCCTTCTAATTATCGCATATTCCTTGCATCACAATCGCACTCTCTTTGTATTCAACAACATTGTATTGTACATCTGTTGTTTGGGGTGGGGGGGGGGAGTTTTGTAAGATACACCTGTATGAATTGAGTGCTCCGGTGCTGTAGGCTCTGGACTTCCTGTATCACCTTAAAAGCATGACCTTGGAGTATTCTGGTCCACTCCCTCCGTAACAGTTCGGAACGGAGGGCCTCTAAAATCAGAACCCACATGCAGCCACTCCACACTGAATATCAGTCTCCTCCTCTCTTCCTGAATCTGTCTCCAGACTGCAAACCCATTGCTACCAAGAGCAGGAGACACAGCTCAGAAGACCGAGAGTTATAAACTCTAAGTCACAATGTCTGCTCGACGAAGCTATCATCAAACCTAGCATCAGCCTGTGGAGAGCGCAAGTGGTAGTGGTAAAAGTGGAAAACAAGTCCAGGCTAGTAATAGACTATAGCCAATCCATCAATCGGTACATATTCCTGGCCGCATACCCACTCCCTCGAATTACAGACATGGCACAGTATCAGGTCTATTCAACCATTGACCTAAAAGCTGCTTATCATCTGCTGCCAAATGATTCTGAGGACCATCAATTTATGGCATTTGAGGCTAATGGTCATCTATAAATTTCGGAGGGTCCCTTTAGGAATTACTAATGGAGTTTCTATCTTCCAGAGGCAGATGGACAGAATGGTGGTCGAGTATGGGTTGAAGGTTGCCTTCCTCTACCTCGATAATGTGGCCACATCTGTGGCCATAACTTAGAAGACCATGATGTCAACTTCCAGGGCTTTCTCAACGCGGTGAGTAGCAGGAGAACAGTCCATGGGCAGGAGGTAAAAGGTGGATAAGAGAGGGGGGCACACCAGCAAACGGGGAGGAGTGATGGTAAATGGTAAGGAAAGGGGGTGGAGAGCTGGAGAAAAGAAGACAGAGGGATAGAGAAAAGAGAAGGAGAATGGGAGTAGGCTGGCAGAAACCGGAGAAGTTGATGTTAATGCCATCTGGTTGGAGAGGGCCCAGACAGAAAAGTAGATGTTGCTCCTCCAATTTACGGGTGGGCGTTACTGCACGGCTGGCCATGAGAACTGGTCAGCTCCAAAGTGCTCAGGCCGTCAGGCACATACCGCTTACTCCCTTCCATTGACTGCACCTAGACCCCATGGAAAAGCAGCCAACCCATTGAAAGGCTTCTTTCACCGGTCCATGCTCTCTTCAACCCCCTCGCATCAGGAAGAAGAGTAAGAGATTATGCTCCACCATAATCAAGGATAGACATACTCAGACTCCTGAATACACCCCCCAAACTGTAAACTGATGATACCTTTGCTCTGTACCAACTGAGCTCTCTCTGCATGTTTGTTCTGTGTCTTCTTTGTTGTATGATGTGTGAAGTGACTAGCTGGTCTTCTTGCCAATCATCCTCTATTATTGCCTCTTGAACTTGCACCTGAATCATTCGCTTGCGTCTCGAGCAGGTGTAACAGCTGAACAGCATAAAGTGACAACACTGATGCTTTACATCTCACAAGCTTGATCTTATTGTGGGATGGCTGTTCACAAACTTTTCTGTGGCCCTATGACATGGAGATTTTGCTTCCCTCTGCACCTATTCTCCAATCCAAGTTCACTTAAGAAGTGACCTATTCTGGGCATCTCCTCACTTGACAGGAAAGCACAGCAGCGACTTCCTTAGAAGGCCTTCACCAGGAGAGGGTCCTGGCTTGCTGAATCACAGGGTGGTATGGCGGCTATAGAGCATAGATCAGCAGAAATTCACAGGTCCATAAAAGCAGCAGAGAGGATTGCCGGGGCTCCCTCCCTTCCACCCCCCCACCACCTCCTTCTGCCTCACCTCCACCTCCCACCACCGTCAATGTGATTTATCGGGATTGTCGTTTAAGGAGGGCTCGCAAAATCAGGTAGGACTCTGACCACCCCACACGCAGCATCTCCCGTCGGGAAAAAAAAGACACAGAAATATTAGAACCAGAACCACCAGGTTGAGGAACCGCTTCTTCCCAAGGGCAGTGGAATGCTGAGCGACTGCTAAAACAACTCCACTATTTATAATTACATTTTTAAAAATATATGTACATATGTTCTGTGTATATGTGTCATTTGTCTGTATGTGTGTTACATCTGTAGATGTGTTTGCACTGCCTGCAATGAAGACTGGAGAACACTGTTTCGTCGGGTTGCACTGTACTGGTACTGGTTGTACTGGATGGCAAACAAACTTGTACCAATGAGACATATTTAAAAGTTTTAACCCAAAAATATTTTATAATTTCCCCCCTACTAATTTAACCGCAACACACAAGGTGGTACTTGGAACCAATATGAATATGGGTACAAGGATTTATTTTTTGCCTTGTCTGCAAAAAAAAGTTCCTTATAATTTAATGCTGTTTTTTTTCTCGTATTATTCCCTTTGAATAATGCATGATTCACAGCCCCAAAATAACTTATTCTTGGCATATTGAAATATTCCCAGTGTGCAATTAGATATGAAGGCATTAGGAGTTGCAACAAGTGACTAGATAAAGAAATGGATTTCAATAATCGTCAAGAAATAGTACTGGCAAAGGGCACTTGAGCAACAGAGCAGAGCTGCCAAAAGTGGGGACGGACAAGACACCGGGTGTGGAGAGAATCGCAAAATTCGGCAGATCCTGTGTTTGTAGTAAAAGCTCAAAAATGCTGGAGGAACTCACAGTGTCCTTAATTGGTAAACCGAAAACTGATCAACCTGAACTCCGAATATCCCAGAAGTTTTTTCAGGTGTGATATAACATCACAATTTGAAAATAAAGTTGTTTTTTTTTTAACCCACTGTGCTCAAGTGGGGCTACAGGGAATCAGTTTTACAAAGGAGACATTTCTTCACAGATTCTTCTTCTTCTTTGGCTTGGCTTCGCGGACGAAGATTTATGGAGGGGTAATGTCCACGTCAGCTGCAGGTTCGTTGGTGGCTGACAAGTCCGATGTGGGACAGGCAGACACGGTTGCAGCGGTTGCAGGGGAAAATTGGTGGGTTGGGGTTGGGTGTTTTGGGTTTTTCCTCCTTTGTCTTTTGTCAGTGAGGTGGGGTCTGCGGTTTTCTTCCCAGGAGGTTGCTGCCCGCCGAATTGAGAGGCGCCAAGATGCACGGATTACATATTTAAAAAAAGGATAGCACTGATTATTTCTAAATCATCATTTTTTTTTGCCATGGGTTACTGCAGCTTTGTAATAAATTGCATTGTGGCACTCTCAGAATTTGAATTGTATACTGTGCCCTCTCCTCGCTTGCCCAACTGAGCTGCGCTGCCGCTCTCTCTCCACTTGCTTGCCCACCCGAGCCACACTCTCCACCCGCTCAACCGCCCGAGCCGCGCTGTCTCCCTGCTCGCCGAGCCATACCCTCTGAGGCTGAAATTCTGCTGCAGGACAATCCCTGTGCAATCTCCTACCACTTACAGGTGAGGTGAGACCTTGGGCTCCCGGGCAGGATTGGCGACAGCGGTGGGGGGAGATGTCAGGGATCAGCGACACCCAATACAATTTTCTCCTGATGCTAATGGGCTGCTAAGAGAGAATTCCCGAATATCCAAAAAATCTGTTTAACCACGGTAGGTCCAGCCCCAAGCATTTCTGCTAATCGTAAATGTTCAGTATAATCAACATTTTGGGACTGAGTCCTTCTTCAAGGTATGAGCAAAAGGCAGGCAGGTAGGTGTAGAAGGGGATGGAGTTCTCAAAGGATTAAAGGGCTGATGAGGAGGTTTCCACAATAAAAGAAACAGGTGATCAGGAGGTTTGACCTGAGGATGGATCATACTTTGGACCTGGAGTCATTGCCGTGGTGCATATGATTCATGCTGAATTCTGAACAAAATCTCCTTACCAGATTTCCCTGAAGCTGACAGAATGAAAATACCAAAAAATAGAATTCAATAACAACGTATCCATTAACATGTTAAAATTTTAAATTTCAATTCTAAATTTAGGCAAATCGCGTGGTAACAGTCCCTTCTGGCCAACAAGCCAGTGCTGCGCAAATACCTCAATTCACCTAAAACCCCCGTATGTTTGGGACAGTGGGAGGAAACTGGAGAATCTGGAAGAAATGCAGCATACACCAGGAGAACATACAAATTCTTCACAGACAGCGTCGGATTCGAATTTACATCGCTGCCGCTGTAACAATGTTGCACCAACTGCTACGCTAACCAGTTAACAAAATATAAAAAAAAAATTTAAATGCAAACTTATTGAAGTCCTTGAGGCTGCATGGTTAGTGCAATGCTATTACAGCACCAGTGTCCTGGGTTAGAATCCGGCACTGCCTCTAAGGAGTTTGTACGTTCTCCCTGAGGGTTTCCTTCAGGTGCTCTGCTTATTCCCACCCTTCAAAACTTACGGGGGTGGTCGATTAATGGTGGTATTTGGGCGGCACAGACATGTGGGCTGGAAAGGGCTGTTACTGTGCACGGTCTAAATTTGAAATATTAAATTTAAAGGAAATTCAATTTATTAAACTAAAATAAATTTGAAGTCGTCAAGTCAGCTCCAGGCACCTTCATTTATCGTTTATACCATGCTCGCACGGTAAAGACAAGATTGCATTTCTCAGGACCACGGAGTGAAATAGAAGTTAAACACATTAAAAGATTAAAACATAAAACACTATCCACAGAAATTATAGGAATCCTCATATTTATCTTGGTGCCATACAACCATTTCTGTCCTGAAATAAATGGAGTAATTTCCGTTACAACAGAGCTCATCTTGGGACAATTTCTTTCAGCAGGTTCCCATTGTGGTATGAATTACCATTTGATCTTCCTTTGGTAGCAGAGATAGCTGACCATACAGGAATACATAGGATTTTGATGTTCATGCATGCCATTGCCGAGTCCCAACATTGAGACAGAAAACATTTATCCCTTGTGAACCCATCAGCTCCTAATTTAATTACATGAAGAGCAATGGTACAACACATCCAAAGGTAAGAAACATGACAGTCTGCAGATGCTGTGATTCCAGTCAAAACACAGAAATGCTGGAGGAGTCTCACAGCATCCCTAGGAAGTAAAGATATATTACTGACGTTTCAGGCCTGAGCCCTTCCTCAAGGTATGAATGTAAAAAGACAGGTACCTCAATGGATTTCTCTGGTTTCTATTTGAACACCCACCCCCATCTTCTTCCCCCTGTCTCCTTTCCTCTAGCGCTTTCACTGTGCACCTGTGTGCATGTGGTCAGGACATACCCTGTTTCATCTGGTTAATCATGTACCATTAGATGATAATAATCATGAACTTGAAGGTGAACATTTACCGTGTACCATTGGCAGATTATAGCATCCCATGGTGTTCCAGAGAAGTGTCATCTGTACAAAGGTAGGGGTCTGAGGAGATCTGTTTCATTAGGTTGCATATGTATGGGCAGGTGAAATCATAAAGAAAGCTCGCCAGTAGCTATACTTGGTGTACGGTGGAGAGCACACTGGTTGGTTGCATCACTGTCTGGTACGGACACTGTCTGCTCAGGACAAGAAAAAACTCCAAATGCTTGTTAACCAGGTCAACAATGTCAGTCACAGGCATCAGTTTTCACTCCACCAACGACATCTACAAGAGGCTATGTCAGAAGAAAACAGCCTTGATCGTCCATCAAGGACGCCCAACACCCAAGCCATGTCTTCTTCATGCTGGTACCAGCGGGAAAAAGGTACAGGAGCCTGAAGGCGAGGGTCCAGCGGCACAAAAACAGCTTCTTCCCCTCTGCCATGAGATTGCTGAATGAACAATAGACACAACCTCACTTTATCTTTTTCTTTTACCTGCAATATGTTTATTTTGTAGGCAACTGCTGCAAAGAACACACACACACACACACACACACACACACACACACACACACACACACACACACACACACACACACACACACACACACACACACACACACACACACACACACTTGGAGTGTGGGAGGTTAAACTCTGAGATTTATGGAGGCTGGGAAGGCTCATTTTATACAGTTGGAGATCCCACCGTTTGTTTGATTGGCCGACATCAGCTGCATGAATAACAATAGCAGGTGGGAACATTCTTGCATGTGAATCCCCCTTTTTCCCCAGCCTGTTCTTGATCTGTTAGCTGGGTAGCTTGGCCAGCACCATTTTAGGGCTGCTTATCTTGCATTGCCCGAGTTTCCAATCACACTGGTTCGCTGTGTTAAGGGACGTGCTATGTTGCAGTTTACTACTGTGCGATGTGCCGGCTCGATCTCCACGGTGGCAGGCTGCCACAATTTATTTATTTTTGTAATGTGGTTTATAGAAATGTTTGCAC
Organism: Narcine bancroftii; assembly: GCF_036971445.1. Lineage (NCBI taxonomy): Eukaryota > Metazoa > Chordata > Chondrichthyes > Torpediniformes > Narcinidae > Narcine > Narcine bancroftii. The sequence goes on from NC_091469.1 coordinate 147,043,282, forward strand.
CGTGATGCCTGCTGCAAAACAACAAATTTCGTGGCAATAAATTCTGATTCTCATTAAGTTTCCTCATTGTCTCTTCTGCTTCAAAGAAAACAACTTCAACTCTTCCAATCTTTTCTCATAGCTTAAACTCTCCAACTCCGGCAATACTCTCATAAATCTTTTCTGCTGCCTCTCCAGTGCAATTGCGCCTTCCACATAACCTGGTGATTGGTAGTACTCAAGCTGTGTCTTCACATATATTCTGCACAGTCTTGGCACAACCTCCTTGATATTTTTTTTTGCATTTGACAGTATAATTTGCTGGAAATGATTTTAACGTTCTTACAAGCAGTAACAGCCAAGTTGCCATTATTTACTTCTAATTTATAAAATCTGGGAGAGGATTAATATTCCTTCATGAAAACCTCTTCCATTCATTTTCAGCACTAAATAAGGAAAAAAAATCTCCAATTCCAGCAAAAGTTACAATGAAAAATATACTTCTATTTTATTTCTCCCCATTAGAATCTGTTTATCAGTTGCAAGCAGGAGGATAAATTTACAAATACATCCTCTTTTATTTCAGAAAATGGAAAAAAAAAATGGCAGCGGGCGTGAATAATCTTCCGGTGTTTGTGATATCAAGGTTGGAGGTCAATGAGCATTAGTCATCAAGTTGTAGGGCCATGCAGCTCAGAAACAGGCCTTTTGGCCATCAGGCCAATCCTATTTGCCCACACTAGACCCATATACCATCATGCCTGGCCTATCCAAGAACCTGTTCAAAGGCCTTAAATTTTAAATGGTAGATGGTAACAGACCCTTCTGGTCCTTGAGGCCGTATCACCCACTTACACCCAATTAATGAATAACCCCCGTACATTTTGAAGAGTGTGTAGCAGCTATAATTTATCCGATATAATCAAAAGAATACACTCATTTCTTCATCAGTACAAAATGATTCGACCATCTTTATTCTTTATTCTTCTCAGCCACAATAAAATACCACCAGTCATCCTCCCCCCCGACCTTCTCATTGGCTCTCCGCCGTATGAGTCATCTTGACCCTTTCAATCTCCTCTTCCTGCGACTGAGATCTATCACTTCTGAATGAACCCGCGCATACGTGCAACTACTCCTGTGTGTTGCCCAGATACAACATCAGGGTTGACTATCATTTCAGGAGGATTTGCAGGAGGAACCCTCCCCAAACTGATGAGGGATTGTTGCTAATCCCAATTTCCTTGGACATGCACAAGAGTCACTGTTGGGAGAAATTGTCCAGCTCCTCAGGTTTTGGTGTCCTGTTTTGGAGGAGGCTCGGAAGCAGTGATTCCCAACAAACTTCACCCCATAACGTGGGAACAGCATTAAAAAACTCGAACCTAGTGACCATCGGTTGGGTGGATGTTTAGTGGGCTGGTCTTTCCTTACATACAATCTGGCCAACACCAAAGTCCTGCTTCTCAGAGCAATTCCACAAGACATAGGAACAGAAATAGGCCATTCAGCCCATCGGGTCTGCCGCACCATTCAATCATGAGCTGATCCACTTTCCCAATCAGCTCCACTGCTTGGCTTTCTCCCCATAACCTCTGATGCCCTGGCTAATCAAGAACCTATCAATCTCTGCTTTAAATACACCTAATGACCTGTTGCCAGTGGTAACAAATTCCACAGATTTACTACCTTCTGGCTGAAGAAAATCCTCCACATCTCTGTTCTAAGATCACACTCTTTAATCCTTATGTGATTCTCCAGACAGTGAGCAAGGGCAAGGAATGTTTGTAAAGATGATATAATCAGTACTGGTCCATACAATCATTGGGACTCAGTGAGTGTATCCAAGAACAACAGCTGATGGTACAGCAAAGGTGAGTGCTCTCTGGATAGTGTACAGTACTCATTGGATATGCGGCTATTGATTCCCAGCCCTAGTTCTCAGCTGCTGCTATCTGGGATACATCCACCACCTCAACAACCTGTCGAAGCATCCAGTCTACAGTGAGCAGTGTGGCAAGAGGGTGATTACTGAAGTGGAGAGGTTCAGGATGGTGGCTTCTTCCCAATATGGCACTGCCTGATTGTCCGGAGATGTGATATATATATAGTGATGGAGGGGCTGGCCAATGAGATTCCTGTGGCATTTTGATCCACTGAGGATGCGTTGTCTTGAGTGGCAGCACACTGTTGGCTGTTCGGATGGTGGCTTTGCAAAATGGTATGGACATGAACTACCTGCTCACATCCTAGGGTGGTAGCTGTGCTGTTGTTGGTAATGGGGTCTGTACTCGTATACCAGATGAATCAGGGAATATCACTCACTTGGCCAACTTCAAATGAGGGCCAGTGAATGAAAAATAAATGAACTAGGGACCAGTTCCTTGACCATGCCACACCACGGTGCCTTTTGGAATGGGAGGATGTTGTTGGACCACTTTAATACATTGGGCAACAACCATTGGGCTCATAATGCTGGGTATAATTCTTTTCTGTTGTGTGTTTCATACAATCCTATGGAAGAATGCCACGGTGTTGTAACCCTCGAGGTGTGAAATATAACATGGTGGGCCACCTTACTTGTTGGATAGTAAAAGAAGGTCATTGACTATAAGGCGCACCCACAGCCGAGACCACCTTATAGTTTGTCACCTGAAGTCACCTGACAATCAGCTCATTCTCCAGCACTATTCATGAGTGAAAAAACATATAAGTTTAAATTTCTTTTCACATTATACCCAGTTAGGTGATGAGAATGTTTCTTATATGAGCAGTCTAATAGGTCAACTCTAACATTCATAGAGCCACTTACAGGAGAAGAGCATAATTTGCAAAGTACAGAGATACAAAAAAAGATCAATTTGTACCAAGCAAGGGCAGCATAACAGTACTGTAGTGGGGATCATTCAGGACCCTGATGTCTGTATGGAAGGATGTTATTTCAGAGGGGAAACGAATGTCGGACAGATCAACTGTGAATTATACGCATTCACCTCTCTTGATGGCATTGACAGAAATTGTCACCCAGAGAACCATGCCTCCGTCCCATCACAGGTGCTTCCTTGGTGTTCTCCAACACCTTTGCAACTTAAAGCACAATTTTCTCCTGTTTTTGGATATTCCCAGTTTCCTGCAGAGTTAACCACTTCACAGCTTCTGCCTGCCCTCCTAAGCACCCCCGCTGTTGCGGTGCTATAGATAGCCTACAACTCCCAGAAGTCCAGCGAACCTGCACAGGACATCCTAGCATTATGACATCATGACGTGGCATGCGTTGTTCAGTGTCTTAAAAGATCACGCGCGTGACTCAAGCAAAGGAGTTCTGGTTTACCTGCAACTGTGCGTGGCGTTATTTTACGTTCATCAGCCACCACTGTGTTTTCAGTGGCTCCATGCCCGCATTTTCTGTTTGTATTTAACATGTTCAGCATCTGAAGGGCTTCACTATTCAAACTTTGAGTGATTATGCCACCTGCCAAAATGTGGCTCTCTCCTCAGTCCCTACTCTCTTTCAGAGCTAAATTATTCACTGATGCTTCTCCGCTGCCGCTTGGCTTGCTGTTACATACTTTTATTTATCTGAAGACACTGGGGATAGATATTCCTGGAGAAAAACATCGCAGATTGATATCCTCCAGGGACAAAACTACAGCTGCTGGCATGAAGAAAACAAAAAAAGATACAATTTATGTTCAAAGCCCACAATAGCGCAATAAATTATTATAGCTCTTTCAGGATCTGGGTAATCTTCTTCTCAAGATATGCATCAATGATGAAGTTGCATACTTGGGAGTTAATGAAGATTTGATACTTTAATTTTGAATTACGTGTATTCCATATTCCCATTCTGACTGCTGTCAGCTCCATGCAGGCTTTGAGCGCCTATTAATCGTGCCAACGGTGGTTTAATATGAAAATCCTGAGACCGCAAGGTCTGGCCCAAGATGGCGGTACCGATAATTGGCCGCAGCATAAGGGGTTACAAACTCTGGGAAAGCGGAGGATTATTGCAAGGCACTAGAAAATGGGGAGACTACCCCCTCCCCACCGTATGTGAAGGAGAAGCAGAGGAGATGACCCACGAGACAGTGACCACAGCGGTGGACCAGTGAGGGGTTCTGCGGCTGAAGAACACACAGGCGGCACGGCTGTGGGTGATTCGAGGTGAGAAAACCATGCAGGCTGCGGGCAACTGGGGTTCACACCAGGCAGCGAACTGCAGGAGACTGGCTGAAGGGGTACCAGGGCATTGGAAATGGAATACAAGAGGGTCCCGATCACGTTGGAGGTTCGGATCTGGAGCTCGGGCTGCTGATGGTTTGAACTGGACTCTGTGTGACTGCGTGGGCTACGAGAGCACTGGATGGAAATCCACGGACACTCAGTGACTCTCAGGGGACTCTCTTTTGCTTTTTTTTCTCTGTCTGTAATAAGCGCTTCAGGCAATTTCTGCCGAGGTCGAATCTGTCTGGTACATGACAAACTAAAACAATTCCATGCATTGTTGCACTGTTTTTATTATATGACAATAGGGAGCCTTGATTCATTAACTGAAGGATTTGGTTTACCTTTGTGTGTAATCTCTCCTCAAAATGTTCACCAGACTGTGGGCAGGAAGTTTCAATGGTTGATTGTCCAAGACCAGAAGGAATGGGGGACCTCATATGTTTCTGCACCTCATCCCGCCTAGGATTTAAAGTTGGATGGAGAAGAGGCAGATGGAGTACAACCAGATTGGCGTGAAGTGAGATAATTTTGGAAGATCGGACTTGAAAAAGGAGTGCATAGCAGGATGCATAGCAGTGTGGAGGAATGGAGGGATCTTGAGATCTGAGCCCATAGGTCCCTCAAGGTTGCCTTTCAAGATGATAGGATGGTTGAGAATATGTATGGTGTGTCAGACTAGATTAGTCAGGGGATTGTGTTCAAGTCCCACGAGGTAATGTTACAGCTCCATAAAACTCTGGCTAGACCAGACTACTCGCCGTTCTCCCTCTTTTCCTCACCCTTCTGTCATTTCCTCCAGTTCTCCATCCCCTTCCCTCTCCATTCACAGAGCCATCCTCCCTCCCATTGTTGGCTGGTGTGCCCTCCCTCCCTCATCTACCTATTACTTTTTTCCTATCAGACTGTGCTCCCACCCCCCCCACCCCACCATTTTAATCAGGTGCCTATCAACATTTTGCTCATACTTTGATGAAGGTCTCAAGTCCAAAACGTCATTTATGTATCTTTATCTTTGCTATGTAAAGTTCGCTGTGTGACCTCCTGAGTTTCTCCTGCATTGTATTTTACTTCAATTAGGCATCTGCAGACTTGCATGTTTTATTTAGAACAGGAGTCCCCAAACTTTTTGGACCTTCATGGAATCCTTGATCCATCATTGACCCCCCAGTTATGGAATTGCAGCAGTGGATGTTGGGGAGGGGAGGTGGAAGGAGGTGTGGCAGCACTGGAAGGGAGGCGATGGTGGAGACGCTGGACAGTGGAGTGTGGAGGCGGTGCTGGATGTGGGGGTGGTGGTAGAGGTGCTGGATGGGGGTGTTTTGGCAGCACTGGATGGGGGCAATGGTGATGGCACTGGACAAGGGTTGTAGTGGGGGCACTGGATGGGGCAAGTGTAGTGGCGGCATTGGGCGGGGGCGGTGTAGTGACAGAGCTGGATGGGTGGGCAGTACCAAAGGTAACAAAGAACACATATATCTTTCTTCTAAATTCAGTCCATCCTCCCCTTCGCTTTCAATTCATTCAAAGGCCGAAGCAAAATACAATATGGCAGCCACCAAGGCCCACTCTCGCGAGAGGTTGACCACCTCTTGCCGTAGGTTATATTTTCCCTTGATTCACCCCTGCTTTCCACTACAAAAGTTCAGTCAAACAGCCCCTCCCTCCCCACTCCCCGGCATTTATCGACCCACTTTCAACTTCATGGCATTTATCAACTCCTTGGGTAGTCCATCAACCCCCCCCCCCCCCCCAGGGAATGATATCAACCACTTTGGAGACCCCTGACCTGGAGTATTGTGTTCAGTTCTAGTAACCTCACTACAGGAAGGATGTAGAACCTTGAGAGGGGATGCAGAGGAGATTTACCAGGATGCTTCCTGGATTGGAGAACATGCCTTATGGGGAACGTCTGAGCAAGCTAGGACTTATTTCTTTGGAGTAATGGAGGATGAGAGGCAACTCATGGCAAACAGAGAGTGGATAGCTCGCACTATTTTCTCAGGGTGAAGGTGGTAACAGGCGACATCTGCTTAAGGCGAGTGAACTTCAGAGGATATGTCAAGAGGAAGGCATTTTTTTAGACATAGAGTGGTGGGTGTCTGGAATACAATTTTAGGGCTGGTGATGGAGGCTGGTGCAATCAGTACATCCAAGAAATATCTGAGAAAGGGACATGGATGTAAGGAAAATGAAGGGCTCTGTTGATATCAATGTGGAGTCAGACAGCAGCAGCAGAGACCCACACCACACAGCACACGCTCTGTTCTCGCTGCATCCATCAGGGAAGAGGTATAGGGGCCACAAGCCTCTCACCACCCCTCCACCATCAGACTCCTCAATGACAAACTCAATTGGGGACTCATTTAAGGAGACTTACTTTTGCACTTTATTGATTTTTAAATTCTTTCTACATTGCACAGTCAGTTTGTTTACCTTCTTTATGCAGTTCTTTATTTGTTTACACGTGTATATTGTGTGCAGTTTTTTTTAGACTGTATTAAGTGACAATTCTGCCTCGTCTTCAGGATCGAGAATCTCAGGGTTGTATTTGATGTCATGAGTGCACTGTGATAATAAATCAGAAATATCTTTGAGATAGATTGGCATAACATTGTGTGTTGAAGGGCCTGTACTGCGCTGAAATGTTCTACGTTCTCTATTCTGTGTCCTACAATCCAGCAACGTCCAATCAAAAGGCAAAAATGACCAGGGTGAGGCCCATAACCCTCTCAACGAATCATGCACTGTCTGTAAGGAGTTTGCATGTTCTCCCTGTATCTGCGTGAGTTTTCTCTTGGGGATCCAGTTTCCGCCCACCATTCAAAATATACCAGGGGTGTAGGTTAATGGGGTGTAAACTGGGCGGCACGGACTCGTGGGCCGAAATGGCCTGTTACCGTGCTGTATGTCTAAGTTTTTAAAAAAAACCTCTTTCAAACCTCATCCCAACATCTTTTAAACATTACAATTCCTACTTCCACTGGCTGCTCGAACCATATACCGATCACCCTCCATGTGGAAAAAGTGGTCATCCTCCCTTTTAAAGCTTCCCCTCTCACCTGAAATCTATGGACTCTAGTTTCAGTCTACCCTATCCTGGATTAAAAACTGACCATTCACCTAAACATTGTGAGACACATAGATAGGGTGGACAGCTAGCACCCTTTTTTTTCCAGGACAACAGTAGCTAATACCAGAGGGCATCTGTATAAGGTGAAGGGAGGACAGTTTAGGGGAGACATCAGGGGTAAGTTTTTACACAGAGTGTAGTGCGTGCCTGGAATGCACTAGCAGGGGTTCTGGTGGAGGCTGGTACAATACAGACTTATAAAAGAATCTTGGACAAGCAAATAGATAAAAGAAAAGTAGAAGGTTATGGGTGTGAGGTTAGGAAGGTTTAAATTGTTGATTAGGTTTATTTAGGATGGTACAATATTGTGGACCAAAAGGCCTATACTGTAATTTGCTTATTTTGCATCTTGTGATGTTAGATATCTCTGCAAGGTCACCCATCGGCCTCTACCCTTCAGCGAAAAGTCCCATCTTACCCAATCCTTCCTTTACACTCAAGTCATCCAGTCTTGGTGATGTCCTTGTGGACTTTTACTGCGTACTTTCCAATCTCCACACCCCTTAAATTGGCTCATGCATCAAACTCAGCTCTGAATACAGGAAAGCCCCAGGCATCCAAAATCCAAGCAACTGGCAGCCTCAAAGCAACTGGCAAAAAAAAAAATAATCAAGGAAAATAAATAATCAAGGAAATAATCGGTAAAAAAATAGGTCAGTTTAAAACTGGCATGCCTCGCTGTCAATTTGCCCATCGACCAATCATGTGCCAGTCAACACCCGTAACCAGTTCCAGTCTTGTGACTGATGTAAACAGACAGATTCCGTTTTGCAGATTATTTTGGAAACATTGCCCCCCCTAAACCTTACCATGTTGAAAGAAAACTGATTTTTTTTTCAAGTTAATTTACATTTTACACTGCTTTAGAGAGATGGAGCTTACTTGAACAACCAGGCTATTGGATAGAGCAGGAGGCTGGAGGAAATGGTGAAATTGACCAATGACCAAAAGAAATTGGCACATGGACATGGATAGGAATGATTAATGCAGACGACTAGGAAAACTAGCTTAGCCAGCATAGACACAATGGGCCGAAGGACCTGTCTCCATGTTCTATAACTCATCGACTCTATGAGCTGCAGACTCATGCTGTCAGTGAAGCTATGATTTTACGTGCCCCGATTTAATGCAAATTCAGATTTAACGCGATGAGTCATTGGACTCGGGCATCGGGCTCCCAGCAGGAATGGGAACGTCAGGCTGCTGGCAGGGCGGGGATGTCGGGCTGCCGGATCAATTTAAAATGCATACAGAGTAACTGGGATGTTCCAAATAAAGGAGAAATGGAAATGCCGTAGGTGTGCAAATTAAACCGGGAAATACAGTGATTTAGCGCATGACCCCGCTCTATTCGTGACGAGATTTTATGGACCTCAATGATCGTGTTACAACGGGGTTTCGCAGTATTCATGTTCAGTCTTGACCTTGAGTGATGTCCGTATGAAGTTTGCACCTTCTCGCGAGCTCAACATAAGTTTCCTCTGGGTGCCCCAATCTCCTCCAACATCCAAAAGGCACGTAGGTGAATTGGCCAGCTTAAATTTTGTCAGGGGGTAGAAATCTTTGGGGGACGTGGGGAGAATTAGTAGGAGAATGAGAAAGTGACTTGTCTGTGAGCTGTCATTGATATTGGGTCAAATGGTCTCCTTCCATGGTCTTGGGGAAAGGAATCCATACTACTCTGGTGTAATGAAGGGAGGGAGACAATGACACAGCATGGATTAGTTCAGCCATTCTCAAACTTTTTTCCAGCTATGGATCCCTTGGTTTATGTTTATGGACTCCAATCCCTGTAAATAAGTCAAGTTTTGGTTTCTTCTGCACTTCTCGCCGACCGACAAGATTAAAAAACATGTTTGTCATCATTCAGGTGCCTTGCCGTTTGATGTGGGCAATCAGGTCTCTCCATCCATCATGACCCTTCCAATTGTAGATGTTGCCTCCCCTGGTCTGCTTCGGTGAAAGCTCCATCTTTGGAGCTGAGACCATAGTCAATGTTGAGTTCATGATTATAAAATTCTGAAGTGGTTGCTGTGATAGTCCAGATTTATCACCAATGCATGATGCTGAACCAAGCCATGAAAGACCCCAACAATGAAGACGCTGTTTACATCCGGTACCGCACGGATGGCAGTCTCTTCAATCTGAGGCGCCTGCAAGCTCACACCAAGACACAAGAGAAACTTGTCCGTGAACTACTCTTTGCAGACGATGCCGCTTTAGTTGCCCATTCAGAGCCAGCTCTTCAGCGCTTGACGTCCTGCTTTGCGGAAACTGCCAAAATGTTTGGCCTGGAAGTCAGCCTGAAGAAAACTGAGGTCCTCCATCAGCCAGCTCCCCACCATGACTACCAGCCCCCCCACATCTCCATCGGGCACACAAAACTCAAAACGGTCAACCAGTTTACCTATCTCGGCTGCACCATTTCATCAGATGCAAGGATCGACAATGAGATAGACAACAGACTCGCCAAGGCAAATAGCGCCTTTGGAAGACTACACAAAAGAGTCTGGAAAAACAACCAACTGAAAAACCTCACAAAGATAAGCGTATACAGAGCCGTTGTCATACCCACACTCCTGTTCGGCTCCGAATCATGGGTCCTCTACCGGCACCACCTACGGTTCCTAGAACGCTTCCACCAGCGTTGTCTCCGCTCCATCCTCAACATCCATTGGAGCGCTTACATCCCTAACGTCGAAGTACTCGAGATGGCAGAGGTCGACAGCATCGAGTCCACGCTGCTGAAGATCCAGCTGCGCTGGATGGGTCACGTCTCCAGAATGGAGGACCATCGCCTTCCCAAGATCGTGTTATATGGCGAGCTCTCCACTGGCCACCGTGACAGAGGTGCACCAAAGAAAAGGTACAAGGACTGCCTAAAGAAATCTCTTGGTGCCTGCCACATTGACCACCGCCAGTGGGCTGATAACGCCTCAAACCGTGCATCTTGGCGCCTCACAGTTTGGCGGGCAGCAACCTCCTTTGAAGAAGACCGCAGAGCCCACCTCACTGACAAAAGGCAAAGGAGGAAAAACCCAACACCCAACCCCAACCAACCAATTTTCCCCTGCAACCGCTGCAATCGTGTCTGCCTGTCCCGCATCGGACTTGTCAGCCACAAACGAGCCTGCAGCTGACGTGGACTTTTTACCCCCTCCATAAATCTTCGTCCGCGAAGCCAAGCCAAAGAAAAAAGAAGATATAGTGTATATAGTTACAGTATCTAGACTGTGCTTACAGCGATTGGTTGAGAGCTAAGCCATGCCTACTGTCTGGGCCTTAAAGGGTTATGTCCCTAGCCAGGTCGGATCATTCTGTACTGGTCGGCCACCTGTGAAGAGCTCCTGTCTTTTGCTAATAAAAGCCTTGGTTTGGATCAACAAGTCTTTGATTCTTTCGACGAGCTCTACAGTTTCTAGTTGCCATCTTCAGTTGGAGTGTCCATGCTGATGGTTAACCCTGGCCATTGATCAGCAGATTCATCTGCACAGTGTTTTTAATCTTACAACCATAAATACCAATTTGTAGAATCTGCTCGTAAAAACCATCCACCATCTGCAATCCATGGCTTCACATGACCCTGAATGGGAGGCTAAACAGGTACTACACCTTGCCCAAGGGTGACCAAGAACATAAGAACATGAGAAATAAGAGCAGGAATAGGCTATCCAGCCCATCAAGCAGGAGTAGGCCATCCAGCCCATCGAACAGTTCTAGACCATCCGGCCTGTCGAGCCTGTTCCGCCATTCAATAAGATCGTGGCTGACCTGTAGGCTAGCAGATGTAAGGAGCGCCTTACACCTTTTTGCTGAGCAATTTCATAGCACTGACCCCGTCATATTTATCTGTGTGAGGCGAAAAGAAAACAAGGCCTTTACTTAAATGTGCTGTGGCCCCCGTTGAGAAATGCTGGTCTAGTTCATTGTACAAGATGCTCAGGAATGAAGTATGCTGTGTAAATCTGAATCAAGCTCCATGTAGCAGGAGTCAAGGAGAAGTGATTCGCTACATTGATATTCTGCTGTTGCACCTGGACTGCCCTTGAAATGAGCATACCTCTGTGAGAAAAAAAAGTGTCTGAATCAATTTGGGCAGAACTCAGGATTCATAAGGGTGCGAACGTTTTTCTAAGTAAGTGCTATCGACTAACAGGATCACAGTGAGCAGGGCACTGAAATGTTTGGACAGGAGTGAAAGTGTCAAGGAGCAATCGTGGACAATTTCAACGATGCACTAATAACATGAGACCATAAGACACAAAAGCAGAAATAGGCCATTCAGCCCATCGAGTGTGTCCCGACATTCAATCATGAACTGATCCATTTTCCCACTCAACCCCACTGCCTGGCCTTCTCCCGATCATCTTTGATGCCCTGGCTAATCAAGAATCTATCTATCTATCTCTTAAATACACCCAATGACAAGGCCTACACAACCACCTGTGGCAACAAATTCCATAGATTCAGCAGGCTCTGTCAAAAGAAATTCCCTAGATCAGTGGTTTTCAAACTGCCCCCTAACCTCGCATTCCCCTTAAGTAATCCCTATGCCATAAATGCTCTGTGATTGGCAAGGGATTGTGGTGAACAGCTGAACTCCTGTATTCCTGATTACCTCGTTCCACCTCATTTTGTGACTGTACCTGTGGCCCCTCCCTCTTTTGACCTTGTGTAAAGCCTCTAACACCTTGATCTATCCCAGGTCACAGCACAGGGTGAGGTCCCTGTCCATTGTGAATAAAAGCCTGTAAATCAGTCTCAGCCTTTGGAGATATTTACTGCGCGTCAGGGATTACTTAAGGTGGTACATGAGTGGGAAGGGAAGTTTGAGAATCACTGTTCTAGACCCAATTGTTACTGAAATATTTTGCTTGAGAAAAATTGTCATTGGCCCATTTCCTTTGGAGTTATGAAACCGTGCATATAACGAGTCAATTAGGTACGAATAAAACAGTGGTTTTCAAACTTTTTCTTTCCACCCACATCCCACCTTAAGCAATCCCTTACAAATCACAGAGCACTTATGGCATAGGGATTGCTTAAGGTGGAATGTGAATTTAGGAGGGCAGTTTGCAAACCATTGCCTTAGACTCTCCCACCATCGGAAACAACCTTTTTATATCAACTCTGTCCATGACTTTCAACATTCAAAATGTTTCAAAGAATCACCCCCTCATTCTCATAGATTCCAACAAGTACAGGCCAAGACCCATCAAATGTTCTTCATATGATAACCCTTTTCATTCCCCCGAATCATCCTTTTGAACCTCCTCTGAACCCACTCTAAGGTCAGCACATTCTTTCTTAAATGAGGACCGTAAAACTGATCACACTACTTTAAGTGAGGCCTTATAAAGCTTCAACATTGCATCCCTGCTTTTATATTCTGTTCGTCTTGAAACAAATGCCGGGATTGTATTTTCCTTCTTCACCACCGACTCAACATGCAAGTTTACCTTCAGGCTATCCTGTACAAGGTCTCCCAGGTCCCGTTGCATCTGGGAATTTTAAATTTTCTCCTCATTTAGGAAATAGTCTGCCCATTTATTTCTTCTACCTAAGTGCATGACCGTCCACTTTCCAACATTGGATTTCATTTGGCACTTCCCTGCCCATTCTCCTAAATTGTCAAAGTCATTCTGCAGCCTCCCTGTTTCCTCAACATAACCTGCTTCTCCTCCTGCCTTTGTTTCAGCTGCAAACTTGGCCACAAAGTCATAATCAAAATCATCGAAATACAACATAAAAAAATAGTGGCCCCCACACTGACCCCTGTGAAACACCACCAACTACGGGCAGGCAACCAGACTATGATTCCTGTATTCTGACCCTCTGCTTCATGCTGATCAGCCAATGCTCTTCCCAAACGAGTATGTTTCCTGTTATACCATGGGCTCTTAACTTGTTAAGTAGCACCTTGTCAAAGCCTTCTGAAAATCCAAATACACAATATCCATTGCATCTCCTTTCTCTGGCCTGCTTGTCACTTCTTCAAAGAATTCCAGAAAAAGGTTGAGAACCACTGGGCTAACTGGTCTATAATTTCCTTTCTACTGCCTCCCTCTCTTCTGGAAAAGAGACTTGTGTTTTTCATTCCTCCAGGACGATGCCAGAATCTAGTGATCATTACCAATCATCCACAATCTCTACAGCTATTTCTTTCAGAACCTGAAGGTGCAAGGTGAAGGGATGGCATGGTGAAGTTGTACAAGGTATTGGTGAGGCTAAATTTGAGTACTGGTGGTCCCCTACCTACAACCTGTGCGACTCGCAATGATCCATACATACGTCTGAAAAAAATACTGTATAATTTTTTTTAAAATAAAGAAAAAATCTATCTAAATATTAAAATTACACATCAGGTCCCAGGGATACAAGGGCTGTTTATTTTGATGGACTAACATGGCGGCAGCCACTGGCCAGAAGGGCACTGGGTCTCCACTGTTGTTGAATGCGTTCTTTTTTCAGGGTACAAAGACAGTGGCGGACCCAGTGTTCGAGGTGGGGGAGGGTGAGCACAGGCCAGGTGCTGGTGGTGGTGGACAATGGGGTCTTTCCGCTGCTAGGTGAGCTGGGATGAAATGCCGCTGCTCCTGTTGAAGCACGCGTTGGCGCAAAGTAACTTACGTCTGACATTTTTGAGATCCGACCAGAACTCAGACTCCATATCTACTGTATGCAGCTTTGGTCACCTAAGGAAAAGTTCCATTATTATCATGTAATACTAAATTTAAAGTGGAACATACATGAAATTCTTTAACTTTTGCCTACCATAAGGCAGACAGAGAGTCGCCACTTCGTCCAGCGCCCCTCACAAATGAGGCCCCAGCGAGGGACAATCTTGCAACCCCTGGTTTACCAGACCAGTACTCTAACCACTGAGCTATCAGAGCCTCCACTACAAGAAAGAGATCAATAACATTGAAAGAGTGCAGAGAATATTTACTAGGATGTACCCCAGACTTCAGGAACTGAGTAACAGGGAAAAGGTTAAACAAGTTAGGACTTTATTCCCTGGAGCACAGGGGTATTATAGAGATATACAAAATAATGGTTGGTATAGATAGAGTCTATTCAAGCATGCTTTTTCCACTGAAGCTGATGAACCAAGAACTGGAGGACATGGGTTAAGGGTGATAGGTGAGATGTTTTAGAAGTACATTAAGAAAATTTCATACAGGGAATGGCGAGAATGTGGAATGAGCTGCCACCTGAAATGGTTGAATGTGGGCTCCATTTTGAAACTTAAGAAAAAATTTGGATTGGTACATGGATGGGAAGGGTATGGAGGGCTATGGTCCTGATGCAGGTCAATGAGACAAGGCAAATAATAGTTTGGCACAGGCTAGATGGACTGAAGGGCCTATTTCTGTTCAATAATGTTCTATGGTTCAATGAAGCAAGTGCCAGTTGTGATGTTAATTTATTCAAGATTGATTTTTAATGCCAACATGTGAATCCATGTAATAAGACAGATGGTCTGCTGAATCTGGGGTTTCCGGGTAAATAGCTGGTACCCTGTTGTTATGGGAATACTTGCGTGAAGTGATCTTGACTTGAGCTAATGCAGCATGTGGCATATGAACAGACTGTAAGATGTTTAACTTTTAATAGAATATTACTTTGGAGGGAGCAGCAGAACGCAGCACCACAGCGCTATAAGAGTGTTCACAGAAATCCTGGGAAAGTCATTTAAAATGCACACCACTGTGTAGTAAAAGGATAATGACAGGAACTGGAAGAATCGAAGGAAAATAAATGATGATGAATAAGCCTAATCCATGTCGGCATTTAGGAAAGAAAGAAGGTATGGTTGAATTTAAAAGGCAAATGAGGAAAGAATAAAATTAGAAAATAAAGAAGAAACGATTTTGATATTCAATAAAATGCTAATCATATTCAGCATGGATAGAATCCCCAACATCTTGGATTCTTATATAAAAAACGTACTTGTCTGTAACGGTTGCTTTTTAAAATGTATTCATTCGGAGAATGTGGGAGTTACTGATAAGACATAGAACAATATAACTAAATACAGGCCCTTCAGACTTCAAGGTTGTGCCAACCCATATATTCCTTCCAAAATAAATACTTACCCCATCCTATCTCATAATCCACTATTATTCTTTCATCCATGTGTCTGTCTAAGAGTCTTTTAAATGCCTCCAATGTTTCAGCCTTGACCACCATCCCTAACAAGCCATTCCAGGCACCCACAACTCTCCGTGTAAAAAATAAATTGCCCCTGATGTCTCCCCGAAACTTCCCTCCCTTAATGTTGTACTTGTGTCCTCTGGTGTTTTCTGAGGAAACAGGTGCTGGATGTCTACCCTTATAATCTTGTAGACCTCTAGCAAGTCTCCTCTTGTCTTTCTGCATTCCAAAGAGAAAAGTCCCAGCTCTACTAACCTTACCTCATAAGACTTGTTTCCCAATCCAGGCAATATTCTGGTAAATCTCCTCTGGACCCTCTTCATAGCTTCAACATCCTTCCTGTAATGTGATGACCAGAGCTGAACACAGTACTCTAAGTCTCACCAAAGATGAGTAGAGTTGCAACATGACTTCTCTACTCCTGAATTCAATGCCCGCTATTAATAAATCCCAGCATCCCAATCAGGGGGGCATCACATGATGCAGTAGGGTTAGGATGATGGAGCCTGACCTTCCTGGTCAATTAATAAAAAGTGCAGACTAAGAAATGTTTTGAACTATTAAACTTTTAAAAAATACATTTAAACTTTCAAAGATACACCCAAAAAAAGGCTGCCATCCCTGGAGCCCAACGTGGTGTGGACACCAAGGAAGATCGGAGGCCTGCGGCAAGTCAGAAGCAGGGAGTTAGCGTACAAGCTACACCCTGGGTGAGTGAGTCTGGTGACAGAACTTCTGCAGACTCTGCTGCCCTGCAGCATTGGGGAGATGGCATCATAGAGGAATCCAGAAGGCACGCCGTGCAGATACGAACCACCAAGGCCATCCGAAACACCATCGGAGAAGGAAGAAGAGGAGTCGGGCTCCCAAAGGACCAGCATTGAAGAGGATGAAGATGAAAAAGCTCAGCTACTAGAAGAGGAGGCATTAAAAGATACTAAAACTTTTAAAAGTAGAAGTAAAGTAAAAGCGAGCATCGATTTCTATTAAAGTATTTCATGAAATTAGAAGTGAGAGGAGAAATAAATAGAATTAATCAGCTGAAAAGTAAAATTGATAAACTGGATGGGAAAATGAAGAAAGTGAAGGGTGAAATGCAACGTAGGGATGACAGAGTTACTAATAGTGGAACATTCCACCACTGCTCTAGTTACAGAAAACCAGAAGCTTCAGCAAAAGTTGGACATACTGGAAAATGTTAGTAGATCAAATAGGATTAAAATAATAGGTCTTAAAGAAGCCGTGGGAAAGCAAGATCCAAATGCTTTCTTTGCAAAATGGATCCTTGAAATATTGAGTCAAGGGAACTTCAACCACCCTATAGAGGTCGAAAGGGCACACAGAGAAACCGCTTCCGAAGCGGAATCCGCGTTCTGTATTAATTAAGTTTCTGCGCTATCAAGACAGAGAGAAGATTCTGACTTTAGCAGCAGAAGGGGAAAGAGCAAGTAAAGGTCCACTTGAGTATGCAAGAGGTAAAGTTTTATTTTACCCCGATATGAGAGCTGATTTGTTAAAAAAGAAGAGAATTTAAGCCAGTTAAGAAGATTCTTTGGGAAAAGGGATATAGATTTGTACTGTGATATCTAGCAACTTTGACGACTTTCTTGCCTGCAGGTGAAAAGAAGTTTTTCTCAAGCTTTGCACAAGCAGAATTCGTGCAAAATCTCCCAACAATTCAGAAGGAATGAAGAATTAGAAGTATAATGGTTACTGAATATGTTTTGATAGACTAATATTATATGGCAGTATATAATGAGTGGTTAGTTTAAAATACTACCTATTTATTTCTCTATTGTTGCTTCTTGAAAATTACTGGAATATTTTTTGAATTTTTCCTTTTTTTCCGTATGTACTATATGTTTAAGATTAAAATACTAGTAGGGGTGTTGGGGGAAGAGATAGGATTTTAACTCTTACTGTATCATGTAGGACAACTGTGACTTCAGTTGCAATGTATAAAATAGAGGAAGTTAGTGTTGGATATTATTATTATCTAACCAACACTTACTGGGAGGGGGTTCTTCCTTGTTTATATAAAGTTATAAATATGCCAATATCTATGCACTGGAAGTAAATCTGTTTTTCTTTTCTTTATCTGGATTCCCGGCAGAGATGCTTTAACGTTCTTTAATAAGAACATTGAGGGAAGAAGGGCTGCAGGCAGAGATGGAAGAAGGAGTGGACTATGAGTAACAAAGTGAAATTTATAAATTTGAATGCTAATGGGTTAAACGGGAAGTTGAAAAGAAAGAGGGTGTTGGCACATATTAAGAAAATGGGAGCAGACTTGGCTTTTCTGAAAGAAACTCACTTAATGGTGAAAGAATATTTGAAGTTTAAAAGAGACAGGGTTGGGTATGTGGCAGCTTCATCATTTAATTCTAAGGCAAGAGGAGTGGCAATTTTAGTGGAAAAAAATCTTCCAATTAAAGTGCAAAACATGGTAACAGATTCTGTGGGGAGATATGTGATGATACATTGCCGAATATATTCAGAATTGTGAACTCTTCTGAATCGTTATGTACCAAATGTAGATGATAAAAAATTTATACTGGAAACTTTCTTGAACTTAGCAGAGGCACATGAGAACATTTTAATAGGAGGATACTTTAATTTTTGATTAGATCTAATCTTAGATAAAACTACAAGAGGAACATTAAGAGCTGAAGCAGCAAAACCCACACTGATATTAATGAGAGTCTTGAACTTAATAGATGTTTGGAGAAGCATACATCCTAGGGAAAGAGATTATTCTTTATATTCAAGTGGACATGACTCTTATTCCAGAACAAATCTTTTTTTGATTTCAGCACAACTGCAGGGTAGGATATTAGAAGCAGAATATAAAGTGTGAATTCCATCTGATATTTCACCTTTATTAATGATGATTGTTATGCCAGATAAAGAGAAATTAGTTTATAGTTGGAGGTTAGATCAGATTTCCAGGATTTTATTAGAACACAAATACATTTATTTTGTGATATAAACTTGAACTCTGTGAATGATAAATTTGTAATGTGGGATGCTTTGAAGGCATATTTGAGAGCCCAAATTATAAGCTTTATTTCTAAAATTAAAAAAAGAATATTTGAAAGAGATAGATC